>NW_022103908.1:2694755-2702910 GCF_000313985.2 Echinops telfairi | reverse complement strand
TTGTATGAGCCCCAATAAAATGATTAAATTTTTTAAAAAGTGTTTGTTGGAAAAAAAAGAATTTGTGGTTTTATTTTTCAGGATTTCATAGATAACACACATTTTTAAAGATGATAATAATGCTCACTGCCATTGAATCTATTCAGATTCAGTGATTTGTAGGACTGAGTAGAACTGCCCCTGGGGGTTTCTAGAGTAGAAAGCCTCATCTTTCTCCCGCAGAGCAGCGGGTGATTTCAAATTGCTGACCTTGCAGTTAACAGCCCAACATATACCCACCAAGGATCCTCAGGGTTCCATCATTACCACATATATTTTTAACAATTGAAAAAAAAAATCTCGCTGCCATGGATTTAATACCAACTCATAGTGACCCTATAGGACAGAGTAGAACAGCTCTATGTGTTTCTGAGACTGTAACTCTTTAAAGGAGTAAAAAGCCCCATCTTTCTCCCATGGAGTGCCTGGTGGTTGCGAACCGCTGACCTGGAAGTTAGCAGCCCACTGTGTGACCACTGTACCACCAGGGCTCCTAACCATAATAATAGCTTGTATTTATGAAGGAGGTATTGGTGGCTCTGTGGTAGTGTTTTCGCCTTCTGTGTGGGAGAGTCACATGTGGTTCTCAGCCAATGCACCTCATCTTGTGCGCAGTGACCACCCACCTGTCAGTGAAGACTTGAATGTGCATATGAAGCCAAAAAGGACTCAGTGGGACTTCCATGCTGGGAAGAAGGCTTGGACGTTCTAATTATGAAAATTGGCCAGTGAACGCCCTCTTGATCAAATAGTCCAAGCCACAAACAATGCTGGGGCTGGGGCTGGGCTTGGGACTACATCTTCAGTGCACACCAAGGCAGCTGACAACAAGGTTCATTGAGCACCTTTTCAGGTGACAAGAACTGTGCTAAAGAAGCACAGCAGCTTGTGAGATCACAAGGTGTCAAAGGGATCAGGTACCAGGCATCAAAAACCCAAAAAAATCAGCATTGTGAATGGGGGGAGTGCAGAGTGGGGAACCAGGGCCCATCTGTGGGAAATTGGACATCCCCTTGCAGAAGGGCTGCGGCGAGGAGATGAGCCAGTCAGGGTGCAATGTAGCAATGATGAAATATACAATTTTCCTCTAGTTCTTGAATGCTTCCCACCTACCCCCACCCCCACTATCATGACCCCAATTCTACCTTACATATCCGGCTGTACTGGAGGATGTTCACTGGCACAGATAGGAACTGGAAATACAGGGAATCCATGACAGATGAACACCTCAGGACCAATGGCAAGAGTGGCAATATTGGGAGGGTGGGGGGGCAGGTGAGGGAGAAAGGGGGAACAGTTTACAAGGTCTACATATAACCTGCGCCCCGGGGGACAGACAGCGGAGAAGTGGGTGAGGGGAGACATCAGATGGTATAAGATATGACAAAATAATAATAATTTCTAAATGATCCATGGCTCAGGGGGGTAGCAGCGCGGGGGAGGGGGGGCGGGGGAATGGGGAGCTGATACCAAGTAGAAAGCAGATGTTTTGAGAATGATGATGGCAACATATGTACAAATGTGCTTGACACAATTGATGTATGTATGGATTGTGATAAGAGTTGTATGCGCCTCTAATAAAATGATTAAAAAAGAACTATGCTAAAGCTTACACACACACACAGATACATACCTATGATTTGCAAGGCCATAGTGTGCTTCTGTTTCATCATCTGTAAAATGGGAAGAGAATTGTTAGATAACTTACCCAAAACAGATGAACTGGTAAACGTTTAGCCAATCTGACTCCAGAGCCCAGCGTTTTAACCACTGTGGTGTCTACCTTGTATTACATCGGTGGTGCATATATTAACATGCGCTGCTGCCTTCTGCGTCTACACTGTAATGCTCAAAGAGGTGAAGTATCCTGACAGACAACATAACAAGATGAGACAAGTAGGTAGGTTTACAGGTGTACAGCACCTGAGGATGTTAGAATAATTAAAATGTTGACCATCAAAGATATTAGAGTGGCTTGTAATAAAATTATTCTGGCTCACTTTTTACAAATTATAATTCCTCATTGTAAAACATGCTAGTGCATTTCTACACTTCAGTTAGACAAGGGACAGCATTGCGTTTCCACTCCATTTAGCAGTAGACAGGGCAATCTTTGGGAAAGGCTGCGTGTGGGCTCTTCTCGGGGCCTTGTGGGGTGGGTAATGCTGGCTGGGTCTGTTTGGTCCTGCCCTGGTAACACTTTCTGCTCGACGCCCAGCTCCTCCAAACACGAGCATGCATGCCAGGCCATATAAAACCACCTGGTAGATTCCAAAGGATAAACATGGTTGATTTATTATCACTAGACTCCTGGAAGCAAATCATTACACATTTACAGACGCCTTAAGATCTCAGTGACAAATTCCAACACAGTGTTAAAAAACCACATATATAAAAGGTGTCTTATGTCCACTGAATTTATATTAAAATCATAAATGACTGGTTCCAGACCTATTCTATGAGTAGAGTTTCAGAGGGCTAATGGGGGGGGGGGGGGTCCATTTTCCTTACTTATCTTTTTCCAACTTTTTTATGCCCCCTTGCATTTATGCACACATTATTGTAAGTGATTTCTCAGATACTAGACTTCAAAATTTGAAAGCTGAAAGGGATTATAAATATTACTATAAGAATCAGTAAAGTACATAAAAGTTTGGATAACTAGTAAAAGCTCTTAATCCAGTGGTTCTCAACCTTCCTAATGCCGCGAATCTTTACTACAGTTCCTCATGTGGTGGTGACCCCCCAACCATAAAATTATTTTCGCTCCTACTACATCACTGTCATTTTGCTACTGTTATGAATCGGGTGACCCCTGTGAAAGGGTTGTTTGACCAAAGGGGTCACGACCCACAGGTTGAGAACCACTGTCTTAAACCAAAACCTACCTGCCACGGAGCTGGATCTGACTCACAGCCACACTAAAGGCAGTGTTGAACCGCCCGATTGAGTATCCAAAGAAGTCAATCTCTGAGGCCACACATGATCACATCTCTCAGCCACAGAATGCTGGAGGGTTCGAAATTCTGACCTTGTGGTTGGCTAGTGGCCCAACTACACCTCCAGGACTCCTCTACTTCTCTACCATGAGATGAAAAGATAGGACAGAGTTTCTAACATGGCGCAATGGACCAGGACTTCGAATCGCTTCATTCCAGTTTGATTCCCTGCTGAGCATTTACATTTCCACTCCCGAAAAACGGAATCAGAATGTCCATTGTAACAAGGTGCTTCTTACCCAGATATCCTGTAGATCTACATATGTGAGTGTATGGATCCTTCTGGATACGTTAGAATCCTTTGGGATCTGGTTAAAATATCTGGGGTGGAAATGCAAACTTTCAGCAGGAGGTTTAACTGAAACAACCCAGTTTAAATCCCTGCAATAAACCTACAATCGTAGGATGATTTAACTAGTTCCTCCAGACCATGCCTCACTATCGAATGGTAATTGGAAATACACGCTTCATGGAAACCTGCTATTCAATAGGTAGATGCACCTCCGTTTATGATGTCAAAATTTTTTATAAACAAATAGAAATATATGTGCCATTGTCTATACTGTTGATGTGCCGATTGATCCCTGTAGAGATGTGAAATGCCATTTAGTTTGCTTCCTCATACGACCTCATTAATCATGTGCATACCTATTTGGAATTGACATTAAAATCTTCCTTAGCGTGATTCAGAGTAAAATCCGATTGCATTAAAGTAAGTACAAGGGGACTTCAAAGATTTTGTGGCAACCATCTGTTATCTTCCCATTTCATTTTCCATCGGCTATTTAAAGCCCCTCTTATACTTATGAATCAACACACAGAGCCTTTCAAGAGGCCTGTAAAGATAAAGGATGACCCCGTTACTTTAAACTGGGCCTGCTCGAGGCGAAAAGCATCCTGCACAGGCCACACCAGGAGTCGTGTGAAAACCTCATAAAGTGAACTGGGCTCTATCCTTCAAACTCACCTGCAGCTCTCGGACTTGGAGCTAAACCTCCTGAGCAGCTGAAGAAGCAGATGACTGCTGGCCCAAGGCAATGGAATTGGAGGTCATTAGACTTTGGTTCAGATTCCTTGCTTGGAACCTTCCCAATGAAAAGTGGCCCAGGACCACCGTACATTTACTATTTCAGTGCCCTCCTGGCTTTCCTATGACATGTTCTAATCTGGTAGACATCATTCTGCTTCGTGTATGAATTTTATTTAAAATTTTACCCTATTATCAACCCTTATTGATAGTGTAAATAGTGCCCAGTCACTTAGAGCTTAATCTGTACAAATTAACCATTCATGAGATTTGGTTCAGAGCCAGCTACTATCAATAGAATTATCTTATGCCCTGGGGGATAATTAACAATGTTCTCTATTGTTTAGCAATAATGAAATCGCTAAAGAGATTTATGTTTAAAAAAAAAAGATGTATGTAAAACATAGATATATGAGTGGATTTGGGGCTCGCACTTAATTCTAGCCCCAGTCTAAGAAAAACTAGTTTTTATGACATGGCCCTGCTTGAGGTTCACCTTGGTGAAGAGATAGCTGAAGATAGGGATGTTACAGCAAAGTGAGGTGAAGACAGTAGACAGTGACCAGCCATGAAAAAGAATAGTGTCTGGGGTCTTAAAGGCTTGTCTTCAAACTAACAACCATCTAAGTGAGGTATCAACTAAGTCCACATAGAAGAAGCGCACCAGCCTGTGTGAACTAAGAATTGTAATTAGTAAAATGCAAATCCAAAGGAGGGAATGATATCAGAGCTTAAATTGTGAGCAAGCAGGTTTGAAGAAGGTTGTGGATGACAGTGGGAACCCACAAGTCATTTTCAGGTCCACATATAGATTAAGTCTCTGGAGAATCTCCTCTGATACATAGTCTAGGCGTGTAACTAGCCTTGTTCTCAGACAGAGAGCATTGTAAAGTTGATTTTGGCAGACATGGTTAGGTTAAAATGTAATATCTTATCACTTGATCTTCTTTTTTGATCCATTTTAAATTGGGGTTCTTCTTTGGTCTTTTAATTTTTGTTTTTGTTTTTTGCTTGGTTGTTTTTGTATATATTTTCCTGTATAGGAAATTCAGAATGGATAGGAGAATGGAGTATAGAGTAACTGGATTAATGGATTTGGGGGAGTGTGTGAAGGAAATGGGGAGCTGGTAGCGCTGGGTTTAGGAAGAAAGAGAATGTGAGACTGATTGTGATGATGATTGTGCAACTCTTTAACATAGGACCTCACTATTGAAGTGCATGACATGTGAATTATATATCGATAAAATGATTTTTAATGACTACCCACTAAAGTATATGATAAAACCAGTGATATATAAGCTATAATTCTTGCTTCCCATTCAGGAAGTCAGGGTTTGATTCCTGGCCAATGCACCTCATGCACATACACTACCTGTGGGTCAGTAGAGATTTGTGTGTTGCTATAGCACTTTTACATTATTGAAGGAGTCCATGGACAAAATATTGAATGATACAGTAAACATTGTAAAAAGCTAGAAGAAATACAGAGTGTTACTGTACCAAAATAATCAGCCACTGTTCAACCATTCCAAGAGGTAATATTTGATCAAGAATCAATGGTTCTGTCCCACACTGACAGATGTCTCCCATCACCCACTTTTCTGTTGTCCATCCCCCTGGGAAGGGGTTAGAGGTAGATCATTGTGATTGGTTCCCCCTTCTCCCCCCACCTTCCCCTTCATGTGTAGGACATGAAAAATAATAATTTATATATTATCAAGGATTCATAGGGGAGGGAAGCAAACAATGAGAAGCTGATACTAAGGGTTCAAGTAGAAAGAAAATGTTTTCAAAATGATAATGGCAACAAATGTACAATGTGCTTGACACCATGGATCACTGTATGGATGTGATAAGAGTTATATGAGCCCCAAATAAAATGATTTTTTTAAAAAGGTAAATGTGTAGAAAAGAAGGATAGCAACATATGTACAACTATGCCTGGTATGATTGATATATGGATTGTTATAAGAGTTGTAAGAGCCTCCAATAAAATGATCTTTTAATTAAAAAAAGTATCAAGGGTACTGATGGAAGCAGACCAACCTGGACTGAAGGCACTGAAGGCATGAGGGAAAAACAGGGTTCCAAGAATTGACAGAATACCTGTTGAAAAGCTTCAACAAACTGATGAAGCACCTGAAGCACTCATTGAGCTATAGCAAGAAATTTGGAAGATAGGAACCTGGTCAGCTGACTGGAAGAGGTCTGTATTTGGACCCATTCCAAAAAAAAAGGTGCACCACCAGAAGCTGTAAATTATAGGATGGTTATCATTGATATCTTATGCAAGTAAAATTTTGCTGAAGATCATCCAACAACGGCTGCAGCAGTACATGAACTAGAAGCTGGATTCACTAATTGCTTGTGTGGCCTCTTAGCGTACTCAAATATACCCACTACATATTACAATTGCCATACACTGAGAAAGCATTTTAAAGCCCACGTGCAAGCTGACTTCGTAGAGATGGCTATGATTCCTCCTGCAAAGTGAGCATAAAACGCTGTGCCAAGCTCTACCATGCTGTGGCGTCTGGATAGAGTCTCCCCAGTCTGTTGAAGTGGTGGTCATGAGTGCTGGCCACAAAAGCTACCACGCCAGCACTGGGACATACTGTCTCATACCTACCAGGATAGGGTCCTCTTATGCTGGGATGACCCAGGACCTTTGGCTGTTTGTAAGCTTTCCCTGGCAGCGACAGTGGCCCTGAAAATTCTCCCTCTGAACAAGTATGATTCTGAAATCAAGAGGGTGGGGGGAATAAATTCCTTACCGGCATTTGATCACAGCTTTGTGGCCCACTTCCTGCCAGTGAAAGACTGCATGTGTGTGTATGAAATGCCCTGAGAAAAATTAAGGGCAGAGTTGAATTTCAGCTCAGTGAGGTATAGAAACAAAGTAGGGTTTTGCTCATATTGTCTACAACCGTTTTATTTCTGTTTACTTATGTATTTATGAAATTTAATTTCTTTTGTAAAGTATGTGCTTTGCTGAGTAGACAGCCTTCACCTAATAGCACACATGTAATACCATTTTATTCATTTTAAAGAGAATTTATTTAAACAGTGAGCGCTGAACTGGACCATGGCTTGGCTCATCCCTAGCAGCACAAGTGTCTTCATAGCTGAGATATGGCCACCACCTAAAGGGACAAGTGGCAGGGCACCTCAATTGATAACTGCTAACGCTAATGACTGTTCTCTAAGCTCTTGGGTGGAAGTAACCTGGCCTTTGCAGGCCCAAGACAACGTTGATGTTCGTACCAAAGCTCTCCCTGCATCTCAAGCCTGATCTTACTAACTAAGGTGTTGCTTCTCTTTGCCAGTTACCTTATCAGAACTCACTGGCCAATTTGATTCATCATGATACTGTCAATATTCTTCACCAGCCCCATCATTCAAGCACCTTGATTCTTCTCCGGGCTTCCGGATTCAATGTCCCACTTTCACATGCATGTGAGGTGATTGAAAATGCCATTGGTTGGGTCAGGCGCACCTTAGTCCTCAAAGTAACCTCCTTGCTTTTTAAGCAGCTTAAAGAGGTCTTGTGCAGCAGATTGACCCAATGCAGTGTGTCATTGGATCCCTGGACTCCTGCTCGGATGAGCATTATTTGGAGATCCAAGCAAGACAAAATCCTTGACTCTCTTTTCTCCATTTATCAGGATATTACCTGTTGGTCCAGTTGTTTTCTTTACCTTGAGTTGTAATCCATACTGAAGGTTGAAATCCTTGATCTTCATCAGCAAATGTTTCCAGTCATGCTGTAAACATTCAGTCCCTGCATATTTCTGATTAAAGAGAAACGCTATCAGATTCCTGTGCTACCATTGCAGAAGGCCCAATAATTTAGTGGTCCATGCCATGTGGATTTAATCAATGAAAGAAAGGGGACCTATTCACACAAGTTATCAATGCCTCCAAGCCTTAGATTCTCAAATAAATTCGAGCAGATCTGTAGGGGGCGGGGTGGTCTGTTAAGAGTTTAGGTTAGCTCGTGGTCACACATGCTGTTGTGCTTCTTCCATGTGGGCTTTGTTGCTTCTGAGCTAGTTGGCCGCTTGTTTATCTTGAAGCCTTTAAGACCCCA
>NW_022103908.1:2691492-2693913 GCF_000313985.2 Echinops telfairi | reverse complement strand
GAGACGTTGGACAGTGTAACTTATGACACAACTATAATAAGTTGTGAATTATGAAGGGTTCATGAGGGAGGAGGGGTGGGGAGGGAGGAGGGAAATGAGCAACTGATATTAAGGGCTGAGGTGGAGGGCAAATGTTTTGAGAATGATGAGGGCAGCGAATGTACATATGTGCTCGACACAATGGATGGATGGATGGACTATGACGAGAATTGTACGAGCCCCCAATAAATTACTTTTTTTTAAAAAGAGAGAGAATTCAGGTTAGGTGGACTGTCTGGGTTAGAACAGTTATTCCTTATAATAATTTGATTTTTCTGTTCTCTTCCTAAACTGAGGAGCTCCGGTGGCATAGTGGGCTAGGCATTGGGCCGCTAACTACAAAGTCAGCAGTTTGAAGCCACCAGACCCTCCGTGGGAGAAAGTTGAGGCTTTCTGCTCCCCTGGTGACAGTCTCCGCACCCACAGGGGCCCTGTGAGCTGGAATTGACGTGATGGCAGTGCGTTTGTGCTTTGCTTCCTTCGTTTGGTGAATGGATCTACACCTCAGCTTGATGAATGGCTCGTTCTTCCCCTTCCTCGCCCCATGTCTATATTACTACCTCCTTTATATCTCTGGATATTATTTCCTTACTCTCTCCCTCCAGTCTGCGTGGCCGCTGCCTAAGCTGAGCCAGTGCTGTTAGCAGCTAGTTACTCTGTTTTCAGTATGCTCACCCCTCCAATGCTCCCCCAAACTTCTACATATATGCCTCCTTACATTCCCCGCCCGAGTAGAACTGGAGTGCACCTCTATCTGATCGCTTCTAGAACAGGGGCCCAGCTCCTTTGTCTACCACGTGAAGGGTAAGCTTCGTGAGCTGCCCATGACTTCCTGCTGCCGTCGCTGCCCACGTGCCCCAACCAACATACCGTACCACTGCTAAACATGCCGCACCCCTCAAACAAGGGGAACTGCCCCCTCACCTTTTTTTTGTCTCTGAGATCTCTACAGCTCTCCCTGCTTGGAATGTCTTTTCTCTCCCTCTGATCCCCCATCCAACACCTGGGTGTTCGGATGTATGCTTGCAATCCAAGCAGATGCTAACAATAACCCAGACTCACTGGGCAGTTATGGTGTGCACACAGTACACTCAGTCCTCCCTGGCCATTGCCTCCTTTTCTCCTTTCACAATCATGCCTACGATGACGAGAGAGACGAGAGATGAGCTAGAGGCAGATGGTGTCCCAGAAGAAGGACCAAGCTGTCCAAGACAGAAGACATGGTTTACAATGTTCAATTTGGAGGAAAAAATGAAGGATGCTTCTATTAAAGGTGCACCTTCAAAGAGTCAAGTGATTTGAAGGAAGTGTTTCTAGAGCATTTTCGAGAACGATGCCACGTGTCAATGGGCTTAGAGTTAATGGGAGGTGAGAGTGAAGAGAGGGGATAGAGTCTTTGAAACTATGAAAGGGGGTGGGGTGGGGACAGAGATATGAAAGAGGGAAGGCACGAGAAAAAGGAAGGAGGGGGAACCTGAAGATCAAATAGCCCGTGATGGTGGGCTCAGGTATGGTTGCCTGTATTGAGGGAGAGACTCTGGT
Organism: Echinops telfairi; assembly: GCF_000313985.2. Lineage (NCBI taxonomy): Eukaryota > Metazoa > Chordata > Mammalia > Afrosoricida > Tenrecidae > Echinops > Echinops telfairi. Next base: position 2,692,332 of record NW_022103908.1, on the reverse strand, counting down.
GATGATAAAGAAAAGAGCAAGAAGAGATAGCCTCATCTTTTGTAATGTTCATGCCACCTCCCTGTGGACAGCAAAATAGGTGGTTCGCGCCCACCAACCACACCAAGGGAGACAGATGAGGCTGTCTTCTTCCACAAAGATTTACAACTCGTGACCATGCAGTTAACAGCCCAGCTCATGACCACTTTGCCACCCGGGCTCCTTAGTAAAGACAAAGCCCTCTAATATTTCTCCACCATCACTGCTGTATGCGTATGCGTAAGTATGAACTCCATGTTTACATGAAGCACACACAAATATAATTTAATGAACTAAAGCTGGCATTTAGTTGAGAAATTATTAACAATGTATTTTTATACTTTAGGACAAAAATGCTTTTTTCAGTTAAGAATAAGTGACTAAATTTAGGCAAAAAATACTGATGTCAGCACAGCCAAGTCGTACCTACTGGGTTGTGCTACACCTAATTGACAAGAAACAGGAAATATGTCAAATAAGCCTTGCAATATAGATTTACTTCTAATAATGATGGTGGTGTAGGTAAATGTCCATGCATAATTTTTAATGAAGTTTTTGCTGTGGGAAGTATGAAATGAGACCAATTAAAACATTAGCTTAATACCAAGCATGCAAGGTACTGCAATAAATCTGTGTTGAGTGACTTCAACAATCTTCAAATAAAGAAAAACAATGTTGTTATAAATTTGTTACTGTCAACCAAAAGTGTTTACTTGAATCTTATGAAACTTCTTATATCTAAATTGAAAAACTAAAAAGCCCTATTAGATAGGAGAAGATTGTGTTATGTGCTTCTATGAAAATGTCAGATATAGCTCTTGG
>NW_022103908.1:2678864-2690916 GCF_000313985.2 Echinops telfairi | reverse complement strand
TGCTATATCTTTTAATAGCCGGGCACCATCAGCTTTCTTCATATATTTTAATAGCCGGACACCATCAGCTTTCTTCACATTTGTTTATGTACCCATTTTTTTTTCTTCAGTGATTGTGTCAGAAGCTAATTATCACAGAATGCCAGGTAATTAGAACAAAGTTTTCTTGTATTGAGGGAGTATTTGAGTAGAGACTCAATGTCTGTCTGCTACCTTAATACTTAACCTTTAAATATATGTGCATAGGCCTATATCCCTTTCGTTATATTCGTATATTTACATATGTGTATGCCTATAATTATACCTTTATAAATGTCTTTTGCCTCCTAGTTCTTTCCTCTATTTCTTTTTACTTTCTTCTGTTTCACTATCATGTTCGATCTTCATTTGGCTCTCAGAAATTCCTCTCAGTTACATTGCACTTGATCAAACCTCACCAGTCATTACACACCCTCCTCACCATCTATTTTAGATCTCTTGTTGTTCCCTTTTCCCTGGGTTAGTTGGCTCCCCACTCTCTTTCCCTCACCTCCTCTTCTCCCCTGTCCCCCCAGAGCCATCAGCCCCGTTATTTTCTCCTTGAGATTGTTTATCCTACCTATCTTATATGGATCGACATTAAGGGAGGGAAAAAAATACCTATATATTGTTCCAGGTCTGTCTGCTGACCCTTATAAATGTTTTCCAGTCAAGCCTGGTGAGTTGCCAAGCCACGCCCACCAGTTCCAAAGTCCAAATTTGGGATACCTCAGGGACGTTGTTGCTTTGCTGCCCTTGCTGCTCTGCTGCACTCTCTTCGTGTTTCGCCCTGGGCAGGGATGGGTGGATGTCAGACCAGGCACAATTAATACACTTTGTCTCCAGTGCTGTCCCCTGCAGTGCTGTGGGTCAGTGAGAGGTGTCGTGTCTCGTGGTGGGGCCCTACGGTCCTCTCTGTGCATTGGCTGCTCTGAGCAGGAATGTCAACTTGAGGTTTGGTGGACCAGAATGCAGTCAAATCTCTCTCTTTCCCTCTTAGTTTGCTCCTGTGTGCTCTGGGCAGACCTGCTGCTTTCCAGGCTGTATCTGCAGTGCTGTCCTCTGTTGTGCATTCTTCTGGTGAGGAGGTTGACATAGCTAGGATTGGGGCTGGCCCCACAGATGTATACATTGTTATAAGAGCTGTTAGAGCCCCCAATAAAATGATTTATAAAAAAAATGTTTTTAAAGATTTGCATTCTTAGCAGGTAATTATTTGCATCACGCAGGAACTCAGTTCCCAGATGACAGACCAGAAATCTGAGAACCAGCAAACCTGACTCCCCAGTGTCTGAACAAGCTATAGCAACAGCTGCTTGCAGATCAGTGATTTCCCCTCCCCACCACTACCCCACAAGGCAAGGATCCCTGCTGGCACAGTGGGTTATGTATTGGGCTGCCAACCTCAAGGTCAGGAGTTTGAAAACACCATCCACTCAAAGCTACAAAGAGGAAGCTTTTTACTTCCTGAGAGATCTGCAGTCTCAGACCCCACAGGGGCAGTTGTCCATGATCTCCAGGGTGGCTATGAGCCTGCGTTGACTGGAGGACAATGAGTGAGTACTGCGCTTGTAGGAGCTCGAGAGAGGGCCGTGAGACTTTTTCATGGACTGCACTAGAAGGCAATATAACAGAACTGGCTGCTGCTACCAAAGCATTTGTAGAAGGAGAACAGAGGAGGAAGGAGTCTAACCATAAAGGAAAACATTCCTTTTATCCTGGAATTCAGCCGTGTCCACTGTTTATTCTTGAACGCTTCCCCGGCAGCCTGCAGGCGTGTTTCCACGTCCACTGTTGAGCAGCCCAGGGTCTCGATGATTTATCTTGTTGAGTGTCAGCCGCATGCTTTTATTCTGGAGACCTCACACGGACATGTTTAACATCGGGTGAGTCCCGGCCTTTCTTGGTTCAGCTGTTAGGATTCCCAAATAAATCACCCAGGGGTCAATCTGGTCACCCCTGGAATAGAAGCCTTGGTTTCAAAACCTTACTTAGAGAATCCGCTTTGGTCTTCAGGAGTAAGAATGTCCAGAGAGACTTTCTGATTCACTATTTCTGGAGGAGTAATCATTTGAAAGGCAATGCCGTGTTTCAGCATCAAGCGAGAGCTCATTGTCTTCTCTTCTTCCTATTGTGATAGTGTCCCATGTCTCAAAGAAGGTATTTATCTTCCCATCTGGAGAATATTGATCAAATCACATGTCTTAGTTTTGCTCTCACATGGACTATTCTGTCCCTCCCTTGCCATTTAAACACAATTATTATCACCTCCCTCTTAAAGGCAAGGTTGGTGGTTCAAGCCCACCACCCACATCAAGGGAGAAAGAGGAGGCTGTTTTTTTCCACAAAGACATTCTCAGCAACCCTTGAGAACAGTTTGCCTCTGTTAGAATGGTCTCGGTGGCAGTGCATTCTTTGTGCTTTGTGCTTTATTGTTCTTGCCTCCGTGTTGTCCGGTCAGCTGCAGCTCTCAGTGCGCTCGAGCCCAGGTTTGCCCCATAGAGATTCGATGGCTGTTCATTCAGACACTTTGTGGTTTAAAGTAAAGAAGCATGTGTCTTGGGGTTGTGTCCCTTCACCATATTTATCCAATATGTCTACTGAGAATGGTCTCCGAATCTGGGCTCTGTAAAGAAGGTAGCATCCGCACCAGGGAAAGGCTCATTGACAAGCTGGGGAATGCAGGTAACACGCCTTGCTTGCAGCAAAGCAAAGAAGCACTTTCCGGGGAGGACCCAAGACTACCGTATTCAGTATGGATTATACCTCAACATAAATAATACATAAATTCCTACAATGGGATGAATAAATAAATAGCGTCCTGATGCATGGAGAAAAGATTGATACTGTCAAGGATGTCATTTCACTGGAATCAACAATCAATGCCCATGGAAGAAGCAGTTAAGAAATAAAACTTCCTGTTGCCCTGGGCAAATTGAATGCAGAAGACTTCCTTAAAGTATTAAAAAGCAAAGGACGATTTGAGGCCAAAAGTGACCCCAACTCAAGTCATATTTTCAATCACCTCATATGTCTGCAAAAGCTAGCTAATGAATAAGGAAAACCAAGAGTCATGCATGACTCTGAATAGTGGGGTTGGTAAAGAATATACTGTGGATGGCCGAAAGATAAAACACATTTGTCTTGGAAGGAATAAAGCCAGAGTGCTCCTTAGAGGCCTGGGTGTGGAGACTTCCATCTCACTTGTTTTGGACATGTTGCCAGAAGAGACTAGTTATTGGGAAAGCATACCATGTTTGGCAAAGCAGTTAGCCAAGAAGAGGGAGCTCCACAGTGAGATGGATCGACACGGTAACTTCAACTAAGTGTCAGCTCAGGCTGGCACTGGATCAGGCAGTCTTTTGCTCTGATTTAAATGGGGTTGCTATGAGTCCCAAGTGGTTTGACAGCACCTATCAGCAATCTTGACAGAAGCAAACTGCCACCTCTCTCATCCCTGGACTGGCCGGTGGTTTTGAACCGCAGATCCCTTGGTTAGCAGCCAAGAGCTTAACCACCGCACCACCAGGCTTCAGTGCCAACTTTGACCACAAAAGGCAAACTAACAAAGGTTCTGGTGCAATTCCTGACTTGCGAAACCATGCTAAATGTAACTATGAGCAAAATTATGATATTAACATTGCATTACATATCATTTTAATTGGTGCTTCCTCACACAGAAGAGGAGCATTAGAGCCAGAATGGTTTCCTTTAATTACAACTCTTGGAAGCCATAACCAGCCTTAGCTTTTGTTTCCAGCCATTAATTGGTGATTTCTCATGCCCCAGGCTCCTTGATTCCCCTTGGAACTTATAAGTGAACACTTCTTGATTCACACACACACATATTACCCTCCCCCCCCACACACACACACTTTGATTAAAGATAAGCAACCATATGTTAACTAGCGTATATTTCAGACTGTGTTTTCTAATACCTACCCTTCTCCTTAGTCACACTGCTATTTCTTGAGCAAGTCTTTGACACACAGTCTAAAGAGGGAGGTCGATGACTGGCTGGGTGGTTTGGACATAGCATAAAAATGCAGCGTGAATGATCTGCATATAACCCCCTCCTAGGTGCATGGACAGCAGAAAAATGGATGAAGGGAGACAGAAGTTGGTGTAAGACATGGGGAAAATAAAATTATAAATTATCAAAGGTTTGTGAGGGTGGGGGATGGGGGAATGAGGAACTGATATCAAGGGCTCAAGTTGAAAAAAAACATTTTGAAAATGATGACGGCAACATATGCACAAATGTGCTTGACATAATGGATGGATGTATTGTGATAAGAGCTGTAAGAGCCCCCAATAAAATGATTAAAAAAGAAAGAAAGAAATGCAGTGTGAAAAGTGGAAAATACAAGGCATGCATGACAGTTACCAACTTAATTATATGTTAGAAAGGGGGGCAAACAAACTTCCCAGGACCTTGGGACTCAGATAATATTTTTGTTTGAAAATGCAATCATCACTCAGTTCCCTAGAAAGCATACTCATGTTCAACCCTGGAAAAGTTGGAAAAGATGTCCGAACATATTAAGAACAAAATGTTACCTGCGAGAGCCCAGGAGATGCTTCTATCGCCACTGGATCCACAGGACTTTGCACTCACTGGCCTGTGATCTTCCTGCATTTTGCATCATTGCATGTGCTGCGTGAGTCTTAAGAGGAATTTATGGACTAGTATAGACTTATGGACTGGATCTGGACTGGGCTGGGAAGTTTTCTTAATATAGTTACTCTTTGATATAAAGCTCTTTCTTACACACACACACAGAACAAAATATTTAAAAGATTTTCAGAGTAGAGATATGTGTGGTCTATCATTAGTATTCTGGCCTATATCTAATATTTCAAGATTATGTTTAAAGGACACTGGTTAATCCTTGTTGAGTATTAAATTTTTATTACAAAATTATCCCTAAGAACTTAACAGAAACGCATGAACCTAACAGCAATTGTCTACCTATTCCCTCATCAAACCCAACCTCTATCCCAAGGTCACTCAAGTCTGATGCTTGCATTTCCACACATGAAGTTACATCTACACATTTCCCATTTTGATTAAAGATAAGTACCTGTATAGTGAAGTGGTACCTTGTGCATATTCTACAGGGGGACTGTAGCGTCCAGTTCTGCCCCTTCGACTTACTGTAATGGATCTTGAGCAAGTCTTTAAATTTCTGGACCTCAGTATCCACATCAGTACAATGGTTATAATAATAATCCATACACAAAAGGGTGGCTGGGAGGATTAAATGAATTATGTATATAAAGTACTTAGGACTATTTAGGTACACTGAAAATACCCAGTCCATGTCTGCTGTTATTAGTATTGTTCTAGCTCTTGATTTTAGGTGTCATTTAATCAGTTTCAACTCTAAATACATGGACAAAACACACTGCCTGGCTCTGCACCGTCCTCAAAGTCATCCCTGTGCTTGAGGTTTTTGTTATAATCATTGTGTCAATCCATCTCTTGGAAGGTTTTCTTCTTTTGTGACTCCCCTCTGCTATACCAAGCATGACGCCTTCCTCCAGGGACTGGTCTCTCCTGATAACAGGTATGAGCTACATGAGATGAAGTCTTGCATCCCCACTTCTAAGGCAGACTAGAGAAACAAATGCATGGTAGAAACAAATCCATGGACACACATATGTGTATAAGAAAGAGATTTATGTACAAGAGCAGCTGAACATGAGAAAACATCCCAGCCCAGTCCAGATCAAGCCCATATGTCCGATACCAATCTATGAAGTCCTCTTCAGACTCACGAAACACATGCAATGACGACGAATGTAGAAGATCACAGGCCAATGGGTAGAAAGTCCTTGTGTCCAGTGGCATTGGAAACATTTCAGTGCTGGCAGAGGTCTCTGCATCAGGGTGGGTCCATATGTTTTGTCCGCTACTATGTCTCCCAGAGTGTGAGCAGAGAGTCTCCCACCTCCAAGGAGGAAATACTGGATTTCCCAGAATTCTCAGGAGAAGGCCATGCCCACAAAGAGGCCTCATTGGCTATGATCTGATTGACAGGCTAGACTCCACCCCTTCATTCTTAATCCTCAAATTGCCAAATGATTCTATAACTACCACAGGCACTTTCTGGTTTTATTTCTTCCAAGACAGATTTGTTCATTCTTCTAGCAGTCTATGGTATAGTCAACATTTTTCTCTAACACCATGGTTCAAAGGCAACCTTTCTCTCTAATGTTCGTTACCCATTGTCCAGCTTTTGAATTTACATAAGCTAATGGGAAATACCATGACTTGGGTCCAGGGCACATTGGTCTTCAGTTTGAGCCCATGGTTGCAGCCACTGCGTCAGTCCATTTCATTGACTCCCTTCCTCCTTACTAAGCATGCTGTCCTTTTACAGAGACTGGTCTCTCCTGACATCCGAAGTGTATGAGACGGAATCTGGCCATCCTCGCTTCTAAGAAGCATTCTGGCTGTACTGCTTCCAAGATAGATTTGCTTGTTCTCCGGCAGTCGGTGATACTTTCTGCAGTCCTTCAAAACCTAGAAGGAAAGATTTCCGACGAGAAGCAATAGTTGGGAGACAAAGGAATGAGGGGCCTAGTGATGATGGTTCTGGGCAGCACCTGGGCAAATCGAGGCATAAATGAAATGTATTCAGTATTCCTTGCTTTTGTTTGAGAATTCTTGTTCGCGGTGTTAATTACACCTACTAAGTGACTATAGACTTTTGATTAAACAAATTACATCAATGATGTCTGGGAACTGAAAAGTACAAAAGGAATGCATCCCTTTGGCAGGGATTTGCCCACATCAGATGAACCATTTGGCCATTTTCCATCTGTGATTCATCCTCAAAGGATGTGCCCTGCAACTGTTGTCGTTGCTTTTGTCTTTTAAATGAGGTAGATGCTATCTATATATGCTCTTTTTACTAGTCTTTTCAAATAATTATGTTCCTCATCACACATTTAATTAGAAGTTGCCCTCATCTGGATATTTAACCATAAAGAATAATTGGGAATTTCCATCTGTCCTAAAACAAGGATCCACATGTTGATCTGTAGACCTATAGAGAGATTCCATTCAGATTATTTTAAAGAAAAATACCAGAGATAGAGATAGAAAATTTGAACAAGCCATAACAAAAGGAGAAATTTGAAATGTTATTTAAAAACACAATGAAACAAAGGCCCAGCTACACTGGAGAATTCTACCAAATATAAAAAGCAGTGTTAATACCAATTGTACTCAACCTGCCTTGTAACAGAGAAACCAGCATCACCTTGATACCAGGCAAAAGACACCACTAAAAGAAGAAAATGACAGACCAGTACTTCTCATGAGTAGAGATGCAAATATTCTCAACACATTTCTAACCAACATAATTCATAACGTATATGAAGAATAGGGTGTTTTAGAAAGTTTGTGGAATTATCTTTTGATTCAATTTTGTCGTGGACTTTTTGAAGCTCCTTTGTCCATTAGGATACATTAGAATTTACAGCAGATATGCAAGGATGGTTCAACATCAGAAAACCATCAATAGACCTACAGCATTCCTTGCAATTCCATCCTGCTGCATATAAAATGAGCCTCTGAGGATCTGGGGGAGGGATCGCATTACCAGCAAGAGTCAGGAGTGGAGTATGTCCTCTGGACTCAAGATATCTACACAGTGAACCTCCTGGATCCAGAAGACAACTGTGATATCAATGACCCTCTTGGCTCTAGGAGATAATGTTACCTCAGAGGAGCAGCAACAGAACCAGGAACCAGAGTGTAACACAGAGCAGGGGACTTCCCAAACTATGGAGCAAGTTAAGCTGAGTGCCTTTGTGCAGTGGCTTAGCTTGCAGAGTGGGGTACCTCTGTGCACTTAATTCAGGGAGCTGGGTTTGCTGACCCATGGATCATGAGCTCAATGCTATTGCTTGAGGTTTACAGTGGGGTGGTATGCCCTTTGACCATTTATTAGCAGACCAGAAAGAACTTGGTAGCATGTCCTGATAAACAACTCAATCCTGAGCATTTCTCATGGGCATTACCACTTGTTAACTTCCTTAACAAACCCTTTAAGCTTGAATTTTGTATGTGAATTCCTTGTAGTTATAGCCATGGACATTAGAATTAGAGATCGTGATTGCACGACTCATATTAAAGGTGATTTAACCATGGGGGCAATGGGGCAGGGTGGGATGCTCTAAGATAGATGTGGTGGTGATGTACAATTCCCCTTGATGTGATTGCACAATTGAGCTACTCAATTGTATTATATGTAAATTATATGCCAATGAAACTGTTGGGGGAAAACAACTAATAAAAACAAAAACAAAAGAAAAACAAAGACATAGAGGTAATATAGAGACCATTAATTAAAATAAAAAGAAAGGTGAAAAAATTATATTATCACCTCAACTGTGCAGAAAAGGCATTTGATTAAATCTAACACCCTTTCTTTATTAAAAAATCCTAGCAAAATAAGAATAAGGGGAAATTCCTGAACATAATTAGGCCCATATATACAAAATCAATAGCCAACATTATTCTAAACAAAGAAATATTGACAGCATTCCCCTTGGGAATAGGAACAAGAGAAGGGTTTCTTTACCACAGCTTCTGTTCAGTATTGTAGCAGAAGTTCTATCGAAAGCAATAAAACAAATAGTAGAAATAGAGGATATTTAAATTAGATAGGAATCAGAAGACACAAGGCTATGCCTCCAAAACCCCAGAGACTTCAGAAAAAATGACTGGAGCTAATAGAAGATTTTAGCTAAATGACAGAGCCCAGCAGAAATCATTTGGGGTCCTGTACACTAAGGAGGAGAACGCTGAAAAGGAAATTAAGAAACCAATACCATTTACAGTCGCCTCCCAAAGAACAAAATTACATGGAATAAACCTAACCAGACAAGTAAAATCTTTTGTGTGCATAAATGATCGATACAAACAAGGAAGACTGCAACAGTACTGCACAAAAGTAAGAGATCAACATAACTAAAAGTATTTTCCATGTTCATGGATTGAAAGACTTAACACTGTGAAAATGGCAATAGTACAAAACGTGGTTTGTAACTATAATGCCATCCTGATCCAAATCCTAGCAATATATTTTAAATGTAAGGGAATAACTCATCTCCAACTCTATATGGAAAGGAAGGAGACTTCAAATAGCTAAAGTAATACTGAAGAAGGAGGAGGCCTCTCACTTCCCGATCTCAAAACTTACTATACAATTATGGTAATACAAACAACCTAGTACCAGCACAATGACAGACACATAGACCAGTGAAATAGCCCTGAGAACCCAGAAGTGAATTCATCTACAGGTAGCTGATCTGTGACAAATGGCCAAAGTCCAGTCAATGGGAAAGAATTGTCCATTTAAGTAATAATCCTGGCAAAACTGGATATCCATATGCAGAAAAATAAATCAAGATTCTTAGTGCACACCATGTACAAAAACACAACTAAAAATGAATTAAAACCCTAAATGTTAAACCTAATACCATTAAAATATATATCTTACTGTCATCAAGACGATGCTGACTCATAGCAACCCTATAGAACAGGATGAAATTGGGGTTTTAACTCTGAGAGTAGAAGGACCTGTCTTTCTTCTAATGAGCAGTTGATGGTTATGAACTGCAGACTTGCAGTTAGCAGCCCAATAGATAACCACTACACCACCAGAGCTTCTATAAAATTCCTGGAAAACAGCACAGAGCAGTGGTCCTCAACTTTCCTAATGCCGCGACCCTTTAATACGGTTCCTCATGTGGTGGTGACCCCCCAACCATAAAATTATTTTTGTTGCTACTTCATCACTGTAATTTTGCTACTGTTATGAATCAGGCAAGCCCTGTGACAGGGTCGGTCAACCCCCAAAGAATGGCAATAGTACAAAACGTGGTTTGTAACTATAATGCCAACCTGATCCAAATCCCAGCAATATATTTTAAATGTAAGGGAATAACTCATCTGTCACGACCCACAGCTTGAGAACCACTGGCATAGAGACAGACCTGGGAGACCTAGTTTTCTTCCAAAATACACTTTCAAGTAAAACCTACCAACGGTAGGTAGCACAAAAGAAGGCAAATTAGATAACTGGAACCTCATGAGACCCAGCATACATTTTTCTTCTTGTCTACACCTCTACGCTCCATCCCGTGGATTTCTGCACTCTAGTACCTGTCCGATAGTGGACTGCTTCTTTCCCATGCCCTTCCAGACTAGCTGCTGGAGGATGAAAGTGAGGGCCAGGCTTCTTAAACTCTTAAGATGCCTGTGCTCACCTAAGGAGAGGATTTTCCATTATTGACTTTGGGCGATGTTTATTGTATTGGTTTGGGCGAGGTACACCAGAATCTGCATTTCCCAAGCACCTTGGAAAAAAAGATCTGTGTCCCTCGTTGGGAAACATGGCCATAAAGAGTTGTCAGCTGCTGCCATGTTGGTTCCCATTCATGACGGCCTTATATATAAGACAGCTCACTGTTGTCTGACCTGTCGCCATCTTAACAAGGGTTGGTTGGTAGGAGCTCATGGTTGCAGCCATTGTGTTGATCCATCTCATTGACATTTCCCTGTTTCTCTGCTTTCACAAACCCCAAACCATAAAGAATCATTTCTTGTAAACCACAAATTGTATCCCATTGGGTTGAGAAACTAATGATTGAATCTCTATTGATTTTCCCTTCATCTCCACCCATTGGAAATAGGTTAGGATATTAAAACACACCCAAAAACAGTTGCCGGTGGTTGGCTCCCACTCATGGCTATTCATGTAAGTCGGAGTAGAGTTTCGGTCCATTGGATTTTCAATGGCTGGGAGTTTAGAAGTAGATTGCCAGGCCTTTCTTCATAGGTACCTCTGAGTGCACTTGAATCCCTAACCTTTTGGTTAGCAACTGAATGCATGAACTACTTATAGCACCAGGGACTCTCATGCTAAGATATAGAATAGGGGGAAAGAGCATGTGTAAAACAGTCTTGCAGAAGGCAGGATGACCAATAATATTTGTTGGACCCAGAACACCTAAAAAGACATCGTATGTGCTGGAGGGGAAAATGCCATTTACAAAACTTTCAGATTTGTGCTGACCCTGACAAAGATAAGATCAGACGTTGGGGGTGAACCTAGTTTGACAGTAAAATCTCTGATTAATTGTATTTTTGGAGAAAGACCCACCATGTATTTTTAGCTCCAATCTTGCTAAGATTTGGTTCATAAATTATCAGCATGTAGACATGCACTGAGCTTTCTTTATCTTGTCTGAGATAATTACAGTTGACAAGAACAAGAAATGGTAAAAACATGTCTTTAAACTGATATCTGTGTATAAGCTTTCCCCTTAGGTATAAATTTTGAATTTTATTTCTCCAACAAAGTATTTTGAAGGGAAAAACTTTGAAGACTATATTATATGTCTTATTTAAGGAGGTATGTGTATATAGTTAAGGTATTTTATAAAAGAAAAGTCGGGAAAGTTCCAGTCAATGATATTTAAATCTGTGTTTTTTTTTTTAATATGCTCATAGGATACAGTTCATCAGGTTTTTTTACCTACTTTGTTTTGCCTGTTTACAAAAGTAATGACTGCTACTTAAAATTAATTTTCAAAACAAATGCTACCAAAGTGTATACAGCAAAAGAGATAATGTTTTCTCAGAATCCCATCCCTCTGAAATAACCAGTTAGCAGTTTATTTCTTGTGTTTTATAACTACATATATTATTATTCCTCTTGTTTTTAAACACACACATTTTAATACCACTGCATCATTTCATGCAAACTATTCTAGTCTGTGTGTAGAATGTTTTTCATTGCAGAGTAAAGACAGCGTATGGAAACTATCTTTTCATATACTCATATGAAAACATTCCAATGCTCATATGAAAATATTCCAAAATGCACCAGCCTGTGTGATCACGAGGTGTCGAAGGGATCAGGTGTAAGGCATCATCAGAACAAAAAATCTTACCCTAGTGAATGATGGGGCGATTGCGGAGTGGAGACCCAAAGCCCATTAGTAGGCCACT
>NW_022103908.1:2662391-2678452 GCF_000313985.2 Echinops telfairi | reverse complement strand
CAATTTATAAATTATCAAGGGCTCATGAGGGAGGGGGGAGCAGGGAGGGAGGGGAAAAATGAGGAGCTGATGCCGGGGGCTTAAGTAGAGAGCAAATGTCTTGAGAATGATGAGGGGAATGAATATACAAATGTGCTTTACACAATTGATGTATGTATGGATTGTGATAAGAGTTGTATGAGCCCCTAATAAAAGGATTAAAATAAAACAAAATAAATAAATAAATAAATAAAATAAGCTTTGTTAATAAAAAAAAAAAAATTCCAAAATGAACCAGTGTTAACATTTGCTTTGGTTGCAAGAGATCTTTTAAAAGAATCACACGCTACACAATAAATATCTAAGTCCTTACCTGTTGCCCCTGAGTACTTAGGCTCAAGAGCAGCAATTACAAATTGAGGATGTTTCCATGTAAGCTTGCTTTGTAATTTTTGTAATTGGCATATGTTTTCAGGATCTGGTCCTTTTTATCCATTTAGATGAATTTTAGTTATTATCTACTCCTCTCCTGATAGGTGTTTGTGCTTTACCCTTGTTTGTTAGTGTAAGTACTGTTGCACTGAGCATTCATTGAAGTGTTTCTGGGTAGGCCTGTGCAAACCTCCTCAAGGGTATATGCCTAATGTGGGAATTTCTGGATTGTACTGTATGTACCATTTCAATTTTGCCAACTACTGCCAAATTTTCACCAAGGTGATTAAGTCCACTCTACAATCCCCCTCCTACAAGCCCTGTGTGTCCATGTATTCTTTCCCATGTTTATTATTGCTGGATTTTTGTTTTTGTTGTATGTTTTAGCATTATTGTGAATGTTAGTATCTCCTTGATACTTTAATATTATTTCCTTGAGTGCTAATGAGAGTAAACATGGTTTTAGTTAGCAATTTAAATTGTCTCTTCTAAGACTCGTACGTGTCTGTCAGTTTCCAATCTTTCCATTGGCCATTAGACTTTTTGTTATAGGTTGATGGGAGTTTGGGGGATTTTTTTTGAGTCAAATCTTTTATTTGAGGGACAGGGGACTGATAAAAAGACATATTAGACAAAGCTTATGTTATAAAATTTTTTGTTCTTACTGATTGTTGTTCTGCGTCATCTGTCAATTTCTAAGAGTGAAACAATTAAATACCAACCACAGCTATAGATGAGGATCCCTGCTGGCATAGTGATTATGAGTTCAAAACCACCAGCCACTCCTCTGTTTTCTACTCCCTTAAAGAGTTAACTCAGAAACTCACAAGGATGGATGTACCCTGTCCTACAGGGTCGCGATGAGTCGGCATCAACTCAGTGGTAATGGCTTTGGTTTGGGTTACAAAATGTTGATTGATTCATGTTTTCTTGTAATTCTGTCTTGCTTTATATGTTTCAATACCAAGTCACAGTTACTACATAGTCTTGGTTTACGGTTTGTTCCACTCGGTGGATTTACTCATTGATCTGCTGTAAGGGTTTTACTTTAACTTATATTGGGCTGACATAATGTCATCACACACAGAATAGTCTCAACCACCTTTCCTTTTGCTCCTCTTGGCCTAGTAAGTATTGTTCTAGCCCCTGTCTCCTTCACATTTTCATGTACTTGTAGACTTACTTTTTATAGTTTTGTTATTCCTATCTAATTGTTTTAAATAGATCCTGACGTAGGTTTATTCTATATTTGGGATTGTTATTTTGAGTTTTTCTGCATATGAACTTCCTCACCCCCCATTCTATTTGCTTCTTGTAAACTAGTTACCGTGAGTTCAGAATGTTTATCTTTATCTTTCCATCTTCTATTTCTGTTCTCTTGGCAGAAACCCTTATAATTTTAACAAACCTACCTGTAATCTAGCTAACACAGTTTGTCCTCTTGAATAAAATATGACCATGAAAGTGGCTTAGCTACCCACTGGACTCCTCCATTTCTAGCCTCTTGCTATTGTCTTGATTTTCAGTTCCATTGTTTTTAAATGGAGACATCCATTATAATGATTATTTGTGTGGACAATCAATACTTAGTTGGGTCTACCAGCATATTTTATTCATATCTTCAATCAATATAGTTCTGTTTCATATTACCTTTTTTATAAGCTTCTAGTTGTTTAGGAATCCTGGTGGCATAGTGGTTACAACTGGACTGCTAACCTCAAGGTCAGCAGTTCGAAACCACCAGCCACTCCTCAGGAGAAAGACAAGACTTTCTACTCCCATAAAGAGCCTGTTCTGTAGGGTCGCTTTCAGTCAGCATCGACTCAGAGGTAGTGAGTGAGTGAGAGCTATTTCCCAGCATATGTCTGTAACTGAGTGGAACCTGTTCATCTGTGATAGGTGAAAACATGTGTATGTTGCTGTCACCCTAGAGTTAGGTTTTAGTTGGAGTCCTGTGACCCCTCAAGAATTGATTCACTACCTTTCTCCAGGCTCAGGACTAGAAGCTAGCAGAACTGTGCACCTTTGGCCCCCACTTTCCACTGTTTGTGGTTGTGGGGTTTTACATCCATAGATGTGTCTTTCTGATTTTGAACAAAGCTTTCTCTTTCCTAAAGAGAGAAAAAGAGAGAGATACCAGCAAGTTCACTCTGACATGGGTTACTTTCACATGTGAAAGTAGAACTTGTGACCCATAGGGCTTCCATGGCTGATGTTTGGACGAGACCGCAGGGCCTTCCTTTAGAGGCATCTTGGAGGGACTCAGACCTCCCAGTTCTTGTTAGCAGCCAAGTGTATTAATCTTGTGCAACATCTAGTGACTCCCTTTGCTTGGGGGTCTAGGAGGAAGAGGACAATCTTCAAGGCAATGGTAGATTTATCTTTCACAGGTAATCTGTTATTATTGCTTGCAATGCCAAATCGAGAGTGGAAAATATGAAATCATTTGAATCATCCTTCACCAGACATCTACATCTCAACTAGACTTTTTCCTGAGGACATAGCAACTTGAATGCCTGCCATTCCGTTTTATGAATGGGCTTTCATTGACCCCATCCTATTTCTGAGTGAGTTTGAGCTTGTTTCCAATGGTGCCCAATTACAAATCAAGCACAAATGAACATACTATGCAAGTGTCTTTGTACACTTAAGTTAGGAGTCCTAGATGGTAAACCCTCCTACAGTGAATTGTTGGGTAAAAGTGTAGTCTATTACATTTTTGTGAAAACGGTTTGTCGATATGCCTCCTTTCTTGCTTGTAGTTAAGGGGCAGACTTTCTCCACCATTCTCTGATTCCTGACTTGTTGTTGCTGTTGTTGTGAGGTGCCATCCAGCCAACTGTGACCCTGTGTACCACAGAACAGAACACTGGACGTCCTGCACCAGCCTCACGATCCTTTCTAGACCCGAACCTATGGTTGCAGCCATTGTGCCACTCCATCGCGTGGATTGCTTTTTTTTTTCTTTGCTCTCCACTTTAACAAGCATGATCTCCTTCTCCGGGGACTGGTCTCTCTGAACAAGATGTCCAAAGTATATAAAACAAAGTCTTGCCATCCTTGCCTCTAAGGAACACTCTGGCATACTTCTTCCAAGACAGATCTATTTGTCCTTTTAGGAGTCCACAGTGCTTTCAATATTCTTCTGTGGGACCACAACTCAGATGCCTAGATGCTTCTTCAGTCTTCCTTATTCAGTATCCAACTCTCGCGTGCATATGTGAAAGACCATGGCTTCGGTCAGGTGCACCTTAGTCCTCCAAGCAACATCCTTGCTTGTGATCAAGTTCTTAAACTCTCCAATCAGTGTTCTTATCCGTGAAAACAGCACTAATACAGCCAGTACAAGGGGACTTCAGAAATTGAACTACAGGATAATGGATTTATTCCACAAACTTTTTGAATCCCCCTCATATCTTACTAGTATATGTTGAGAAAGTAATGAGCATACAGAGAGCTGTTGGATTTAAAACAATTTGATCAATAAGTCCAATAATTTGTGTTTGTTAGGAAACATTGATTTAAAGCAACAAACCCATGCCAACAGCAAGTTGGGTTGTTTGTGAAAACATGGTACCTGGGGTCACCCCCTGCAGCCTATCAGTTGGATGTCAGCTCTTAGCACCTGCATTTTACAAATCTCTTTGGACTATTCAAATACACATCCAGCTTGGGAACCGCAAAGTTAAGTATTTTTTAAAAGTCCTTTTCTTCAACTTCATCCAACTCACTTCATCTTTCCCTGGTGTATTCTCCCAGACTCCACGCCAAAACCAAAAATTGCCCTCTAGTGGTGCAATGGGTTAAACATTGGGCTACTGGCCAAGAGCTTCACTCAAAGGGAAGTTTTAAAATGTCATTGTATAACCACCCCCCACCACCTCCAGTTAGAAAGTGGAAAGGGGGAAGTTTGTGAGTGGCGGCGATCTAAAGGGCAGTTCTTGGTCTCTCTGGGTCCAGAGGAAAGAGGGGTGAAAATAGATAGAAAGAAAGAAAGAAAAACGAATGAGTGAGTAAATGGATGAATGTCCTTTTATTTGCTCTTCTTCTGAAGCACGTTTTAAGTTTCACTGCCCAGCAAGGAAGGCTCTGCCCTAAGTCACCACACCACAAGGAGACACGCATTCACTCACTCTCGTGAACAACTCGTCGTGTTCTATTTGACATTAGTGTGCTCCTTCACTCCACGAACGTGGATTGAGCTCATACTTGGAGTAGTGTTGTGGGAACTCCGGAAAATAACAGCTCCTTGTCACGGGCGGCTCAGAGGCAGGAGCTGAGACAAGTAGGCAGTGACAGTTGAGGGGAGTGACAGGTTTGTCCGGGAAGTTCAGGGTGCTTCCTAGCAAAACTGCCTTCTGAACGGAGCCCTGAAACTTGCGCAGGAATCTTCTTCATAGGAGGAAGAGGGAAGGTGTGTTCAAAGCAGAGCCAATGGTGTAGCAGAGACTGGGCATGGCTTATTGAAGACATTCGAGTTATAGGATCGTCAAAGTAAAATCAAGGCTAAAAATATATATTGTAAAAAAACCGAGGCTAAAAATGACGTTCAAAGGCAAACTTGAACCAGATGTTTCAGGCTTGTAAACCCTACTATGACGTCTGCACAATCTTGAAAGCAACACACAACTCAGCAAAGGGGTTAGCAGGACGAGACTAGCTTTGGGTGAGGCCACTTTGGTTAATTGTCTGTGAAGGACTGTTGAAGGGATTCGAGGGGCCAGTGATGCTGGCCAGACCGAGGATCATGGCAGCAAGGTAGAGAGATAGCCAGGTGTGGAGACGCAGGTGAGGCTCAGGCCTTGGACTTGTGTTGGAAACGTTTTATTTGGAGGTCCCATCAGAAAAATCTGTGGGGGCCGTTAGTTAACAAGATCTACAGCTCAGGAGGCCAGATCTGAATTGGAAATAATTTAAGGGGGGTCCTTTGTATTATGCTCCAGCTCTGAACCACTAGGCACCATAAGGGTTTCTATTCCAGGCACACATGTGCACACATGTGAGTTAGAACTAGAAAGCTCCCTTGACTGACGGCCTGTGTCCAAGGGAGCAAATGAGATTTGGCTCCAGATAGCAATTATCTCTTCCCTCCTTCTCAGGAGACAACGTGCGATTGTAAACATCAATCTAGACACTGCACACAAACAAAGTAGAACAAAAAGTTCGCTCTCCCTTCTGGGAAAAGACATTACATTGCTTTGGCTTCACCCCTGTACAGCTTGCCAAGTCTCCTCTGCCCTTCGGTCCCGAGCACACGAGTGTGAGCCTAGCTCTACTGTTAGGAGTCAACGTTTTCTCAGCCGTGAACAGGGTATCCACGTTTGAGGGGCTAAGGTGGACTCTTCTGCCGTCACTGAATGAGGCTGCGGACCCTTTGCTTGAAAGGATCCAGACAGGAGGGCTTGGCTTCCCTCGTGCATTTCTCACTCTGTCATGAGATCAACTTTGAAAAGCGATCAAAAAACAAAAACAACCCTCGCTGCCATCCAGTCGATTCCGATTCAGCGACCCTAAAGGATAGGGCAGAACTGCCCCCATGGGGCTCCAAGACCTGCAACCCTTAGGAGAGTAGAAAGCCTCATCTTTCCCCTTAAATTGCTCAGACACTCTTTGGCTTTGTTTGGTTGGTTGGTTTATTTTGGTTTGGTTTTTTGATCATTTTATTGGGGTTTCATACAACTTTTATCACCATCCATCCATCCATCACGTCAAGCACCTTTGTACATTTGTTGCCATCATCATTGTCCAAACATTTTCTACTGGAGACCTTTGTATCAGCTCTTCATTTTGTTCCCTCCCTCCCCCACCCTCCATCCCTTATGAACCCTTGATAATTTATAAATTATTCTTATTTTTTATGTCTTACACTGACCAATGTCTCCCTTCACCCACTTTTATGTTGGCCATCACCCCTAGGAGGGGGTTATATATAGATCATTGTAATCGGTTCCCCTTTCTCCCCCACCTTTCCCTTACCCTCCTGGTATCACTTCTCTCAATATCAGTCCTGAGGGGCTTATCTGTCCTGGATTCCCTGTGTTTCAAGCTCTTATCTGTACCCAGGTCTGGTCTAGCCAGAATTGTAAAGTAAAATTGGAGTCATGATAGTGGGGGTGATGTAGGGGGAAGCATTAAAGAGCTAGAGGAAAGTTGTATGTTTCAATGGTGCTATGATGCACCCTGACTGGTTCATCTCTTCTTTGTGACCCTTCTGTAACGGGATGTCCAATTGTCTACAGATGGGCTTTAGATCTCCGCTCCCCCCTCCCCCTCATTCACATTGATATGATTTTTTTGTTCTGGGTCTTTGATGCCTGATACCTGATCCTATTGACACTTCATGATCACACAGGCTAGTGTGTTTCTTCCATGTGGATGTTGCTTCTGAGCTAGATGGCTACTTGTTTATCTTCAAGCCTTTAAGACCCCAGATGCTATATCTTTTGATAGCCGGGCACCATCAGCTTTCTTTACCACATTTGCTTATGCACCCACTTTGTCTTCAGTGATCGTGTGGGGAAGGTAAGCATCACGGAATGCCAGATTATTAGAAAAAAAGTGTTCTTGCGCACTCTTTGGCTTTAACGTATCTTTCCGAGGCAGAGGGAATAAACATGCATTCTGGGGTGCTCTATGGTGGGTGGTGCAGCAATGAGAAATGGTGTGTGTGTGTGTGTGTGTGTGTGTGTGTGTGTGTGTGTGTGTGTGAACAAGCTGCAGAATAAGTAGCATGGGCTTGATCATTCTAGGTAATGTGATCAACCACTGATTCTGCGCCATTAAAACCCTGAGTTTAAATATAGGACAAGCCACTACGCATATTTCAGGTCTGAATTGTAGAATGAAAAAGGCCCTTTTTTCTCTCATTTACTTTTTGTTGTAATGCATTTCGAAAGTGCATTTACATTTCAGAAGGAGCCCCAGCTGCATAATTCGCTATGCACTGAACTGCTGACTGGCCATACAGTAAGAAGTTCAAATCCACTAGTCGCTCCATGAGAGCAAAATGAGACTGCCTGCCCCTTAGAAGATCTGACGTCTCAGAAGCTCAGAAGGAGCAATTCCACTCTGTCCTATAGGGTCACTGTGCATCAGAATTAACTCGATGGTAGTGAGTGAATGATATATTTCCAAAATGGACTGTAGCGATATGATGTACTTAATTTTTCAAAGAAACCAATGTCCTATACAAAGACAAAACAAAACCCACAGCCATTACGTCAAGTTTGACTCATCACGACCCTATACGTCGAGGAGCAGGCAGCCTCATCTTTCTTCCTCGGCATGACAGGGAGGCTTGAATTGTAGTTAGCATGCATAGCTCATTACCTGGCCAGGTTTCCTTAGTCAAACACCAATAAATAAATGTAGCCAGAGATAAAACTTCACATTCACTGCCATTGAGTCAATGCCGTGAAGCAACCCTACAGGACCAGTAAGTTTCCAAGACCATCACTCTTTAGGGAGCAGAGAGCCCCCTCGCACCCCGTGGGCAGTGTGGTTTCCACCTGCAGTTAGCGGCTCATTGAAGAACCCACAACACCACCAGGGCTCCTACCCAAGGGAACATGGCGTAAAATCGTACTCAAAGTAATCATAGCCGTAATAGCGCACGCTTTTCCTGGGTTTGGCATGTGTATCTTTCGACTGTTGGATGACAAGCCTCATCCATTGGTTTATTATTTACTTACTTACGCTGGCTGAGCACACACTCAAATGTTTCCGGAACATCCGCCATTTTCCTTAAGGGATGTGTAGGATTCAGCTCACTATCGGAAGGATTTTGTTTTTTCAATTCGCACAAATTACCTACAATGTTCGGATTTTAAAGAGTTTGGGGAGGCTTTGAAAGTGAAATCACAGCAAGAGCCCTGGTGACATAGTGGTTATACATTGAGCTGCTAACCACAAAGTCAGCCGTTCAAAAACCAGCAGCCGCTCCAAGGGGGAAAACGAAGGCTTTCTACTCCCGTACACAGTTACAGTCTTGGAAACTCCTAGGGGCAGTTCGACCCGGTCCTGTAGAGTCTCCATGAGCCAGATCGGCTCAGCAGCACTGCATTTACAGGGTGAATGTTCCCCATTCCCATCCGGCTGCACTGAGAAGATGGAAAGGTGGTGAGTTCTAGTCATGTCTTCGTCTTCACCCTGCTGGCCTGGTAGTATGTTTTATATTTTTCCTTATACAGACTACGGTATACAGACTACTTATACAGACTACAGCCTACTGTGTGACGGGATCACAGTTGATCATTTCAGCCCTCCAGGTCAAAGATGGCCTTTGCTGAGCTGGCCTGTGTCCGTGAAGGGAGCAGAGAGAGAAGACGATGTCTAAGTCACACGGTTTGTTATCGTGGTTGTTGTTAGATGTCCTCGAGTCGATTTGGACTCAGGGTGACTCTGTGCACCCCGGAACGAAACACGGCCTGGTCCTGCGCCACCCTCACAATCGTAGTCTAACCCCTCGTGGCAGCCAGGGTGTCAGTCCTTCTTGTCAAGGGTGGCTCTCCTTTTCGCTGCCCCTCTCCTTCATGAAACGCGATGTCCTTTTCCAGGGACGAGTCTCCCCTGATAACATGCCCAATGGGCACGCCATGAAGTCTCACCATTCTTGCACCGAAGCAGTGTTTGGGCTGTACTTCTCCCACGAGAGATGTGTTTATTCGTTCGGCAGTCCGTGGTACTTTCAACTCCAGACTGTCATTCGAGTGCATCAACTCTTCCGTGGCTTCCTTATTCAATGTCCAGCTTTCATATGCGCTCATCTACCAGTAACCAAAACAATAAAGACAAAACCTCACTTTAGAGAAAAACACTTAGAGACATTTTCTAATGCTTGACAGACATCGCCATAGTAAAGATGTGGGGTATGTGGCTAAGACGCCCCCCCTCCCCCTCTTTTCTGCTGCAGGCAAAAAGATACTGTGAGATAAAATTTAGATAACATTGTTTGTGACATCCAGGTAACATTACCGATTGCAGAGCTAAAAATGCCATGCCCTCCCCCAGTTCATACATACACTCAAACATGGACTTAAGACACTGACATGTCGGGAATGTTCCATATGTGGGAACAATTGTTCTTTGTTTCTCATTGATAGCTTGGACATATCCTCCGGAGACTGTGGGAGGCTCCCAGGGGCCCTGCTGGGCACGGCCCATGTGAACAGTGAGAACTTGACAGTTGGCCATTGGAAACAGGCCAAACAAGCACCCGTGCCTTGGCCACCACCATGTCAAATCATTGGGTCACTGTAGGATGGCTTTGTTTTCCCCCCTTTCTCCTTTGCCTCTGAGAGGAGAAGAGAGACAGGGAGATGCGGGGGTGAGGGTGTCTTATTATGAGTGGAGAGATCCTCCCTCGGGGCTTGCCCTGGTTCCAGCCCAGGACAGGAAGGTCATTTGTACGATTATGTGGTTTACCGAGAATGTGAAGAGATTTACGGAATCACTGTTGTTCACGATAATTGTAAAAAGCCTTTTGTAAAAAAAAAAAAATGAATAAATTCAGAGGTGCCTGCTTTGCCGTCTGGTCAGTGAAAGCTTTTGGAAGATGATCTGTGGACACCTTTGGCCCTGACTTAGGAGGGAGAGATGTGAGGAATGCATTGGCTCGTCTTTAAGAGCTGCCTTGACGGAGACGAGTGAGATAGCACCTTCCTCTGCTCACACATCCTCATTCCCTAGCACCTTCCCAGCCGAAAGGGTGAGAAGGAGGTGAAGTCAGCTGGAGGCCGATGTATCACTCCTGAAACAAAATATGCAAACAAACCCCCAAGGCTGCTTTCATCTGATGTAAGAATTCCGTGGGGCTATGCATTTCTTCAGTATTTGAAGATGCCTCCAAGCTGTAGATAAAGTTTTCAGCACTTTCTTCCTCCAAAGTGAGGAGCCAAGTTCTTCTTCATTGTCTATTCCTGGTCTGAAATCTCCCCCTGAAACCTGCTCACGTTGGGTGACCCTGCTGCCTTTTGAAATGCCAGTAACACAGCTCCAGCATCACCACAACCCGCAAGCCACCACACTATGACAATCTGATGGACCAAATGAGGAAGGCCTTCAACAAGAGGAATGGCCACCGTGGCTGCAACAATGGAGTCAGGCACAGGAACAACTGTGAGGATGGGGCAGGACCGGGCAGGGTTTCATTCTGTTGTGCACAGGGTCGCTGTGGGTCGAAGCCAACTCAATCACACCTAAGGACAACATCTTCTATACCACCAATATGACTCAACAGAGAAAACAGAAGTTTCCGGTTTTCCTAAGGATAATTTATTTGGGGGAGAAAAGGAAAGAATTCATGTTGAACTTGAGCAGGGAATTTCCATTGAATGTAAGAACTTGTAGGGGTTTGGTTTGGTTTGTGTGTTTGGTAAATTCAGTTAAACATCCCCCCACCCCCAAAAATATAAATAAGTAAAATAAATGAATAACCTCACTACCGTCATCAATACTGACCCTATAGGACTGACCCTATAGAACTGCCCCTGTGAGTTTCCATGACTGTAACTTTTTGGAAGATGATAGGAGTATGATGATAGGAAGATGATAGGAGTAAAGGCCCTACCTTTCTCCCGAGGAGCGACTAATGGTTTGGAACTGCCAGCCTTGAGGATCACAGCCCAGTGCATAACCACTGCACCAGCAGGTCTTTGATAATTCAATCTGATGCTCTGAAACATGACAGCTACCCTTCAAGCACTCTTGTTCCATGTCCTCTTAGACTCTAGGTCCTGTAAAACCAGAAGGTCTGGTGACAAAGGACTGTTTGCCTGACTCTGGAGGAATACAACCTTTATCTCTCTAGTGGTTGTTTCTAAAATAAGTTCATGAATAAGGGGTGCATCATTAACAGGACGCTAGAGGTGTTTCAAAATAAGGTAGGTTTGTGTCTTTTTATTTTTGTTTGTTTTTAACTCTGCTCACAAATTATCTCTAATCAGCTAGGCATGCTGCCCCAGTCTTCTGACTGCTCTCTCCCCAGGTAAACTGTTGGTCACTAGGGAACACCGGGAGCAATGGTTCAACAAAGAGCAACTCTCAGCCTCCAAGAGAGTAGCACGGCTCCTGGGGTTCCCCAGACCATGCGTCTTCATGGAAGCAGACAGCCCAATCTCTCTGTCTTGGAGCTGCTGGTGGGTTTGAGCCACCAATGTGAGGGTTAGCTGCCCAATGTTACCTCAGAGGCCCTGGCTGAGGAGTGGTTCTGTTAGCCCCAGTGTCATTGGATCAGCAGTGTCATTGCTAATAGTAGTCATCCAGCTAGAAACATTGCCCCATCCTGTACCACCCTCGTGATCATTCACTGGTACATTTGAATCTGCTAGTAGGGTTCTTGTGTGAAGTCATCTTATTGGCAATTTTCCTCCTTTTTTCCTCATCCTCTACTTTGCCACACAAAACGATGGTATCATTTTCTAGTGATTTACCTTTCTTGATAGTGTGTCTAAAAGAAGCAAGTTGTAAGTCTCACCAGTCTCACTTCTAAGGAGCACTCTGGCTGTGTTTCTTCTAAGAGTGATTTGTTGGTCCATTGACAGTGCACAGTAGATTCTAAGTTTTTTCACCAACATGAATCATAACAGAGTAACTGCCAATAATGGAAGGAAATGCAGAGTCCCGAAGTACAAGCTGAGTCTGGAATGACCGAGTCTCAACATTTTCATTCGTGTAAATCCATGTAAATGCGTTTAAA
This sequence comes from Echinops telfairi, assembly GCF_000313985.2. Classification (NCBI taxonomy): domain Eukaryota; kingdom Metazoa; phylum Chordata; class Mammalia; order Afrosoricida; family Tenrecidae; genus Echinops; species Echinops telfairi. The sequence continues at coordinate 2,666,346 of NW_022103908.1, read as the reverse complement.
CTCATTGGTAGGTGATTATGTCCACCATTTCTCCAGTGGATCCTCAGTTGGCATTGAATACCTCCCAAGACCCTGCGGGTAAAATGCAACATACAAGCAAGGCCTGATTTCTCTAAAGTCTTCCATACTGGTGACCCACTACAGGTGCTAAACCAAATCCACTGGATTCCGCTCAAAATTAAAGGAATAGAACATGTCATCATGCAAGTAGCTGTGCCTTTGCTTTGGAAGGAGCCCACCGTAGGAGAGGATGGAATGAGCAGCCAAGCAAAACTCCAAAACGCTCAGCCTCAGGGGTCCCTTCATTTGCGTTCCAGCTATCTAACCCGCTCAGCTTCCTGGAAGTACATTCAAAACCATTTATAACTCACCCAGGGGACAAACTAACTCTTCTGCTTCACAAAAAGGATGCTCTGTTCTCTTCTTAAGGGTTTTATTCTGTGCTTGTTTGTTTGCTTGTTTTCTCAGCAAAGGCATTTGGGCCTGTGCACTTTAGCAATCTATCCTTTAAAGAAATTCTGTCTTATTAACAGGGTCGGAGGTGGCGCAGTGGTAGAATGCTTGCCTATGAGTCAGACCTGGGTTCCCTTCCCATCCAGAATAGTTCCTTCACAGCCACGACTTGTCTATCCGTGGAGGCTAGTGGTGTTGCTGGGATGCTGAACAGGTTTCAGTGGCTTCTAAATTAAGGTAGACTAGGAAGAGAGACCTGACAATCATCTGAAAGTCCAGTCAATGAACACAAAGGGTCATTCCAAACCCGGTGGTGGGAATGGTGCAGGATCAGGCAGTGTGCATGGGTTCTTGGGATGGCCTCACAGCTACTAACAATCACAGCATCTTAGACACACACGAAAAATAGTAACCATGATCAATAGAGCCACGAAGATGAATAATCTAGTAAGATGTGGGCATGGGAAAATCAAGTAACCGGAATGGATCTTGCTCTGTTATCCACAGAACCAACGTTCTACTTCAGTGCTGTGGAGTACTCAGTGGACGAGCATGCCGGCTCCGTGGAGGTGCAAGTGTGGAGAGCAGGCACCGACCTGTCCAGGCCGTCCAGCGTCACCGTGCGGTCTCGGAAGACAGACCCTCCCTCGGCTGATGGTGAGCCCTCGTGCCAGCCCCACTGCTAAGGAGGCTGTACTTCTTCCAACACAGATGTCTTCTTTGTTCTGGCAGTCCCTGGGAGATGAAGGAGTCCTTGCCTACAGTGTAATTCGAAGGCATCCATTTGTCTTTGGTCTATCTTCCCTAGTGTCCAGTTCGCACACACTGAGGAGGTAACTGAGAGCATCGTGGCCTGGGTCAGGTGCACTTTGTAGCAGATTTGCCCAAATGTCATCCGTCATTTGGATGGCTGCTGCTCCCATGGACGATGAGTGTGGGCTCAAGTTTAATGAAATCCTGGACAACTGCAATCTTTTCTCATCCTGAGCTTGCTGTTAAGCCCAGTGGTGAGGACTGTTGTGTTGTGTTGTTAAGTGACCAATTCTGGTTTGCTTTGGCCCTACCTTCGATGCTTTCCTAGCTCTTTGTCTCCCAAAACATGTCCCATCTCTACACTAGATGTGTCTCCTTCTTGTTGTCATTACCATTTCCCTAATAAGCCCCATGGAGAAGGGAAGATGAAGAGCAGAGACAATATCAGATCAAACTCAGAACCAAACTCACGACCACGGAATCCCTTCTGACTGAAGGCAACACTAGAGACTGAGTAGGACTGCCCTGTGGGTTTCCAAGACTGACTCCTCACTATAGTAGAAAGCCTCCCCTTTTCCCAGACAGTGTTAGATAGCGTACTATGAAATGGTCAGAGAGAACTATGGAAGTGTATTAACTTTGCTTTGTTATTAATCATAAGACTTCATTTAAATTTTCAATTAATAAAGACATTACATTTTTGTAGCTATCAAAATAATACATGGGGTTGAAAACAGTTGAGAAATCCCAGATAAGGGAGCTATCAGATAGAAGCCAAAGTCAGTAAAGCCATTCCTTATACTCATCATAGACAAAAAAAATCCCATATTGGACCTACCATCTCAGTAATGTACATAACAATGTAGGTATCAATCACGGGCATTTCATTGAAATATAATTTTCTGCAATGTCAAACTGGTCTTGTGAATTTTGAAAAGTAGTTATATATGCAAGCATCCACCAAAAAGGTAGTGGGGGAAAAATTCCCATTATCTTTTATTTCCATTTTTTCACCAAATTTTTAGTTGATATATATATAACTTGTATGTGCAATTATTTTAAATATTTATGTATATATAATTTGTCTATCTTTTAAAATATTTAGTGGCAACTAATAACTGTCTTTTTAATTCTCCTAGCTGGAACAGACTATGTAGGAATCAGTCATAATTTAGATTTTGCACCGGGAGTCAACATGCAGACTGTTCGTGTAATTATTTTGGATGATCTTGGACAACCAGTGCTGGAGGGAATTGAGAAATTCGAACTGGTGCTTCGGATGCCTATGAATGCTGCCCTTGGAGAGCCCAGCAAAGCCACGGTGTGCATAAATGACTCTGTTTCAGATGGTGAGTGTTCATTAACTTAACAATGATAAGTTTGGGTCCATATAAATAATTAGTATTCTGATAAATCGGGATTTATATATCCTTCTTCTACTTTCATTGAGATAGAAGTAGATTGTCTAAAAAGAAAACTATTTGTTTTCTCATTAAGTGACAAAACCCCTTCCCTAAGGGATTGACACTAGTGTTTGTGGCCTGCCTTATGTTACTAATTTTAACTGTGTCTCCAGCAGTCCCTTGCAGATGGCTGGAACCACATGGAGGTTTTCTAGCTTCTTAATGCCAATGGTCTTTTTCCTTCCCAGCAGGAGATCTTTTCTGGTATCTCCTTAAACACAGACACTGCTGAACTTCTTATAAAGGGTACTCAAGTCATGGTTCTGAGACAGTGTAGGCTGTAGGACAGAGGCAGGCTCTTTGGGTTCAAAGGGTTCTTGACCTCTTCTCATCATGGTGACCATGGCCGTGGCTGCATGCGTCTAAGCTTTGCTCAGTGAAGCCAACATGAAATTGGCCCAACACAAGTGTCACCACAAAACGACAGGTGTGTACTCTTAGTTAGCCTTCCCAAGACGGTCTGAGTAAACTACATATCTTAGAGTTGTTAGGTGCTACCAAGTTAGTTCGAACTCGTGGTGGTCCCTGCGTACAATGGAATTGAACGCTGCCCCGTCCTGCACCATCCCCGCAAATGTTTCTCTGCTTGAGCCCATTGACACAGCCCCTGTGTCCAGTCATCTTCTGGAGTCTTCTTCTTTTCATTGACTCTCTGCTTTACTGCACCTGCTGTCCTCCTCCAGAGATGGGTCTCTCTTGATCACATACCCAAAGAAGGTGAGACAAAGTCTAACCCTCCTCCGTTCTCAAGAGCATTTCCACTATACTTCATCCAAGACAGATTTGCTTTGTCTCTCCAGAAGTCCATAGTACACTGAATATTCTTTGTCAACGCCCTAATTCAAAGACATCAGTTCTCTTTTGATCGTCCTTAGTCGTGGAATTAGCTGTACAATATTTAGTATTCTTCTTGATATCAGTAAATTCTGAGGGGAAAACTCAAGGGGTTAGTGGGTAGAGGGGAAAATAGATGGGTGAATGGATGGAGAAATCGATGAATAAACAGACGACTATTTAAACTCCAACTCATCTGGACACTAGGATGGAGCAGAACTGCCCTGTAGAGATTCCAAGGAGTCAGTCTTTTTAGGAGCAAAATGCCACCGTGTTCTCCCACAAGTGGCTGGTAAGTTCAAACTGATGACCTTTTGTTCACAGCTAAGCACTTAACCATGGCATCATCAGGTTATGCATCATCATGCTTGCTTATGCACTCACCACCACCACCACCACCACCACCACTACCACCACGACCACCACCACCACCACCACCACCACCACCACCA
>NW_022103908.1:2645371-2660867 GCF_000313985.2 Echinops telfairi | reverse complement strand
AGCATGAGGAACAGTCTTCACTCCGGGTACTCATAGGTGGGCATTTCTGCATGTAGACGGGCCTGCTTGGAGATGGATAGAGGAGCGGTGTCTCAGTTCTTAAGACCATCAGAAATATGTGTTTTCCGATGGTCTTGGGCTGTTCTAAGGTGTGCGTGCCTCCAAAAAAGTTTTGTTCCCTTTACAGACTCCTCGATTGTTTGTTGGAAAATTGAGCCAGAGGTTCGAATTCATTTCCAAACCTGAAGGGTAACAAAGGCCCATCATTTTGGAAATTCCACCAGTCTCTACCCAACCAGTAATCCTGTCTTCTCTATGATGTTGCGTTGTCCAAGCCACGCTAGAGCTTTTCTAAGATGCCAGGAACTCACCAAAGTTTGAGATAGAACTTTGTCTTGGTGAACTGTGTTGTGTCAATTTACCTCGGTGTCCCTTGAGACCATGGCCTGAGGCCCAAGGCCCAGTGACTCACTCCTTCACCGTGTCTGGTCTTTGCCTGGTCCACCACAGTCATGATGATATTGGCAGCAAAGACAAATATCCATTTCATAAATCACATGTTCACAGAATTATGTTAGCTTTAATTCCATTTTTCCACATACTCTTTGAAGGCCCCTCTTATATACAAAGCACTGATTGCATAGTGTTTCAAGACTTGGCTGCTAATTGAAAAATTGGCTGTTTCAACCCAAGAGCCATTAGGTGGGAAAAGGATGTAGCAGTCTGCTTCCATTTAGAGTTACAGCTTTGGAATCCTGTGGGAAGTTCTACTCTGTCCTATATGGTTGCTACCAATCAGAATCCACCTGAAGGTATGAATTTGGTTGATCATACATATATATATGTATAAATATATGCTCATATAAAATTTTCATGGTCTTTTAGCTCCATTTCAAGAACTTTTTGAAGCCTCCTCGTATATGTGTGTATGTATATACAAAAATACCCACTGCCCTTGAGTCGATTCCAACTCATAGCAACCCTGGATAGTGTGTCCGAGACTGCAGTCTTTATAGGAGCAGACAGGTTCATCTTTCTCATGCAGAATGACTAGTGTATTTGAACTGCCAAATTGCAGTTAGCAGACCATGCTAACCGCACCACACCACTATGTGCATGTACATATTCATATGAGGGGGTACCCAAAAGAAACCAGAATTCCAGATTTTTTTCCCTCATAGCTATGTATTTACATTTTTTTTACAAAACAACCTTATCACCTCCAAAGTTCTCTCCATTACACTGACTACATTTGTCAAATCTGTTATTCCACTCTGGCAAATATTTTTCAAACTCATCTGTTTAGATGGCTGACAGCACCTCCCTCGTTTTTTTTTTTTAACCTCTTCTACATGGTCCCACTTTCATTTTGGGGGGAACAAAAGAAGTCACACAGAGCAAGGTTAAGTGAGTCAGGTGTGTGGGGCAAGAAAGCATGATGGTTTTGGCCCCAAACTGGTGCACTGAGATGGCTGCTTGAGCAGGTACATTGTCATGGTGGTAAAACCAGTCTCCCATCTGCCACAAATCAGATGGTCACATGCTGTTAGGCAGTCTTTTCAGAACCTCTAAATAGAAAGCTTGATGAACAGTCTGTCCTGGTGGGATGAAATCCAAATGCACTGAGTTGACATTTTCATCCTCCATTCCGGAAGTTGATAAACCTCATCCATAATGAGGTTTGTCATCAATTAACATTTCACCTTTTTTGAAATGAGAAAGTCACTCATACACTTGAGTTTTTTCTCATAGCACTGTCCTTGTAAGCTATGTTTGACATCACAACAGTTTCTGCAGTATTTTTCCCGAGCAGGAAACAATGTTTCACAGCCTCACACTGTTCTCTTAAATCAGCCATCACAACAAATGAGGTTTGAGTGAAACTGCTTTTACAAAAAATTCACTGTGACCAGAGAGAACCTTCCCAGGCAATGCCTCTGGGTGCACTAACTCAGAGCAAGTTGCTTGATGCTCGCCTAATGAGAAAAATGCATGCTACGAAAGCTCCACTTGACCCAGCGCAATTCTGGTTGAGTTTTTTTTCTTTTGTTTTTGGGGTTTTTTTGGTACCCCCTTGTATAGTCAAGCCTCTGGATTTATCTACTGGTTAGCATTTCATTGTATATCTATATTCCACAAAGGCGGAGAGGACTTCTTTTTTAAAAACCAGTTGTCTACAGATAGGAACTGAAAATACAGGGAATCCAGGGCCGATGAGCCCTATAGGACCAGTGGTGTGAGTGGCGAAACAGGGAGGGTAAAGGGAGAATGGGTAGGAAAGAGGGAACCAATTACAAGGAACTATATGTGACCTCCTCCCTGGGGGACGGACAACAGAAAAGTGGGTGAAGGGAGACGTCGGACAGGGCAAGATATGACAAAATAACAATTTATAAATTATCAAGGGCTCATGAGGGAGCGGGGAGCGGGGAGGGAGGGGAAAAATGAGGACCTAATGTCGGGGGTTTAAGTGGAGAGAAAATGTTTTGAGAGTGATGTACAAATGCGCTTTACACAATTGATGTGTGTATGGATTGGGATAACAGTTGTATGAGCCCCTAATAAAATGTTTAAAATAAAAATAAAAACCAGTTGTCACTGAATAGACTTCAACTGACAGCTGGTCCCCCAGCCCAGCCCCAGTGTGTTTCATGGACAGCTGGTCCCCCACCCCAGCCCCAGTGTGTTCCATGGCCCTTGTCAAGGACCCGTTCCAATGCCCAGCTGTTCTTCTCAGGTACCTAGGGGTGAACTCAAACTCAAGCTTTTGGTTAGCTTCTAGGACCTCAACTCTTTGGGTCACCAAGGCACTCCACAAAAATAGGCTAGGTGTAAATGTAAAGATAAGGACATCAAGATTCTAAATCGAATGATCTTCTCAAGCAGTTGCAACAATGACCAGACCTGTGCCTATGAGAAAACTAAGCCTCTTTTCTCCTTACTCCGTCCCCTTATTCTTACCATTAAATCACATGTTCTGAAGGGCATTTTTTTCTTGAAGAAATCCCTGTTCACCTGACTCCTTGTGTTTATTTCTTCTGACAGTACCTAAGATGCAGTTTAAGGAACGAGTGTATACTGGTGATGAAAATGCTGGGCAGATAGTGGCAGGGATCCGTAGGAGTGGGGATATCCAGTACCGGTCTTCTGTGAGGTGCTATACACGGCAGGGCTCGGCACAAGTCATGATGGACTTTGAAGAACGCCCCAACACTGATGCTTCCATCATCACCTTCCTCCCTGGTAAGTTTGAGCTTGACATTGTGTTTGGCATTCAAGGAAACCAAGTTTTGGGTGAGAAGGTATATATGAAGGAAACACAAACTCATGAATGTCAGCAAACTTGTGATATAGTTTGTCACCAAGTGATAATATGTTGAGGTAGAGTGTAGCCAATTGAATGTACTTTTGATCTATATCATCTTGTTGACTAGTGCCCTGCATCTTCCCATAGTATCTACACAAAGATTATTCAATGATGAGGTGATAGGGAGCAAAAAAAATCAACCCCACAAGTGGCAGGTTGATTCCAACTCATGGTAGCCCTATAGGATGGGGCAAAACTGCTCCATTGGATTTCTAAGTCTGTAAACTTTAATGGAAGCAAGCCACCTCATCTTTCTCCCATGGAATAACTAGTGAGCTTTAAATGCCAATTTTGTGGGTAGGACCCCAATGCTTAATTCCCTGAATTCACTACCATGGATCCATGGATAGGTGCCACCAAGGTGATGCAGACTGTAAACCGTTGTCTGGTCCTGTGTCATCCTCATGATCACTAGCATGTTTGAGTCCTTGTCCCAATGTGATCTTTCACTGAAGGTCCCTTCACCTTTTCCTGGGAAGTATGATGTCCTCCTCAAGTGGTTAATCCCCACTGAAGAAGTTCCCAAAGAACATGAGCTGAACAATCTCCTGCTGTGATTGATAAGGTTTTCCTTATATAATCATCAGAAGTAGATCCACTAGGCTTTTCTTCCTAGTCTGTCTTAGGCTGGAAGTTCCACTGAAAACTGTTAGTAGTAGGTTAGCCTACTTGCATTTGAAATACTGCTAATATTGCTATAGCATCACAGGAACATACAAGATGTAATAGGATGATGAACTGATGGACTAGCATTATATTTAGTGACTAGAACTTATCAAATGTCCCCATTTCACATTATTGGGGGATATTTACTGATCAAATGAGAGATAGGCAATTTAAATAATCCTCACATATTTAATACATATCTAGAACCTTAAAATGTTTAATCACGTTAATCCAATCATTGTACTTGTAGGAATATATTCAGGGAAACAAAAGTTAATGTATGGAAAGATTTCCTTACATGGGTGTTTAACTCAAAACTGTGTATAATAATAAAAATATTGAAAACAGCTTAAAGGATCAACCATTGAAAATATTTATTTAAATAGTCATAAAATAATAATCATTTGTACCCAATTAAATGGTTTGATAATTATTAATGAGATGGGAGAAAGCGGAGAATATAGTATCAATTCTACCCGTTAGAAGCAGGAACCTGATTATTCTTAGAATGAGGGTTTGTTTTATAAGTCCAAAGTTAATAATACTAAAGATACAACTATTGGTTTCTATTTGCCTAAAACAGAAGAAGAAAAAGCAACAACAACAACAAAAAAGGCAAAAAGCCAAAGAAGAAACTAGTCTACAGGACTAGTACACTACACAAATAATGACGGTCTTGTTTACATTCCCAAGACCAGAAGAAGTAGCTGGTGCTCAGCTACCACAACCAACAGTTCTAATCAGGACCGTCTGGAGGGACCCTAATAGAATGGGAGGAAACTGTGGGACAGAGCCTCAAATTCATTTTTTTTAAAGATCTACTAGATAGTTGAAACTGGACATTTCCCTGAGACGATGGCCAGAAGATACTCTAAACCTTAAACCTAAACTAACCCTTGAGATCACCATGGTTAAATAACAGAGTGCCGAAAAAAAATAGTGACTGTAACCTATACATATGGTGCTCCTTTTTGGAAAAGCATCAGTGAGAGACTAGTCAACAGTTACTAACTAGAAGACCCACAGCAGAAATCATGAGAATCTTCTTGCATTGTCAAGAGTGTAAGCAATGTCACTGATCAGCTGTGTAGAAATTGTTGGATGGGAAACTAAACTGACGTATAAACCTTTAGTGAAAATACTAGTTTTAAGCTGTTACTAATATTCACTGCCATCTAGTCAGTTCTGACTCACAGCAACTCCATGGGACAGCAGAGAATTGCCCTTGTGAGTTTCCAAGGTTGTAAATATTGACAGTAGCAGAAAACCTCATCTTTCTCCCTTGAAGTGACTTCGGGGTTAGAACTGCTGGCCTTATCATTAGCAACCCAGTGCATACCTCCCACACCACCAGGGCTCCCTTCATTTTAAACCCTAGACCTAATACTGGAAGCTAGCATGACAATCATATTGACAATGATCAATCAGTGGACGGCTGCCAATTTTGTTCCTTTATTATATATAAGAAACTTATAAAACAAATCAGTCCTTGTTTTTCCATCATTTTTGATATGTGGCAGAAATGAAAGAAAATCTTTATCCCACGTTTACTTCAAATTTGCTTCATGCCGGACACTATACTTTGTACTGAGAATGTAGCACTAAATCAAACACCGTCCTCACTCTTGTGGCCCTTGCATTCTCTCTGGGAAGAAAGAAATTGTCCCATCACATACAGTCAGACAGAGAGGAGGTACAGCCACCTGGTGTGGCTACCACTGAGGATTTCGTCTTTCGATGAGAAAATGCGTATAATGAGTTTTAAAGCCCATGTGTCCAGTCGCCATCTGTGTCGTTGAAACAAGGCATTTGCAATGAACAAGTCATTGATCTTACAATATTCTATCGTGCAATCTCCAGCTTCGTTTCTATCACCAAGAGCATATTTTCCAACTACTGTCCCTCCCTCTTGGTTTCCAACTTTGGAGGGGGAGTTGACGCACCTCTAAACCCCAGGGTAGTGCACCCAGCACCTGATCCACCGGGGTACAGGCCTGACCGGAGGGACAGGGTGTCAGCAGCCTCTGAATGGGGCTGGGTTGGGTGGGGCGTTTCCCTGCTTCAATACCAGGAAGATGTGGGGGAAAGGAAGGACCCTCCCTGTCTTGTTGCCAACCACCAGTGTGCCAGGCCACTGTCTGGATGGAATGCTGTTTGCAAAACTCCAAGAAGGCTGCATAGCATCAGGCAAGCCAGCAACTCATGCTTCTCTCTCCTCGCTTCTCATGGTCTTCAACCCGCTTTTCTGTCCTTTCTGCTGAAGGTCAAGGTTCCATCATTTTCAGCCATACCTGTTCCATTTGGTCTCTTGTAGAGGGGCTGGGAAGGGTGTGTTTCTAGACCATCGTCTTGCCGGAAATTCCAGCTTTTTCGCCTGCAATCATTAATTCTCCTTATCTTCCCTACCACCGCCTCAGCCAGGCCACTGTTCTCTCTGCTGGCATTGCCACAAACTCCTCTTCTCACTTTTGCCCATCCCCTTGTCATTCTTTCATTCATTCATTTATTTGCAACACAGCAGCTAGTCACCTTTGAAAAACATAAATCTGATCCACTGTAAAAATCTCTTTAATGGCTTTCCATCCCACAAGATTGAGAATGAAATTCAACTTCCTTATCATGGCATAGCGGTTACACGTTGGGCTGCTAACTTCAAGGTCAGCAGTTCAAAAGCACCAGCCGCCTGTGGGAGAAAGACTGGGCTTTTTACTCCCACAAAGCATTCCAGGCTCAGAAACCCAGAGGGAAGGGGCCTTTCTTCCTTGTCCTGCAGGGTCACCAGGAGTCAGAGTGGACACGAAGCTGGTGAGTTTGGGTTTGTTTTATTTTATTGGTTAATCATGGCCTCAGAGAGGCCTTCCTGGTGTGACCCTTTCTGGTTTGGGTATCAGCCCCCACGCTCACTATGTTCCGGGCACACTGGCTTATTTTCAGTCCCTGAAAGAGACCAGCCTCTGTCTTCATTCTCACTATTCTTTTACCTGGAGCAGTCTTCGGTCTGTCTGTCCTTTCACAGCCGGCTCCTCCGCACGGCTCAGCCTTCCACCACCACCTCCTGAGGGAGCTCTTGCCTTCACCGACTCTCCAGACGAGGGTTTTTGTACTCCCTCTGACCTTCATCACTCTTCTCCTGTTTGCTTTTTTCATCTCAGAGCACTGACCTGAATTTTGTAAGTGTGTTCGCTTTTTTTCCCACTGTCTCCCAAACTTGACTGTAGATGCTCCTAAAGGCAGAGATCCTGTTTGTTTTATTCCCCACTCAGCACAGACCCGCTGTCATCGAGTCAATTCCAACTCAGGCCAATTCTGACTCAGAGAGCACCGCAGAAAGCAGAGTTGAACTGCTCCTTAGGGCTTCTGAGACCGTACCTGTTGGGGGGACGAACGGCATCTTTCCAAGCAAAGTAGCTGGTGGATATGAGCCACTGACCTTGAAGTTGGCAGCCCAACACTGACACTCGGGCTTCGTAATCAATGTGTGTTGTTACTGTTGTTGCTGTTAGGTGTTGAGAGTTAGTACCGATTCCTAGTGAGCCTACGTAGAACAAAACAACTGTTTGTACAAACACTGCCCGGTCCTGTGCCAGCCTCACAATTGCTGTTATGTTTGAGCCCCTCCTTGCTGCCATGTGTCAATCGATCTCATCCAGGATCTTCCTTTTCCTAATGCCCTCTACTTCACCACAGACGAGGCCTTTCCCTCTTGATAACATGGGCGAAGTACATGAAAGAAAGGGGCTTCCAAGAAACATTCTAGTTGTACTTCTTCCAAGACAGAGAGGTTTGTTCTTTTTGCGGTCCCTGGTACTTTCAATATTCTTTGCCAGCACCATTATTCGAACGTATGGATCTTTCTGTACAATCCATCTCTCCCCCATCTCTAACCATAAAAATGCACTGATCTACTTTTTGTCATCTTAGTAAAAAATGAATTTCCAGATGTTTGCTTGAAATAGATGTTTTCCTAAAGTGAACTTCTTGAACTTTTATTGGCTGCATCTTCAATAAATAACTTAAACAGGGAATAGAAGAGAACTTTATAAAGGCCACTAGTCCTCATCTTACAATGACTAGGCCAAGTCATTGTAACACTCTGAATCCATTTCTCTGCCTGGGCTAATGGAGACCTCCGTGCCTTACGTAACTGAGCTCCAGGGTTGTCTGTACACCGGCGACAATGTACTGATGGATGCCACATGCTGTTGTCGTGACCACCACCACGCAACAAGATCAGCTCTACGTCCCCCGTGCTCATTGGAATGAAAGGTCACACATAAGAGCGAGAATCCACGTAGATAGAATTATACTGAAATCTGCAAAGTGCTTCCTTCACCATTTCTATGTGTCTTTTGGAGCTATGCAGAGAGAGCCAGATACCGACGTAGAGATAGAGACGTAGATAGAGTTAACTCTGATAGACTGTAAGGAGCTCCAAGCTCACCATTCTTCGTCACTGCAGATCAGCTTGGGGACATGGGTGTGACTGACTGTTGCCTCGATCCTCGTTCCAGGTGAGACAGAGAAGCCTTGCGTCCTTGAGCTGATGGATGACCAGCTCTTTGAAGACGTAGAGGAACTCCGCCTGGTTCTGGGATCTCCACTGAGCAACTCTCCTTTCGGGGCCGCCATTGGTGCCCAGAACGAAACTCTGATCCGGATACGAGATGACGCTGACAGTAAGGAGCCATTTCTTACGTTCCACTATCTGTTGGGAGCTGCAGTGCATTTGCATTCAGGTTTGGGGGAGTGAGGGGGGAAATTGAAGAAATTGAGAAATTTGAAAAGGGAGCAAGATGCCATCACCAGAGCCAAGGCTGTTTATATGGAAGCATGTGGCTTCTGGCCAAAGATGGACAGCCAAGCATTATATTATAAAAGGGTGGGTGGAGGGCACATCCTTCCTTGTAAGAATTTAATTTCTCTCCATTTCCTACCATTTTTAGAGACTGTGATTAAGTTTAGAGAAACCAAATTTAGTGTCAGTGAACCCAAAGAACCAGGACAATCGGTGACTATAAGAATCCCGGTGGTTCGCCAAGGAGACACATCAAAGGTTTCCGTCGTGAGAGTCCACACCAAGGATGGTTCAGCTACGTCCGGAGAAGACTATCTCCCAGTATCGGAAGGTAACGGGGCCTCTGCCACGTCTTGGGGTGGATCAGGTTCTCGCCACATCTTTGTGCGTAGTGCTAACCTTTGTGAGCGTGGAAGTTCCACTGAAACCGTTCTCCCTAAGTGACCCCACAGGCATTTGAAACACCAGTGGTGTCGTTTCCAGCATCCTGGCAACACACAAGCCACCACATACAACAAACGGAAGGACGAGTGGTCGTTAAAACAAAATACAATTGAAACTCTTCGCATGCAATGGACACGGTCAATAAATCCTGTTTGTTAAACTATTGAGTCAACTCTAGCCACACTCACACACTTGTATCCACACAGATATACTCTGACCACATGGGAAAGTCTACTTCTCCTTGTGGGTCACAGTCCAAAGAGCTTGGCCAAGGCCACTCCCGTTCCTATGTCAAGATTTGAGTCTGTGACTTTGCCTTCATAGAAATCGAGTTCAAAGAAGGAGAAACCCTGCACCTGGTTGAAATTGAAGTCATCTTTGATGGGGTCAGAGAGATGAGGGAGGCCTTCACTGTCCACCTAAAACCTGATGAAAATATGATCGCTGAGACACAGGTAAATCCATAGATGTGGAAGAAGTTCATAACCAGCCTTTTCTCAGAGAAGATGTGCATTTACAGCTGCACGGTGTGAAATAGAACAATGAGCCTACCGAAAGGAGATGGGCCCTTTGTCCTTCCTGACTAAGTCTTGTTCTGACTGGCTCTCGTTCAAGAACACCCAAACTCCTTGGGAAAATCCTGTTTGCAGTAGCTCCAAGAGCAGAGTCATTGAGCCCCATATCCATTCATTTGTACTTCCCATTCCAGTTAGTAATGATTGTGAAGTTGACCTCAGCCCGGAAGGGTCATGTTGGCCCAAAGGGGAGACTATGGAATTAGTGCTATTACACAACTCGCTATCAAGCAGATCCAACGGACGGTGAGCTATGTTCTCCATAGACTTTTCGATGACTAATCTTTTGGGAATCGGTCACCAGACCCTTTTTGCAAGGTGCCTCTGAGTGTGTTTCATTCACCAACCTTTGGGTTATTAACCATTTGTACCACATGGGGTGCAAGCATCCTATTGGATGCTAACCAAACCCAAAATCCATGCTACAGCTTACTGAAATCACTTCTTTAACTCCAAAATTATGTTTCCACCCTCAAAACTTCCACCTTCAACTAGTCATGATTTTATCAAAAATGTATGTCCAGAAGTCTCAGGAGCCAGATGATTACAGTTTTAACCCTATTTTTTCTCTTCTTAATTTATACTGCACAAACTAACCAGATTTTCTTTAAGGTAACCAAGATTTCCACACCATTTTGACTTCTATACCTACAAGAATTCTCGTAGCTACATATCATGTTCAGAACCAATCAATTAAAAAAATACTGTGGCTGGATGTATTATTTGTTTCAGTATTTGTGTGTGGTAAAATTGGACAGATATTTTTCCCTTAAGTATTTTTATCACTTTGTAAATTTGATTATTGGATGGTATCCCTGGTGCAGTGCTTAGTACTTTTTTTTTTGGGTTCGTTAAAGTATGCTTTTATGACCTAAAGTTACATTTTTAATAGTGCATTCATTTTCACGGACAAAAATGGGCCATCTCTGGAAATTGTAGAGAGAACGTGTGCTTAGCTTTTTTTAATCATGCCATATGTGCAGTTCAAGGAGTATAGGCCAAGAATCTTTATCGAGTATGCTTTTGTAAGTCTCGATCACATGAAAAGTAAATGGTTCCTTATTTTTTTAGTGGAATACTGTGTTGACTTCTATGTGGTGAAAGGAACAGAGATTCACTCGAATCACCTGCACTGCTGACGACTCTCTTAAGAACACACGTGGAAGTGTCAGTTTGGAAGCTGATATATGCCTTGGCTTGAGAGATATCTATCAAACTGATAGACATGGGGGCTTAGGTGTTCCATAAGATATGGCCAAGTGCCCACAGACATATGAACAACATAGGGAGCCTGGATGTAACATGCCTTATTGTAATGGGGCAGTGGGTCTGATTGCCATCACGAGGATGGTCCGGTTTGGTTCTTTGTAAAAATCACAGACATGTAACATGCCGGCCATCGATGATAATTACCTTTTCCCTACAGGCAACTAAAGTTATTGTGTACATAGAAGAGATGAACAGCATGGCAGACGTCACGTTTCCGTCTGTTCCTCAAATCGTGTCCTTGCTGATGTATGATGACACTTCCAGAGCTAAAGGACAGGTGGAGCCCGTGTCTGGCTACCCTGTTGTCTGTACGACGGTGAGTAGACTATTGATGGAACAGTGTGCTCTCGCTCGCTGAAAATCATCACAAACTCGCCAATATCACATTAACGTTGTCATGAAGAAAATAAAAGTGGGAAGGTTTGTCGGGTTTCAGCATTGAACTTTACCAAAGAAACTATAACCTGAATAAAATAAAGCTCCCATTTGTCTTCCTTTGGCCCACAGAGATTTACCAACTGGGGTGTACATAGTCCTCTACCTCGGAGTAAAGCCTGAGCTATGCAATCCATGAACTTAATAAAGAAGACAAGGTCATCCCAGAAAGGGGACAGAAACACAGGCTACATGTACAGGACTAGCAAAAGAGAAGGCAGCTGATCATTGCTTTTGTATGGGTTTTCTCTGGACTGTCAGTCAGAAGCTCCTGGCGAAAATCACTGTAACTTATTTATTTTCATACAATAATATCTCTTTCGGTATATAACTTTTTTTTAATCAGGCAAAAGTAATAGTTTGAGGACCAAATTATAGAGGACCTTAAATGCCATATTAAAGAGTTGGGACCTGATTGGTTGGGTAGACAGATGGGAGGCAACCGAAGCTCTTACAGTGAAGACTGGCATGATGAACGGGCTAGGTTGGAGAACTCCCATGGTCGTTATTTGTCAATAGACTGGAAGGAAAGGCCCTGCATTATGTAGCGAGGGAGGGTTGGGAACGATGAGACCAACAATAAGAGATGATTCAAAGAATAATCAACTAAGTGCACTCACCCATTATTTGAGTTAATAGAAAAGAGTGGAAGTGAGCAAGGGAGGAGAGAAAACAAGGATGATTCAGCGATTCCGAGGACACAAGAGATGATGGTAGTAAACCTTGTACCTGTAGCGCTCAGGTGAATACTCTCAGTAAGCTGCTTGAAATGCAAAGGGGGCTTTCATAAAAGCGATCACATCTTGGGACAGACATTTGGAAGCTGCAGTAAGCCCATACAGGAATGGGGATAAAGTCCCATGAGGTATGACACAGAGAACGGAGAGTTGTGGCCACCCCATTGTAGACTGCGGTCCTAACCGAGTGCTGTCTTTCCCACAGGCTTGCAACCCCAAATATCCCGACTATGAAAAGACGGGGTCCATCTGTGTGAGTGAGAACATCAACGACACTCTGACCCGATACCGCTGGCTGATTAGTGCCCCCACTGGCCCTGACGGTGTGACCAGCCCCATGAGAGAAGTGGACTTCGACACCTTTTTCACTTCATCCAAGATGATCACTTTAGACTCCATATACTTCCAGCCAGGCTCCAGGGTGCAGTGTGCTGCTCGCGCTGTGAATGCCGACGGGAACGAAGGCCTGGAGCTATTGAGCCCCATCGTAACCATCGGCAGAGAAGAAGGTATTGCTTTGCCATTTTCATGTGAAGAGGAAGTAGAGACAACCTGCTTTAATACCTTGTGGTATTATCAATGTGTCCTGTCTAGTTAGTCTTCAAATGACCCATGTATTTCCTGATTCTCTATTCTAAAAAAATCACCATGGAGGTGATTCCAACGCATGGTGACTCCATGTGTGTCAGAGGACAGCTGGACTGCATGGGGCTCTCCATGGCTGCAATCTCTCCAAAGTTGATCACCTGACCTTTCTTCCTCGGTGCCTCTGGGTGGATGGGAAGGACCACCCTTTGGGTTCGTAGCCACTAAACTTTCCTCTCATACTCTGAGCCAGTACTTTAAAAAAAGGGGGGGAAAGGAATATCCACTGAACAAAAAGATTCATGAGAAAATAGCTTTTGGTGCACCAACATTGTTAAGCATTTTATGTCTGACAGAGTGCGCTATGCCAGCCGGAAAACAAAAATATCAGGTGTGCTCAGGGAGTTTGTGGGCAAGTTGAGATCATGGATACGTGTTAGTCTGGACGGGACAGAGAACTGCAAATGTAGGAGGGTCTGCCTCGAAGCTGAGTTGATCAGAAGAGGCTTCATCAAAGACGTGATGCTTAGCTGGGTATTGAAAAGGGCACAAGGGAGCACAGGAGTGAAGCATGAAAGAGCACAGGGTAGTCTAGACACTGCAACTAGACAAATGGGAAAGGGAGGCAAGGAAGCAATAGTTCAGTGATTCTCAACCTGTGGGTCACGACCCATTTGAGGGCGAATGACCCTTTCACAGGAGTCGCCCGATTTATAACAGTAGCAAAATGAGTTATGAAGTAGCAACGAAAATAATGTTATGGTTGGGGGGAATCACCACAATATGAGGAACTGTATTCAAGGGTCTTGGTATTCAGAAAGTTGAGAATCACTGGACTAGGAGATGAAGCAGGATGGGCTGCACGATGACTTGCATGCCAGCCAATGCTCTCAGCTACTTGTTGAATCAGTAGGCATTGCCCCTTGGCAGGAGGAAAAGGACAGTGTAGGGAGAGAGGGGTGGGCAACTCTGCACACCTGGTTAGGACCAGGGTGGTGGTGTCCAGGAATGCAGCCCAAGAAACTTTAACTCAATTTCCATCAAGCTGATCCCAAGTAGGGCAGCCCAGGGCGCCCAGTGGAACTGTGCTCCGCAGGGTTACCCACAGATTGTTTTAGAAGATCACCACACCTTTCTTCCCAGGTGCTTGTGGATGGATCTGAGCCTCCAACTTTTCATTCAGCGACTGAGCACATTAACCCTTTGCGCCAGCCCGGCAGACAACACTGGGGCTTCAGGAGATGGATCTGGCGAGAGACAGCCCGTCAAAAGCTGGGAAACCCACATTATAAACTAGTCCTTCACGCTGCAGAAAAAAAATTTGAAGTTCAGGCTTAGCAATAGATTTTACTTTTTAAAGTCTCTTTCTAAAGCTGACATTTCTATAGAGTGGTTCAGAGTATATTTGCTGCATAAAGCAAGATCATAATTTCACCTCCGATGATGACATGCTATGGATCAAATTTTAACTGAGATTGTGTATAACTAGAAGGTCAACAGTTCAAAACCCCCAGCTATTCCGAGGGAGGAAGACAGGCGGTCTGCTTTTGTAAAGAGTTACATTCTCGGAAACCCACTGGGCGGGTCTACCTGTCTCATAGGGTCGTTTTGACTCCAATAAACTCCATGGCAGTGAGTTTGGTTTATTTGTTGATTTTTTTTTTTTTTGGTATTAGGATTATAATTCACGTTTCTAAAATTTTCCTTAGAACCATAGTATTCTATTGATTCAAATAAATAAATGAAACTTTAACATGTGTCCCCCTATAACTAAAACAGGCAGCCAGAAACCGGGGTCACCGCTGATTTTTTTATTTGCTCTAATAAATACTTCTCTCCCTTCTCTGTTTTGGGAGAAATGGAAAATAAATTCTATAGTGCTTCGTTCTCTTGACATTTTCATCTTTCATCATGGCCCCTTCCATAAGGTTCAGATGAAAGCATCACAAGAATTCTATTGAGGCAAATATGGGATGGAGATTGTCCTATCGAAGGTCGTGAGGGTCAGTGAGCAAAAGAGAGAAATGTATCATCATTTCTAATAGGCACATTGTAAGAAATCGGAGAAGACATAGAAAACTGTGCGGTTTGGAAGCTTTCTAGAGACTTGTTTTCTTGAAGTGAGTGTTTTAAAAGCAAGTGCATTTTTTTGTCTTACTGGTTTCTAATTATGCATATTGTAGAGCCCTCTCCCTCCATCAAGCCAATTCTGACTCACAGCAACCCCATAGGACAGGGAGGAATTCCCTCTGTGGATTCCTGACACCCGAACTCTTTACAGGAACAGAATGTGCCTCATCTTTCTCCCACCGAGTGGGAGTAGCTTCAAACTGTTGACCTTGTGATTAATGGCCAAACTGGTAACCACTAGGCCACCGGGGCTCTTCTCCTATGTAGCTAGTCATATGCATGTATACTAGCATGAAAAATCAGGTTCACTTAGTTAAACTGAACTTTTTCCCTCTATTGGCTTTCAATATTTTTTTTACTCTCTGAGTGTTTTATAAAACATTTTGTGAATATGATCATAACTTAAAATATACCGCCACCAAAAAAAAAACTCACATCCAAATTCCCTGCCATCCAATCACATCCAACTACTAGCAATTCCATAGTACTGAGT
>NW_022103908.1:2642933-2644775 GCF_000313985.2 Echinops telfairi | reverse complement strand
AACTTTTCCATGAGCAACCGGGGGTGTTAACCTCTTGCTCCACCCAGGGCTCCCTAACCATGAAAGCGTTCTGTAAAAGCAGATCAGTTAACCAGATACTGAGACACCATGCATCGCCTTGACCCGTGCTGACTTTGATGACGTCTTGCTCACAGCTTTAGAGAGGATTCCATTTCAGAGCGCCTCTAGAGGACAGGGTAGAACTGTCCCCGTGGGTTTCCGAGGCTGTAACTGTACACAGCAGTAGAAAGCATGTCGTTCTGAACTAGCAGCATAAAGAAGGCTTTAGAACTCATGGACTTAGACTCACAAGCATGTTGATATCCACATGCTTGCCTTCGGCTTGTACTATAGGACTTCCAGTAGTCCGTGGAGACCTGGAATGAAAGGGTGATGATGTTTTCCAACCATGTGTTTAAGCCCCCTCATGTTTGCTGTTTCATAGATGGAGATTTTGTTTTGTTGTTTATGTCTCTCTAAATATTGACTGCAATAACTAAGGCATGGTTTAGGTCTTAAAATAAACACCAAAAGAAACTAGCAGTCTCCTGTCATTGGGTTTGTCTTCTCAGGTTAAGGAGCTGTAACCAGGATGTGTGGATCAATGATTTTATCTATGTATTATGAGCATTTCCTCACAGAAGATGTTTCCAACCCTCACTCCACTCAACCCCCTTTATACTTAAAGTCAACCTTTGATACTAATGTTAACACGCCAAGTTTCGGTTATGCTTTGAGTGGCTGAGGTGTCTAGGGACAGTGAGGTACTATTAAAAGTTAACAAGGTGGAATCCACCTCCCTTACATCAAGGACACGAGCCTGATTTATTTACCCCTTATTTACCTAAGAAGAACCAACCCCCTTAATGTTAAGTTGATGCTAATTCATAGTAAACCCATGGGTGTCCCTGTAGAATTCCGTGAAGCTCCATAGATTGTCCGTGGCTAATGTTTCAGGAATAGATGGCCAGAGTGCCTCTGGGTGGCCTCAGTCCATCATCTGTCCAGTGGGTACTCAAGTGCATAACCAGGTGCGCCACACAGACTCCATAAAATAGACCCCAAAGTATGCTGGTGGGAGCCAGGTTGGACAGAAAGCTACACCTCCTTATTTTAGACTGTAAAGACTGCCTCACTGACATTGAGTCAATTCTAACTCATGGCAACCCTACAGGACAAGGTAGAACTGCCCCTGTGGGTCTCCCAGACTGACGGAGGT
The DNA here is from genome assembly GCF_000313985.2 of Echinops telfairi. Lineage (NCBI taxonomy): Eukaryota > Metazoa > Chordata > Mammalia > Afrosoricida > Tenrecidae > Echinops > Echinops telfairi. The sequence goes on along the minus strand of NW_022103908.1, from coordinate 2,643,556 downwards.
AGAAAGCTCCATCTTCTTCCTACATATAGCACAGACTAATCACATGAAGTCCTACTGTCCTTTCTCAGGGAGCCCTGGTAACATAACGGATATGCAGTACTTAGTACCCTTTTGGCTGCTCACCAAGAGGTCAGTAGATGGAGACCACCAGTCAGCTCCCCTGGAAAAAGGGCTTTCTGCTCCCATCAGCAGTTAGTCTCAGAACTGTGGGTGAAGGGAGACAGCCGGCAGTGTAAGATATGCAAATAATAATAATAACATCCTTTATCAAGGGGTCACGAGAGTGGGGGTGGGGGGGAAGAGGCGCTGATACCAAGGGCTCAAGTAGAAAGAAAATGTTTTGAAAATGATGATAGCAACATATGTGCAATGGATGTATGGACTGTTATAAGAGCTATAAGACCTCCCAATAAAATGATTTATTAAAAAATAAAAAGTCTCAGAAACTCACAGGGACAGTTCCGCCCTGGCCTGTAGGGTCACCTGAGTCCGAGTGGACGAGATGGCGTTAACTGCTCGAACTCTCCAAAGTCTCTTTGTCTGTTGTGACGACTTCTCACACCACAGTGCCCCCCACAGGGAGCCCGCTCCGCAGAGAACCTTACAGAACAGAAGAATCACGT
>NW_022103908.1:2620785-2642833 GCF_000313985.2 Echinops telfairi | reverse complement strand
CCCCCGAGTACTCACCATTACACTTAATACATTTGTCAGATCTGCCATTCCATGCTTGCAAACATTTTTCAAACTCATCTGTTTGGATGACTGACAGCACCTCTCTCATATTTTCCTTCACTTCCTCCACACGGTCAAATTGCTGTCCTTTCATGTCCCTCTTCATTCAAGGAAATAAAAAGAAGTCACACAGAGTGAGGTCAGGTGTATGAGTCAAGCGAGGCATGATGTTTTTGCCCAAAACTGGCGCACTGAGATGGCTGCATGAGCAGGTGCATTGTTATGGTGGTAAAACCAGACCCCCTTCTGCCACCTCCAAATCGGGCCTTTTTTGTCTCACACTGTTAGCAATGTTTTCAGAACCTCTAAATTGAAAGCTTGATTAACAGTCTGATCTGGTGGAACAAACTCTAAATGCACTGCGAGTTGACATTTGATCCATTTGGGAAGTTGACGAATATCCATAATAAGGTTTGTCATCAATTGACATTTCACCTTCTTTAAAATGAGACAACCACTTGCACACTTGAGTTTTTCCCATAGCACTGGCCTTGTAAGCTGTGTTGAAAATCACAACAGGTTCTGTGGCTTTTTCCCCCAAACAGGAAACAAAATGTAACAACCACACACTGTTCTCTTAAATCCACCATCATCAAAACAAAGGTTTGGGCAAAACAGCTTTTACGAAAAAATTCACTGTGAACAGAAAGAACCTTCCCAGGTGACACCACTGGGTGCACTGGCTCAGAACAAGTTGCTTGATGCTCGCCCAGCAGGAAAAATGCATAATACGAAAGCTCTTCCCGATGGAGCTTTTTTCCAGTGTTTTTTTTTTTTGCGGGGTACCCCCTCGTATGGTAGAAGCTGGCTAGTCCTTGATGACACCAAAGTTGCCGTGGGAGAGTCCCGGAGGGAGAGGTGAGAGGGCCAAAGAGAAAGTCTCTTTGACAGAACTTGGGCCGTGTTGTCTGTGCCAGCATCCAGCAAACATGGCTTGCAGGCCAGCCCCAGCCACTGGCTGACTGTTTTATGGTCTGTGGCCTTAAAAGGGATTATGGATTGTTCAATACTGGTGGTGGGCTAGGGGTGGCTTGGGGGCAGAAATCACAAGAAGAGTATTTAATGGAACGTGTATGAAATTCAAATCCATTGTCCATGATAGCATCTTAGCGAGGGCGATCCCCATTCATTTCCATACTGTGTCCACCTACTCTCACTCTCTGATGGCAACGCTGAGTTAGTCCAAGAGACTTTATGCTCTGCAAAACCACACCATTTACTTCAGTGCTTTACTCTAGAAGCTTACTGTCCAGAAGATAGTTTTCCAACTTTTCGAGCAAAATGGTTGAGGGCCCCAAAGACAGTTTGTTTGGAGAGTCCACCAGCAGCTCCTCGGTAGAAAGACTGGGCTCTCTACTCCTGTAAACAGTTCCAGTCTCGGAAACCCACTGGGGGTCGCTCCGAGTCAGCACTGACTCCATGACAGAGAGAATGAGAAGCAATTCCCAGTTGGAAATTAGGACTGAAGAAACAGTGGGAAATGCACCTAGTTATTTAAAAATAACAATAAGGAATCTATTAAATGTGAGCATGAATAACGCATTTTAAAGAAAAACAACTATAATTTCTGAAAAAGAGATTAGGGATAAGGATGGCATTGCTCTGCATTTGTAAAAGTATCTTTAATGGAAAACAGCTGGAGTCCCATTTCCACTTGTGGATCAAGAGGGTTACAATATATAGCCTATGTGGAAGCCTCTGAAAAACTCCATTAGACAAGCATGAGGACAAGTAGGAGAGGCAAATACCATCATCCCATTGGTTACCCATTGGGCTGCTAACTTCAAAGTCAGTAGTTCAAAAGCACCAGGGGAGAAAGAGGAGACTTTCTGCTCCCATTGAGAGTTACAGTCTTGGAAGCCGACAGGGGTAGTTCTGCTGTGTCCTATGAGGTCACTAAGAATCGGAATCCCTCGATGGCACTAAGTTTGGTTTGGGAGAAAGATGGGCCTTTCTGCTCCCATAAAGAGTCAAGGTCTTGGAAAGTCATGGGAGCAGCTCTACCCTGTCCTCGAGTGTCCCCCGCCTCCATGGCAGTGAGCCATGCCGTCCCGATGGTCCCACTCTCCTGAAAGAGCCTCAGGAGCTCCAGGGGTCTCCGGGCAGCACTTTGAGGGTCACTGCTCCTGGACAGTATTTCAAAAGATCTGCCTTATCATGAGGTTGAAAAATTGCAAAGGATCCAGGGCCCCTGCTTTTCACCGCAGAGTCCCAATGACCCCACCCCTGTCCTGCAGGCATGCTCCCCGTGGTCTCCACCCGAGAGCTGTCCAACTTCGAGCTGACCCTCAGCCCCGACGGCACAAGAGTTGGCAACCACAAGTGCTCCAACCTCCTGGATTACACTGAAGTCAAGACTCACCATGGCTTCCTGACGGACGCCACCAAAAACCCAGAGATCATCGGGGAGACGTATCCGTATCAGTACAGCTCCTCCATCCGAGGGGCCAGCACCCTCCGCTTCTACCGCAACCTGAACCTGGAGGCCTGTTTGTGGGAGTTTGTCAGCTACTATGACATGTCTGAGCTCCTGGCTGACTGTGGAGGGACCATTGGAACAGACGGGCAGGTAAGGATGTCTCCCATCGGGGCTTTGCTTTCTCCTGGGTTCCCTGGATGAAATGGTGGGTTTTTTCCGTTACATAGATTTGGACCAAGTCTTAATTGCTATCTGATTGAGAGAGATCATGAGTTAATTGGTCTCCAGTTATTATAATTGTCATCGAGGATATGAAAACCATTATCTTTCTCTATATTGAAAGGATGCTATAGAGTTATGACTTTAAGCCTCAAATCTGCATTAAAAAACTGTTCTCTACAAATCCATTTACAGATCGCTCTTCCAAGGGTATATCATTGTATGTGTACATGCATATGAAAGTGGTTCCCATTGACTGTTAATTCCAACTCGTAGCTGCACCATGTGTGTCCCAGGAGAGCTGTGCTCCGTAGCGTTTGCAGGAGCTGATTTTCCAAGAGAGCCCCCCCATCCCCCACCCACCCCCAGCCTACCCCAGTCTTTCTTCTGAAGTGCCTGTCCTCCAGCCTCTTAGTTGGCAGCCAGGCTCATGAACCATTTGGATTCGATGGCAACCAGGAACCACCTAATCTGAAATTGTTCATTCTAAGGGTCAGTCTTACTGTCGTGCTTCACCGTCCACCCCTCTCTCCTTTTCAGCCCCCTGTTTTACTGCCTTCCCTTTGTTTCCTCCTCTCTGCCCTATCACCATCATTAATATAGGCAACAATTTTCTCATTCAAAGCATATTGCTCTTTCTGCTCCGCACTTGCAGACTCTTCTTCATAGCCATGGGCCAACACTTGCACGCAAAATACATCTCCACAAAAACCCTCCCTTTTCTCGTCATCACGATCCACAGAGGAGCTGTGCAAAGCATACAGAAGCATCTAGATTTGTCCCGGCTGGAAAGAAAAGAATTATTAAGTGGGTTTATACATGAAAGTGTTGTAGTTCAAGGCTTTCTAGCTGAGACCCATTTCATCTGTACTGCACTCCAAGGGGGACCCAGTGGGGCACAGTGGGTTACCTGTTGGACCGCTAACCGCAGGTTAGCCTTTCAAAAGCATCAGTTGCTCTGCGGGAGAGAAATAAGGCTTTTCACTCCCATAAGGACTGCGGTCTCCAAAGCCCACAAGGCAGTTCTACCCCATCCCATAAGGTCAAGTTGAGTCAGAATCAACTCAATGACAGTGAGGTTTTTTTTAATTCCTAAGGTGTTCAAATATTAGTAAGGAAAACTGTCAAAGATACCTCCCTATCAATTATTCTTACAGCAAAGCTGTGAAACTTGATTAGTTCAACATTGGTTGATGTTGAAAGGTGGTATATATGATGTGTGAGCTATCAGGCTCCAAGCTAATGAGGTATTGGCTCAGTTATCTAGTGCTTCTGTAACAGAAATATTATAAGTAGGTGGCTCTAAAAAACAGAAAATTATCATCTCACCTTTCAGGAGGCTAGAAGTCTGAATTCAGGGTGTCAAATTTAAGGGGAAGACATTCTCTCTGTGTGATGGCCCTTGTTTCTGCTCCCGGTGGTCTCCCTGTGAGTTAGCCTCTCTCTCCCTCATCTCTCCTTCCATGATCTGTTTCTTTCATGTCAAAAGACACACCCTACAGGAATCCTGCTCCATTGACATAACAAACACAGCCCATTGCCAAGCAGGAAGATTACCACAGGCATAAAACCCAATGTTGTAGTTTATTCTGACCGAGTGAGATTTGTAGCAGTTTATGGGAGTAGACAGCCTCGTCTTTCTCCCAAGGAACAGCTGGTGGATTTGAACCACCAACCTTGCCATTAACAATCCAATGCTAAATGGCCAGTCCCACCAGAGTTCCTTAAACATAGGCATGGAGGTTTAGATTTATAACACATAATTTAGGGGACCCATTCAATCCATAGCAGGCATTATCTTAACCACTTGTTCTAAAGCAATAGGATTAAGTCATTTGATTAATAGTAAATTCCCAAGGAAAACATCAAAACGACAGTACAAAATGGTAGAGAAAAACCCTGGCTTTGGAAATGGGCAAAGGTAGGCTCAAATCTGGCTCTGACATTTCCTAGTTATCACCCTTGGCAAGTTATTTAAGCTTCGATAGAAGTTCATTCTTCCATTCGATCTTCCCCAATCTGTCTTGGACCCAAAAAAGAAACACTAAAGAAAAAAAATCTTACCACAGGATAAAAACAATGCTTCATAATAATAAACCCACCTCAGTTTTTTCCTTTACAGATTGAATAAATATTCCAGATTAATTAAGTAAATACCTCTAGTTCCTCTAACTCTTCCTCACCAACCCTGTTTTCAATCTGCTGTTAAATCCTTTCTACTTTCTCTGGTTGTTCTTCCCTAAAGATTGTGCTTAAATCATCGGCTCTATTGGGTGCAAAGGGAGCCCTGGTGGCATAGTAATTATGAGTTGGACTCTTAACCCCAAGGTCAGCAGTTCAAAACCACCAGTGACTCTGTGGGAGAAAGATGAGACTTTCTACTCCCATAAAGAATTATAGTCTTGAAAACTCACAGGGGCAGTTCTACCCTGTTCTATAGGATCGCTATGAGACAGAATCAACTGGATGGCAGTGAGATTGGAGGGGGTTTTGGTATGTGCCTGTAAATCTTCTAAATAAAATAAATATGTATTGTGTTCCTTTTTTCACAGATGAAGATGCCCAAGTGAACTGTGTGTGTGTGTGTGTGTGTGTGAACTCTATGTTAATGAAGCTTTTATATGGTGCAAAAGGCATTGTGATTATAATGTGCTTACAATAGCACAGTTTATCCTAAGGGCTTCTGCTAAGTATCCTTGGTGGTAACTGAAGGTCAGATAGTAACAACTATTTAATCGATCAAAAATTAAACGAAGGGAAAACAGTGTTGTAAAATGCCACAATTTCCTTTTCTCGGTGATTAACCAAGATCCCCAGCTAAGTGAAATGAGAAAAACTTCATAAAATTAGGTGCACTTAGAAAACAACAGTGAGTCGAGCTGATAAAATTGACCTTCTCATTTCAGGTCTTGAACCTGGTGCAGTCCTACGTGACCCTGCGGGTCCCCCTGTATGTGTCCTATGTTTTCCATTCTCCCGTGGGGATTGGAGGGTGGCAGCATTTTGACCTGAAGTCCGAGATGCGCCTGACCTTTGTGTACGACACTGCCATCTTGTGGAACGATGGCATTGGCAGCCCACCCGAAGCTGAACTCCAAGGTGGGTGACTAGGACTTGGTGGAAGTCACTAAATCGTCCTACTGATGTAAATGTTCAGGCCACCCCTGAGTGATGAACATAAAGTCGCAGTGGTTGTAATAACAAGTGGGCACTGCTCTGCAATATTGTTTTTACTGTATTCTGGTTGAAGGAGCCCCCTGATCGCACTGTGATTTGGGCATCGGGCTGCAAACCACCAGGCACCGTGCAAACCCAATGCCACTACCTTGGAGAAGGCTGTGCTTTTATAAAGTTGTGCAGTCATAGAAACCCTCACTTGAGGTTCTAGGAGCCTCACGGGCTGAGTGGGCTACAAGCTGAGCTGCTAACCACAAGGTCAGTCGTTCAAAACCATCAGCCCCTCCTTGGGAAAAGCATGAGGCTTTTCAACCCCCAGGAGCAGCTCTACGGTCCTACAGGGTCGCTGAGTCAGTATTGCCTGGAAGGCAGTGAGTTTGGCGGTTTGGGGAGTTACTCGTTGCAATCAACTCATGCCAGTGGGCTTGGTTTGACTTGGCTTGCTTTGTTAAATATTTGGTCATGTATCTGGAAGGGTCCTATGATGTGTCTGTGCACGGAAAGGCACGCCAGCTACTCCATCCAGAGACAAGCACCAACCGTAGCAGCAGACCATGCTTAACGGTTGCCATTTACCTACAAACTCCGTTTAGAGACAGATTGTGGGGCAGAACTCATTCATGACCTGGGACTGCCTGTACTTCGCAGGATTGATTGATTGATTGATTGATTGATTGATTGATTTTACCGCACCTGAAAATGACAGAAGAGACTTTCGGCTTTACATTTGCAGGACATGTGATTTGTCATTTTCTACAAGGCTGTGGAAGGCTCACGGCCCATCTTAGGCTACCGATCTTTGTGTCACACAATAGAGTCTGTATTCCCATGATTCTAAGCACACGTAATGGTAGTTCCACTCAAAAATGCAGGAAGAGCCCAAAGGAAAAAGCCATTCATTCATTCCTGAAAGTGGGAGAGGTACATTTTTTAAAGTCCAATATAAAGTGTGTTCTTGCTGCTACTTCTGACTCTAAACCAAGTAGGCGAGTCATCTCCAACAAGTTCCCTAACCTTTCCGAGTGACAGACCAGTCTATCTGCACCCCTCCACCGCTCTGCTCTTCGGTGATGCTTCCGCTTGACGGAAGCGCATTGAATAATGGTGGTGAGTGCTGACAGTTCGCAGACCCACAAAAGTACAGTGTTTAAGAACGCACTGCCACCTAATCAATTCCTGATCATTGTGACCCTGTAGGACAGCAGAGAATGCCCCTGTGGGTTTCCAAGACTGTTAGTCTGTATGGGAGCAGCAACCGTTTGGATAGCAGCCTACAGCATACATAGCCCATACATAGCCCACTATACCATGTGTTTCCATCACAATTTCTGAATCATAATTCAAAGTCCACAAGCAGAAAATATTTAATCTGTTGGTACATTCCTTTTAAGATATATGATGTTTGTGGAAATTGTTCATTAAATTTTAATTTTACTTTTCCAGGAACTTTTTTTTTCTTTTTCCTTTTAATCATTTTATTGGGGGCTCTTTTAGTTCTTTTAACAATCCGTACATCCATTGTGTCAAGCACATTTGTACATTTGCTACCATCATCCTTTGTAAAATATTTTCTTTCTGCTTGAGCCCTTGGTATCAGCTCCTCATTTTTTTCCTCCCTCCATCAGCCTCCCACCCTCATGAACCCTTGATAAATTATATTATTATTTTCATATCTTACACCATCCACTGTTTCCTTTCACCCATGTTACTATTGTTCATCGCCCAGGTTGGGGGGTGATGGTAATACGTTGATCATTTTGATCCGTTCTCATTTTCTCTCCCCACTGTCCCCCTACTCTCATGGTATTGCTACTCCCATTACTGTTCCTGAGGGGTTTATCTGCCTGGAATCTGTATGTCAAGAGCTCTTATATGTACCAGTGTACATGCTCTGGTCCAGCCAGATTTGTAAGGTAGACCTGGGGTCATGATAGTGTAGGGGAGGAAGCCTTAAAGAACTAGGGGGATGTGGTGTTTTTTGTCAGTGCTATACTGTACCCTGGCTGGCTTATCCCTTCCTTGTGACCCTTCTGAGGGGATGTCCAATTGTCTAGAGATGGGATTTGGGTCTCCTCTCTGCCCCACCTCCTTCGCATCCACATGATTGTTTTGTCTTCTGATGCCTGATACCTGATCCTGTCAACACCTATGATCACACAGGCCGGTGTGCTTCTTCCATATGTGTTGCTTCCCAGCTAAATGGTTACTTGTTTACTTCAAGCCTTTAAGATTCCAGATGTTGTATGTTTTAATAGCTGGGCACCATCAACTTTCTGCACCATGTTTGCTTATGTACCCATTTTGTCTTTAGCGATCATGTCGGGAAAGTGAGCATCACAGAAGGCCAGGATATTAGAACAAAGTGTTCTTGCATTGAGGGGGGACTTGAGCAGAGGCCCAATATCTTGTCTGCTATCTTAATACTTAACACATAAATATATGTCTATAGATATGTGTCCATATGTTATATATAAATTTATTTACATATGTATGTGCCTATCTTGATACCTCTATCAATGTCCTTTACCTTCTAGTTCTTTCCTCTATTTCTCCAAGAACTTTTTAGGCCCCTCAGACATCGCTGTTATTCTAATTCCATGTAAGCCTGTAGCACTTGGTATCTTGCCTTAGAAAATGTATACTTGAGTGGATCTTCTTTTCCTCCAACAATAAATATTCTTGTTTCTTTCATACAATTGAAGTGAGCCAAAGTTTGTCAAACTGCTGAACTTCTGGGGGAAACTTCAGAGTTTTCTTTCCACCTATACATTGGGAATCATTCTTTAGAAGACACACCTCTTTTCCACCTTCGTCTCTAAAGCGCCACGATTTTAACACGTGGGTTATGTCTTTCCATCAGCAACTCGATTTTTATAGACTGAAGCTTATACAATCTTGTCCTGTTCAAATCTGTTGGAGCAAGGGTGCTTCAAAAACTTTGTGGGAAAATAGAATGAAAATATCATTTTTCCACAAACGCTTGGACACACACCCCCTCATGTATTTCATATTGACTTCACTCATGTTGCCTAACTTTATGCCCTCGAGTGGGGTAGAGGATTATGAGTTGGGCTTTCATCTGCATGGTCAGCAGTTTGAAACCACCAGCTACTCTGAGGGGAAAAGAGGGGTTTTTCTGCTCCCCTAAAGATTTACAACGTAAGAAACCCACTGGGAAAATTCTGCTCTGTTCTGCACGGTCCCTAAGAGACCAAATCAACTCGATGGCGGTGGGGTTTTTTTATTGTTTTTTAGTTTTCTAAACACTTTTTTCTCATAGAGAGGAAAACAAAAATACTTTCATCTTTAATTCTCATCACTCAATTGTTCAGATTACACTCTGCCTAAAACACATAATGATGAGAAACACAGGAGCTAATATTTTGGAGAATCTGTGCATCAAGAGGGCGTCAAACCTAATTTCCACTCTTGTGTGCTGTCTTCCATTGTAGGTTCTCTTTATCCCACCAGCATGCGTCTCAATGATGAGGGACGCTTGGTCGTGAACTTCAAGACAGAAGCTCAATTCCATGGCTTGTTTGTGCTGTCACATCCCGGTAAGACCCACTCCACTTACACAATCACTCTACTCACTGTGGATACTCCAATACCAGTTGTCATTGAATAGACTGGCTCAGTGTGACACATACACACACACACACACACACACACACACACCCCTGTGTGTCAGAGTAGAACTACGCTCTGTAAGGTTATTGATGGCTGATGTATCGACGCACATGGGCTGGTCCTTTTCCTGACTCACCTCTGAGTAGACTTGAACCTCTAGCCATTCCAGAAGCAACCAAGAGCTGCCCCCGTGGGTATCTGAGGCCATAAACCTTTAGGGGTATAGAAAGCTTGGTCTTTCTCCCTCAAAGTGGCTGGTGGTATCAAAGTTGAGCTTACAGTTAACAGCCCAACAAATACAATATTTGTATTCATAATGCCAAGGATATGCATTCTCCATTCAAATGGCCCCCCTTGGCTTCGAAGCTCCATTTCAAATATGCATATATGTCATGATCTGCTGTAAAGGCTTGATCTACAAAATTCCTATGAGTTCTGTCTCAGCTTTTCGAGAATATGCTAAATAAGTTCGGTAAACTTAAGAGGAGACCTCACTGAGTCCGTTGTGAAAGCTTTCTTAGCTAAAGAAAGCAGCAAAGCAATCCCTTTCCCAGCTTTGCTTCGGCTGCACAGAAGTTGAATTCCAGCTGAGTGAGTCCCTTCAGAAAACAGGCTCCCTACTGGGCACCGAAAGAAACATTTATGTTTAGCGCCAGTAGAGGGACTTTGCTTTCTCACTTAGTTTTCACACATGTTCATTCATTATCATCAGGGCTATTTCCATATAAGTTTGTGCTTTGAATAGAATACACACATGCATTAAAAACAAGACAGGAACTCTGGTGGCGCAGTGAGTTACGCATTGAGCCACGAGGCCAGCACTTCGAACCCACCAGCTGCTCCACGGGAGAAAAATGAAGCTCTCTACTCCTTTAAAGATTTAAAGTCTTGGGAACCCACAGGAGCAGTTCTCCCCTGCCCGGAAGAGTCACCATGGGTCAGACTTGACTCCACGGCCCTCCAGTTCCCTTCTGACTCATGGCAACGCCATGTGTCCAAGGAGAACTGGGCTCCATAGATTTTTAAGGGCTGATTTGGGGGGAGGATGACGGGGCTTGAGAAAGTCTTTTGTCCAGGAACTCTCAGAAGGCTCCTGGTCGATCAGGAGGCCTTGCTTCCTCGGCCTGGCTCAGTAGAGTCCAATCTCCAACCTTTCTGTTAGTGGCTGTGCACTTAACTGTTAGCACCATCCAGGGGTTCTAACCAATAAGGCAGCAGGCAATAAGGCCCCATGACTAAGTTCTCTTTTTTTAACGAGTATTTTATTAGAAGTAATTTCTTTTTAATCCCGCTCTCCAAACGGCAACCTGCTTTGCACGTTTTTCCAGCCTGCCATTGTATGGCAGATACCGTGTCCACTGCTGTAGAGATGATTCTTACTCTTAGCGATGACCCCACCAATAGAAGAACCAAAAGCCAAGCCCTGCCATCAAGTTAATTCCCAGGACCCTAGAGTACACAGCCTCATCGTTCTCCCAAGGAGTGGCTGGTGGGTTTGAACAGCCAATCTTAAAGTTAGCGGTCCAATGCTTACTGGCAGTACAACCAGAGCCCCTTCTATGTAATAGCGCCACCCACCCACCACTATTCAGACTCATAGCAACCCTAGATAAGGTCTTTGGGGCTATAAATCTTTACAGGAGCTCCCAGCCTCATCTTTGTCATGCAGAGTAGCTGGTGGGTTTGAATCACCAAACTTTGCAGCTAGCAGCCCCATGCTTACAAGATAACCAGGAAGGAAAAACAAACTAACGGACTGTCTCCAAGTCGATGCTGATGCCTACGGAAAATCGTTTACTCAGTACTTTCCATAATCTGCCTTATGCTGGGCATGAGCTCTAACAAAGAAGAGAGCAGGTGAAAGCTTCCAGAAGTAAAAGGTTTTGAGCTGGAGTAAATCATCATGACCTCTTGGGATTGCCAGTCCTGGAAAAAGACTGTCTCCTGGCCTTGCTAGTCCCCTTCCACATGCCCACCTTTCGAATAAGCCAAATCTGTGTTCAGCACAGGTGCAGGCAGTCTAATGAAGATGAGATTCCATTCATAAATTGGGTTGGTCTGGCTGTGTTGACACCAATAGGCTATTTTGAGCGCAGCCACGGTCTCAGTGCACAATGAATGCATTCACGTCCACCGTTATTACACCGCGGTGCCTCCCCGGAAAGCAGCCCTGAGCAAGCCGGGCGCTTCTGCACAATTATCTTTTGTCAGAGTTATTGGGTGGAAAGAGCTCTAGGTTCCGATTCTAAAGAGCCACATCCTAGTTGTGGGGCCTTGGGAGAGTCACATTGTCCCTCCAGTCTGGTTCTTTCATCTGTAGAATCAGGGTAATTGCTGCTCCGAGGGAGAAAGAGGAGGCTTCCTGCCCATCAGGAGTTACAGTCTCAGAAACCCCCGGGGCAGTTCTGCCCTGGCCTCTGGGATCGCTGTGAGTCAGACTCCCCTCCATGCCAGTGAGTGGTCTTCTCGGCACACACATTGTTTGAATAAATGCAACGAAAGTGTTCTGGGAATTTTAAACACTACTTGAAATAATTATTTGTCATTTTTTAAATTTGTTTTTGTTTTTGTTTTTATTGACTGGGTTTTGAGTTGGGTTGCTAGGCACAAGGTCAGCAGTTTGAAACCACCACATGGTCCAAGGGAAAAAATGAGGCGTCCTACTCCCATAAAGAGTCACAGGGTTGGAAACCCACAGGAGAAGTTCTACCCTGCCCTCTAGGTCCCTATGAGTTGGGATTGAGTGATGTCAATGAGCTTGGCTTCCTTTATCTTCTTGAGTGGTGGGTGGGAGTTTGAACCGACCCAAGAGCACCTTAGAACACAGGCCAGGTCTTTCTGCTTCAAAAAAGTCACAACTTTGAAAATGCTGTGGAACACAAGTCTCTTCTGACACAAGCCTCGAGTTACCCCAAGTCAAAAAGAAAAAAAAATTGACTCAACAGCCATGAACAACAAAATGATGGTCCTCTCCATCACTTTCCCAGCATCCCTCACAAGCTCGGTGATTATATCTGCTGACCATCCGGGCCTCACCTTCTCCCTCCGCCTCATAAGGAGTGAGCCAACCTACAACCAGCCGGTCCAGCAGTGGAGCTTCGTGTCCGACTTCGCAGTAAGTGGCCCAGGCTCTCGGGCCGCATGCCTTTACTCCACAGGGTCCTCGGATTTGCAAAATGGAAACCATAAAGGTCTTTCTTTTCGCTCCAAGGTCCGGGACTACTCAGGGACCTACACCGTGAGGCTGCTGCCGTGCTCCACCCCACCGCATCAGAGCTACCGCCTGCCACTCACCTGCAACCCCAGGGAGCCTGTCACCTTTGACCTGGACATCCGCTTCCAGCAGGTGTGTCTCACTGGCCTATGATGTGGTGGTTTACTTGTAGAAGGAAAAAGTGTTTTCCTCTGCTGGTGACTTTGAGAAAAAAGACAGGAAGGAAGGAAGGAAGGCGAGGAGGAAAGAACCGGCTCTCTCCATTATTGGAGCAGGACCTGGATGGTTACAGATAGTTGGCAGAGGAGCCGAGGCCTTCTGTTGCTTTGCTTTGCTTCATTTGTATCTGCTCTGATCATCCCTCCTCCTGGAGTTTGTGCCTTGGAGATTGGAGAATTTTCTTGAGAGCCATTCCACACGTCTCCACCTGCACGGAGGAGGCCATCCTGGTGCTCAGACCACCTCGGAGCCCCTAATTGTCATTATTTGCATGGATTGAGAACAGGCACGGGCATGTTGCTCTTCACAGATACTGGGCTTTGTACAAGGTGATGTGCGGAGGCAACCCCTGCGTTGAGCAAGTCTTCCCTGGCCATTTTCTTTCCGTGAGCAGGTGCTCCCATCATGTCTCTGTGTCGCCTTCTGGTAATTCTCCCAATAGTCAAACTTTTCTGGCAATGCTATTGCACACTTCCTAGACTACAGTAGGGTCGAAGCACAATTGTGTGGGCACTGGGAAACCAAGTCCAGCATGTCACTCACTCTCATGGGATAGTCACATGATGGAGGAGGGGACCTAGAGCCGAAGCCACATGGTAGCTTCGCACGGACCATGTTCCCACAGGTCCCTTCCACTGGTCGCTGCTGAAATTTCTCCAACTCTTGGCAACCCCAGGCCTACCAGAGGAGAACAGTGCTCTTTGATGGGGGGCAAGTGGGGAACGTTTTTGTTTCTGTCTTTGCTTTTTTACTTTTAGAAACTGTCTCAGCCGGGTTTGTTAAGGTTTAACTTCCACACAGTAACACACAGTTGGGTGAGTGTGAACAAAGGCAACCGGTCCTAGAACCATCAGCACAAATCTAGATGTGTATAAGCCACCCCACTCCCCCCCCACCCCCCCCCCCCCCGCTGCCGCGGAGGGGGGGGGGCAGGGTGTTCCACCAGACCCTTTTGCAGCAAAACTCTGGTGACTGTGTTAGGCTGGCTTGGCTAGACAAACAAAGCCAATGGCACTCATATATGGACAAGAAAACTTTATATCAAGAAGTAATTTTATATCAAGAAAGCATGCCAGTCCAGTGTAGCTCAAGTCATGGGTCTGATGATAGCTGGAGCCCTCTCCAGACTCACGTAGCGGCGGGCTGGGGAAACAGAAAGGGGAAGCGGGAAGCAGGGAGATCACAGGCTGGTGGGTGCAGAGTCTCATGAATCCCAGGTCGGTGGGAACATGACAGGGTGCAGCTCCCAGGATGAGTGCCCCCACCCCTAGGAGTATCCATGGAGGCAGACACAGACTCCAAACAAGGAGGAAGGTGAAGGGCAAAACAGAGAGTCTCGCTGTCTATCTTATTAAAAAGCCACACCCCTAAGGAAGCGTCACTAGGCTACCACTTGATTGACAGGTTGGACTCCACCCCTATATCCACAGAGGGACCATCAAGTTAGCATAAAATCTAACCACCAGAGTGACCTATTGATGTATTCATTTAGTGTAAATAGTAAATTTCAAGTAGTAAAGAGTATTTTTGGGATTGTTAGAACTCGGTCCAAGCACCACAACAAAGCATCCAGTCGTGTAAGCCACCTGACACAAAATCCACCGCTCCATTTGTATTTGGGTGGATCGTTTTTCTGAAGTCAATCATCCAAGAGACCTCTAGGAGAGCTCAAACCACTGGCCTTGTGGTTAGCAGTGGAGGACAGTAACTGTCTGTTCAGTGTGGATGAGCTCAAGCAATGGTGTTGTGTGCTATTCAAAACCCAGCCAGGTTTGCTTTTTGAATGAAGAGAAAGAAAGCCAGCATCCTAAATCCCTGCATTGCTCTGCAGAATGTGCACACCACTGTCTGACGGCAGCGGACGTGTGGCCCTGTGAGTGCCATGTCAGGCTACCCGGAAAACCCGGCATAGCACATCCAAGGGCCTTTGCACTTTATCTTAGGTGAGTGACCCAGTGGCGGCCGAATTCAGCTTGAACACCCAAATGTACCTGCTCTCCAAGAAGAGCCTCTGGCTGTCGGATGGATCCATGGGGTTCGGGCAAGAGAGTGATGTCGCTTTTGCAGAAGGTACGGCTTTGACACAGGACATGGCTGCTCACACGGTTGGTGCCATGTGTATAGGGTTGGCATTGGGGGCTCACATTTGAGTGCAGACAGCTATAATCTTTTTTATGGTTTGGCGCATATAACTGAGTATCTGTTTGGCCCTGCTTTGGCCCTGGGGTGTGAATGAATTGGGTCTGTGTCACTGGGTGAGTTTTATTCAGGGCGAGGGGACTTTGGAAACAAGTTCAGATGCTTTATTTTGGGAGTGGTCATCATTGTGGTTGAGGATAGGCACAGCAAAGCATACCCCAGTGCCACCGTGTCGACTAGTACATTTCAGGGACACAAAAATATGTCCTTCAAGTTGTACAGCCACAGTCCTTTTCCAAATTGTCCCTCCCTCATTAGTGTTCATTCACAGCCCCCTATGTTTTCTATCTAATCTTTTACGCAATTGGCATCACTTTGGTCCCGTATAGATAATGCTAAGGGAGCATGAAGCTCAAGCAGATATTCTTTGCTAGTTACCCCCAGGCTCACACACATTTCTCTCATACCTATCTCTATGGACATGCGTCAAGTCGACATGCAAACGAAACCACACATTTTCTTTAAGAGCAACCTCTTTTGTTTTAAAAAAACAACACAATTATCCACCATGGACTGATAAATGAAACTACATGATTCCTCATCTTTAACATGACACAACGTTTGAGACGCTGGTTTGAAGCACCATAAGGATTCCCTGGGTCGATCAGTCAGACAATCTCTGCTGCATTGTTTGTCTTCACAGTTGAAGTTTACTTTCTAAGAACTTTATGACTACATGTATATTTACTACTGAAGTAATAATTCATGAATGAAGTCATTTAGTAGAATTAATACTCACTTAATGTTCACGTCCAATTGATGTGCATCCATAGATAGTTATACCACATGGAGAAGTCCAAGAAGAGCAAGCATAGGAAAAATGAGTTTGGGTGTCTGTTTGTCTTGTTAAATGGATAGACGTGAGCATAAATGATGGGCAGTAAATGTAAACAGTTCCTATCAGTATTGTTGAGGAAAATCAACATGCACCAGGAAGATGTGTCCTATAAGCCTAGTGTTAAACTAAACTATTGCCACTCCTGTATGTTAAGAGGACATCATGGAGTATTTTGGAGTTACAGTTTAAAAATTATCTCAGGGTAATAGTTGTGGGGGTTCATCCAGTCTCTATGGATCCAGAAAGGATAGAGGCCATGAGAATCTGAAATTCTGTTCCACATTTCCCCTCTATGATCAGGCATAGTGGGTTATGCTGGCTACAAAGTCAGCAGTTCAAAACCACCAGCTTCTCTGTGGAAGAAAGATGAGACTTTCTAGTCCCATAAACATTCCTAGTCCAGAAAACCCACAGGGGCCATTCCATTCTCTCCTACAAGATCGCTTTGGGTTGGAATCCACTCAATGGCAGTGAGGTGAGCATATTCTTAACTACCGCAGACACATCAGAGGCGAATGCTTCAAGGGCAAGGACTGGGCCCTTCTGTTCAATGGTATATCCAAGTCCATTGGAGCTA
Source organism: Echinops telfairi (assembly GCF_000313985.2). Taxonomy (NCBI): domain Eukaryota; kingdom Metazoa; phylum Chordata; class Mammalia; order Afrosoricida; family Tenrecidae; genus Echinops; species Echinops telfairi. The sequence goes on along the minus strand of NW_022103908.1, from coordinate 2,626,281 downwards.
ACCAGACTTTGTTATCAATGTTTTCTTCTTCGGTGTTGTTATGCATTGTACTGATGTACTTAAGTAACTTATAAACTGGCTTCCACCACAATGGGATGCTATGAATGTCTAAGTATAAGCCAGAGACTAGTTTCATTGTTCGTTAAGCATCTGGCCAGTCAATCTTCCGCCTCTTGTGACCAGTTCACAGAGTGGCCTTCTTTAGGGAGCTCTGGGGCAGAAGCAGACAGTGACGTTAGCTAGCCACGCCAAGGACAAAGGCAGTCATTGCAGGTGCCTAAACTGTCTGCGATGCCACAAAGAGGCATCTGGGAGCAGTGACTTTATCACCTAATGACTAATGTGCCCTTGTCTGTGCTGTAGGTGACACCATTTATGGCCGCGTGATGGTAGACCCGGTGCAGAACCTCGGCGATTCCTTCCACTGCAGCATTGAGAAGGTGTTCCTCTGCACAGGCGCCGACGGCTACGTGCCCAAGTACAGCCCCGCCAATGCGGAATACGGCTGCTTGGCGGATTCGCCTTCACTCTTATACAGATTTAAAATTGTGGTGAGTGCTTTGACCAAACAATGAAACTAGAGAGACATTTTGTAAGGAATTTTACAGACTATTATAAGAAAAAAGAGTCTCCTAAATGAAAAGGTAGATAGAACAGGTCTTGTCAGCGAAATAAATTCAAGACTTACATATCTACCAACAGCAAAAAAAGAAAAAAGAAAAAAGAAAGACAAAGAAACGTGGCTTTTACACCAAAAGATAAGACTTTGAAAACTACAAGGAGGAGGCCAGGGATGGGTGCAGGAATAAGGAGAGGGGAGAATAGGAAATTATAGAGGCATAGAGGGAAAAAATAAAGAAAGAGCCACGTTTATGGGGCACTAGCGGGATTTTCCTACTAATTTCATTTGTTGAGATGGGCTGTATAAGTGTATAAAATGTCTCTCTGAAAACCAAAATTTTAAAGGAGAAAAGAAAAAAAAAAAAAAACCCAATTCCTTACCCCTCAGACCTGACTGTTGGTCTGAGTTGCTAAGAAGAAAAGGAGGAGAAGTCAACCTGAAGGAGACTTGAGGCCTCTAATGACATACAAGTTCATTTCACACTTACGAACAAAGAAAGAAGCTGGATAGATAGATGTATGTACATATTTACTGAAGCCATTTTAAACAAGAACATCTTATTAAATCGGGCAGACCAATCAGTGACATCCATGGTGATTTCAATCTGCTCAAACGATCGGGAACATGTTGTGACATCTGACACATTCATCCTTTTCCTTGTCACTTCTAGGACAAAGCGCAGCCTGAGACCCAAGCCACCAGCTTTGGAAATGTCCTGTTTAATGCCAGACTGGCAGTGGATGACCCCGAAGCCATTCTCTTAGTGAATCAGCCTGGATCGGATGGGTTCAAAGTCGACTCAACACCCCTCTTCCAGGTGAGCCAAAGACGAGCCGACTTCCAACAGATGTATTAGCATGTGCTACGTCTTCACCGCACTGTGGTGGGGCAAACAGCTCACAGGTGAAGCTGCTAACTGAAGGCTGGAAGTTCAAATCCACCCAATAGAATCCAAAACGCCACGCTTGCTTCTCTCGAGTCAATTCCAACTCATTCTGACCCTGCGGGAAACCCCATTTGGGTTTCTGAGGCTGTGAATCTTCACAGCAGCGGAAAGCCTCCTCTTTCTCCTGGAGAGCTCCTGGTGGATTTGAACCACCAACCTTTCAGGCAGCAGCTCAAGTCATAGGCTACTATGCCACCAAAACAAACAAACGAAAAACAGACTCACTGCCAATGAGTCACTGCTGACCCATCGCGACCCTATCGGCCAGGGTGGAACGGCCCCTGTGAGTGATGGAGATGGCAGCGCTGCATGGGAGGAGGAAGCACCATGTCTTCCTCCCGCGGAGCAGCTGGTGGTTTTTCACTGCCAACCTGTGGCTCGCAGCCCAACTCATAACCACTAACTGCTCCACCAAACCAATCCAGCCCAATCAATGGTGACTCGCAGCGACCCAAGTGCGTGCGTAGCTGGCACCAGAAGTCGTTCTCCCTCTGCGCGGCTGGTGGGTTCCGACTGCCCACCATGCAGATTGCAGCCCAAGGTGTAACCATGCCACCACCAGGTCGCCTTAACCCACTTTCTTCTGAAATCCACCATTGGAAACCCCATGGGGCGCCAGCTTTGACACATATGGGGACACAGGAAGTCAGGGTAGATGCGAACTCAGAGATTTGACCTCTCATGCCTGAGATGTCCATGGCAATCATAGTCATTGGTCGAATAGTTCATGTGAACTTTGAACAGAAGATATGGCATCCACAAAGCACCGTCCTGGGCCTGTGGTGAGCATCCCTTAAATCTGAGCCATTAGGATGTTTATCAAGATGTTGCCATTCTTTCATTGGGTGATCCGAGCTTTAGTCTGTATCTTCAGATGTGGATCCAAATCTGTCAGTGGGGAGTTCTGCTTTTCCTATTCAGAACCTCCTTCCTCTCTTCTCCTGACCCTATAGAATGACCTTGGGCACACTGCTCAATTCAGAAGAGGCAGATGGACACACAGAATTTCCCCTCTCAAACACTTCATGAGCTGAGATGGAAAATGCTGATGCCGAGAGAGGAGATGCATGGGGGGAGGGGGGAGGGGGCAGTCCTGAAGCCATAGCACATGGAGCACAGGATAGAGCTGTGTTCCCCTTGTGACTACCTGCAAAAACAAGGGCCCTTCAGAACTGTGCTGACAGTTGCCTGGGTCTGACAGGCATGGGGAAAGCTGTGATCCTTCTACCTGTGGGGGCAATAAGAAGGAAGCGCCTTCATTATTCTGCATCTTTCCCAACAGAAAGTTGCAGTCGAAACTTGGGGTGGGGGGGGAGGCTTGTTTTCATTTTTACTGTCAGTTCTCAAAATAGCTGACCAATCTAATTCTGAGTGCTTCGAACATTGGTCAGAACCTTCCTTCCTTCTACAGGCCCTGGGAAAACCTGCAAAGGGGCTCTGAGAGAGAGAGAGAAGTGAGAGAGACTCTGCGCGCGCGCGAGAGTTGGGCTGTAGTTGTGGGTTGGGCTGTAGTTGCAAGGTCAGCAGTTTGAAACCACCCTCCTCTTCTGGGGAAAAAACGGTGCCATTATTCCACTTGAAAATCATAGTAAACCAGGCCAGCAAACCATCCCATGTTCTAACAAAATAATGTTATGCCTCCCAGGTCTCCCTGGGCCGAGAATGGTACCTACATGCCATCTATACAGTGCGATCCCAGGACAACGCTCAGCGAGGTATTGGCAAAAGAAGCGTAGAGTACCAGTACCATTCTCTGAGCCCCGCGATGCCCCCGGCATCCTCCACGAGCCACAAGAGGAGGGAGGTCAGGAGCACACCCCCGCTGACGTGGGAAATCGGTGCTGAGAAGAACCGGGGCACAAACATACTGCACATCGCCCTGGACCGAGTCGACAAGAAGCAAACCCCACAGGGGAGAGCCCCACCCGATGGTGTCCTGCCTCGTGAGCTCAGCCCCTCCCGCTCAGACATCAGCCTGCTCACAGTCGTCGGAGGCTTCGCCGTGGGGCTGCTCGCTGTCGGCCTTACTGTCATTGCAGTCCTGATGTGCAGGAGCAAAGGAAAGCCCAGGAGGAAGGATGCTCCCAGTGGCTCAGGCAGCAGCGAGCCCATGATGCCGTCCCAGGGCCTCAGCAGTGACAGCTCAGAGGTTTGACCCCTGCACCTGGAACCCAAAAATGTCCCAAGTGCCTCAAAAAAGACCACGGTGCACCCCCAAAGGCTTCATTTGGGAAGCCGCCCAAGCCATGAAGAAGCTGCCCCACAGGACTTGCCAATACTCATGTACTTTGATTTGAATTCCATCTCCCTTTCCATGCCTCAAAGGACACCTCTCTTCTCCCTGGCCCAGAAGACAGCCACGATGTATTCACACAAATACAGAGCCACAGGTGACCAGCGAGGAACGTCTTTCTCGCTCCAGACATTTCCTCCGTATGGTGCCGGAGCTGGGCCTCTTTTAAGGTGCTACCAGACTGTCAACATGTTCATGAGAACATTATTATGATTGCTACAGAGTATGAAATGTGAAGGTGCAGCGATCACTTGTTTATGCATTTGCTAACAGTGTATGATTCCAAAGTTCTAGTTGCTAGCCTGCCCGAAGGATAAGCCTGCTATTTATTAGGACAAGGTATCTAATAGACACAGACCACATAGAATTATGACCAGGGGTGCCTCCACCACCACCCCCATCCCCCTAAAAACATCTTCTCTACTTGAGAAAGCTGGAGGAGAGGAGAGGAAGGTAGAGAGGCAACATGCTCGCAAGGGTTTGGTGTCTTCCTCATTGTCCATCGTCCCCCGGTTTCATTTGCTCGTTCCCGTTTGTATTGGACAACAGACTATGTTCTGTCTGTAAGAGATTGTTTCCGGAGCAGAGTGACTGCACGGTAATAGTCCTTATTGGTGCTCGATGCTTGCGGGACAGGAGGCGGCTCGTGACATTGTGGTAATGATGAAGTGCTGTCAGTTCTATTCACATTGACAGGACCATGTTCTCTGGGAACTGAGCCGAACACATGCTGGCAGCCTTGATCCCATGAGTGATTAGGGGAAACGCGCATGCAGATGCGGAAGGGAGAAAGTCCTATTTATTAACAGGATGGTGTTTAACCAGGGTGCCTCGCATGCCTGTTTGATGTCACATGGGAACCTCCTGAGAGATGTGGTCAGCCCTCGGAGTAGCCATGTCCAGAACCTCAGGCCGCCCTAGCCCTACTCATGGCCATCAAGTCAGTGTACAGTTGTTCTCGATGGCTGTGACCTTTCGGGAGCAGATTGCCAGGCTTCCCTTCCGCGGTGCCTCTGGGTAGATTTGAATAGTTAGTAGCCACACCCTGGAACAGGTGTGCCCCTTAGACTCCTAAGTGGGCCACAGCCCATTGCTTTCTAATCAGCATTTGGTCCAAATGATGGGGTTGTCTGAAACTGTCACTCAGAAATGGACGTGGAGCTGGCTAGGGCATTGTCGATCCCATCCTTCTTTGTCACCAAAGAAAGCTCCCCAGGCCAGTGGACAAAGGCAGTGAGATCCCTCTCCAGATCTGAAAAATACCTTTTGTGGCACAACTTACCAGTCACCCCGCAAAACCAAGGGGCTTGAGTGAGATTCCCCTGACAGTTCCTCCATTGACCCCCAACCAAACTCACTGGTGTGGAGTCAATGCCGACTCTTGGGGATCCCATAGGACTAGGTGGAGCTGTGCTCCCTGAGGATTTATCAGACTGTAATGCTGCACCAGAATAGAACTCCTTGTCTTCCTTGCGAGCCGCAGCTGATGGTTTCAAACTACTGACCTTATGGTTAGCAGCCCTACACATAACCACTATACCACAGGCACGGGCTTTTGTTGGTTGTTGGGTTTGGGTTTTTCACCAATGGGCAAAAGGGCCGTTTGCAAGGAGAAAAGCCCAGTAGTTCGACAAT
>NW_022103908.1:2619728-2620374 GCF_000313985.2 Echinops telfairi | reverse complement strand
TAAAAAGGAGCAGTTTCAGAAACCCGCAGGAGCGGTTCTAGTCTGCCCTCGAACATCACTATGAATTTACATCGACTGGATGGATGGCAGGAGGGTGATCTAGCCCAGGTCGTTGCTCAAAATAAAGAGACTCTTCCTTAATGACACCTCTTTGTTTTCCATTACCGTCCACAGGTGTTTAGCAGCTTCTTTGGTTGCCTCATAGTTTATATGAGAAGAATGAACTCGAGTTAGGCAGCTTCACGTGGCACATGAACTTTTTACTATGTAGCGAGCAGCCCCAGACTCGTGTGCAAAGAATAAAACGTGACCCAGTCCTGTGGGAGTGAAGGGTTGCTGATCAGATCGTTGTGACCCATGGGGATTTTAGTCATTGATTTCAGAAGTGGATTGCCAGGCCTTTCACCCTAGTCGCTCCTAGAAGCTCCACTAAGTCCTGTTGAACATCTTAGCAACAAGACCAACCTGCACTCACAACCAGGTCGTCGCTGTGCATGAGGTGTGCTGGGGAGGCCTTGAGCCCCCGTGGAGCCTCCCACCTGGAAAATGGGAGTTCTACCCCTGAATCGCTCAGCTCTGTCTCTAAACAGCAGAGCTCATGGAATGGGGAGCATGCCTATCCTGGTCCAATGAAGAGAATGCTCAC
>NW_022103908.1:2612880-2619628 GCF_000313985.2 Echinops telfairi | reverse complement strand
CCTCCCTCCTTCCTTCCTTCCTTCCTTCCTTCCTTCCTTCCTTCCTTCCTTCCTTCCTTCTTTCACTTTAAAAAAGAGAGCTTGTAAGAAGTGGGAAGAATGCATCCAAAAGATAAGAGTTTTATTAAAGTAATAGTTTTCTTGAATAGCTTCCAGCATTTTCCCGTGTCTACCTACTGAACATTGACACATTTTAGTGGGAAAAAGGATCAGACCAATGTTTTTGGATCTAACCCGTGTTTAGAGAACCATCCAGTATGTTAAAGATTAGTACATAAAGCATCTTCCCAAAGAGAACCGTGTGTAAGCAACTACATCTCCTGAGATGCTCAGTAGCTTTTGCCCTCAATTAAAACAAGGTCTTGTTGCTAGTATATAATAAAACCAAATACATAAATAGATAAAAGATAAAATTAATAAAAAAGGGTTCTCTTAGCCATGTGAACCAGAAGCACTCAAGGACCTGGGTGGTGGTTATCGTTGAATTCCGCTTTTCATTGGGCTCAAGGAGATAGGCTCTGCATTCGGAGATGCACCAGGCATAACCACGCACCAGAATGACATTGTAGTTTATTTTATTTCATATTCACAGCCACATGTTTAGTGGAGCCATTTCCATGAAAGCAAAAATATGGAAACAATCAAAAACTCTGGCTGTAGAGGAATAAATAAACTTGGTACATACACACAATGAAATAAGACACATCTTAAAAGCAGCTCAGAATTTTAAATCTCTTTAGCACCTACTCCTTTTCCATTTAAAACAACCTCATTCTTTTCTCAGACGTAAGACATGGTATTTCAAACCAACAATTAATAGAACTGTTCTTAAACCCACCCGGAGGAGATGCATTACAAACATGTGGGTGGCAGCACGTATTCTTTGCAGCTGTGTAGCAGATAAGCCCACTGTTTTCCAAGGATGAGACTCTTCTTATAACCCTCTAGCATCATCAGAGACTCGTCACAAAATGATCCATTAGATTCCTACTCTGCCACTCTGTAGCCTCTGTAATACATAAATAAGAAGCTTTAAGGACAAGGTCAACTCTAGTTCAAGAGGGATGGCTTCACAGGGTGACACTGAGGCCTTGCCTACTGTGCTCAGGCCCATCGGCATGACTTTGTTAGGTCATGTCCTAATAAATGCAATGATGTGTAAGCTTGACAAAGTGGACATTTAATTTCTGCTATTGTTTTGAAAATAGCTCTTTAGTCTTGACTTGGAAGCCAATTCGATATTGTAATAGGAAGGGGAAAGTAGTTTAAAAGGTGTAGATTTTACACATTTGAGAATGTCAGAATTGCACTCATTTGAAAACACACATGTTGCCTGTTACTTTGAAATTTTTTCACTTTCCTAACTATGATAGGGATCGCAAGAGGGTGAAAATCGGCCAGACCACCAGCAAAACTGGTGTCGGGGCTGACTACATGGCAAATGAACGAAGCAAATCTTTCATCGGTTTAACTCACCAAAGCTCAGTGATTCTGGAGTGTGCAACGTGGCAGGAAACAATAAATACCAGTATTCGATTCATTTGCTCTTTTCTTCTCCTCCTCCTTCTCCTTATATTTCTCCTTCTTCTCCATCTTTTTCTTCTTATCCATCATCAGCATCTACTCTTCCTCCATCTCCTCCTCCTCTCTCTCTCTCCCACTCCCACCTGCCATCTCTCTGCTCCACTATCTCTGTTACACACACACACACACACACACACACACACACAGCTTCAGACCAACAAACACCCAATTTTTAAAGAACAATTAGCCCTAAAGACTTAGTTCTAACTGCAAGGAGATTTTCAGACAGCTCAAACAGAATGCTCATTGATGAAAATGTACGATAGTGGGAGTTTCTTTGACAGAAGGTCAAAAGTTAATACTCTTCAGAAAGTTCTTCCCAGAATTGAATGAAGTATTACAGGGTAATGACATAGAAATCTTCAGAGTATGTTCCTCAAAAGTTCAAAGCATCCCTCGTGGCCCATTTCTCTTCGTTTTCAACTCATTGGATGCAACAAAAGGTTGGGCATTTCGTACTCTGGGATTTCAAAAGTAACTTTAAAATAGAAATGCATGGTGTTTTTCTACAGGTTCTACAAGAAAGATTTCACAGAACGCATTGAAATGGGTAAAGAAAGAGTTCTCTCTCTCTCTCTCGATCTGAAGTTGAGAGAACAAAACAGAAATGCATCTCTCTTTGGATTTCATCTTATTGGGAGAAAACTCCGATTTTTCCAAACTATTTTCAGCAGGTTCACTGTTTTTCTTATCTTTTATCTTTCAGTCCAATCGTTTTCTTTTGCGTGATATTTGTGTGGGCTTCCAAACATTTGCTAGAAAACAGTAGCATGCACATGTGTGCCAACAATCATGTATAATTCACTTCTCTTTTGCTTTTTCATTTAATGAACTCTCACTGCTGTCGAGGCAATCCCATGTTGCAGGGGTCCTACAGGTCAGAGAACTGCCTCTGGGGGTGTCTGAGGCTGTGTGTCCTTTGTACATAGAATGCCTCATCTTTCCCCCATGGGGCGGCTGGTGCTTTTAAACTGCTGGCCTAGTGGTTTATAATAATAAATGGGCACCGTTTTGCACTATTGCTCTTCCTGAATTGCTAGGTTAAAAAGGACTCCATGGTTTGCAGCCCACTGTACCCACCTACTAGCCCAGGACTCCGTTAAGGGACTCTCTCACTGTCATGGAGTCAATGCTGACTCATAGGGAACCCTGTGGGTGTCTGAGATTCTAACTGTTGCCGGGAGTAGAAAGCCTAGTCTTTTCCCCCTCGGAGGTGCTGTTAGTTTCGAACTTCCCACCATGTGGATCCCAGCCCAACGTGTAACCACTACACCACCAGGGCTCCTTTATTGGACAAGGTTCTCTCTTTCTCTGAAGGGTCTCGCACTCTCATTCATGTGAAAGCTGGGAGGGCAGCCCTGTGTTGGTGGAGTGACCTTCTTTACAAAGTGTTAAGGTTTGGGAGAAAGCAAAAAGGACTCCCTGTAAAGCAGCAGAAACCATCACCATGAACACGTGATAGCAATTCTTCCTTGATTCTTCTCTCACTGTAGCTCCACCATTGGCGGTTAAGATGCAAAACCTTCTTTTTAGGATTCCAGTGACTAAATTTTTTAAAATTCAAAGAACGTATATATGAAATTCTTTTGGACAATTGTTTCTTTTCCAAAATGGGGGTGGAGGGAGGTTAAAATCTTAACTGCATTGGAATTTTTTAAATGTTTCTTTATCAAATGGGCAGCACCTTCTTTTATTAGCCTGATTATATGTTACTCTGATTACTATTAAAAAAAAAAAAACCTCATGGAGGCCCTGTAGAACAAGATAAAACTGCCCGTGTGGGTTTCTGAGACTATAACTCTCTATAGGAGTAGAAAGCCCCACCTTTCTCCTGCAGTGAGGCTGGTGGTTTCGAACTGCTGACCTTGTGGTTAGCAGCCCAATACATAACCACTAGATCCCAAGCCAGGGCTCCTACTCTGGTTATATGCTCACTTAATTCAAGTGAATTTCTGTTAGTGGTATGTATTTTCCATTGCATGCCTAGTCCTCGCCTATAAGTATTTTCAGTATGGTGCCTTAAAAAGACCATGAGAAATGTGAATTTTTTTAAAGCTAGCATTTATAAAGAAAAGGGTAGCATAAAAATCACTTAAAACATTGAAAGGTGTTAATTAATTAACATTACTGGGCTAAACTACCGTTTCTAAGCAGACCACAGTTGAGCGAATTTCCAAAAGTCCTACAAAGCAGGCTTCACTGTGGCTTCAGAGACTATGTTTTTTCACAAGATGATTTTCAAGCTCATTCGTCTATTAAGAAAAGACGTTGTGTCCCAGACAAGGGCTCTGTGTCTTCTAATTGCATTAAGTGCCTACTTCCTTCCTCAGCACCCTGGGTCCACTTGGCAAATTCATATTTATCTAACCACAGAGTGAGATATCTGTGTGCATTAGAAGTATTTACAGAGCTTAATAGCTTTTATGATGTTCCCATGAGAATTCTTCAAAAGGGTCTATTTTTTTCCCTCCCATTTATTTACTAGGATACTGTGTATTTGCTGGATGCTGAAGTTTTTCTCTGGGAACTCAATTAAGCAGCTTGTTGGAGTAATTCGGTATTAAATCCATGCCTACAATAACTCATGCTACTTATATTTTACAACTACCCTTGTTTTCCTTCCAAATATACTCATGTGCTTAAGATAAATAAAGCCAATGTAAATATATGTGTTCAAATGGCCAAGTTATTGTGGCACCCTCTGTAACTTGTATTAACACTCAGCTCACAAAATTCCTGGAATAAACTTCTCATTTTTCTCATTCAAGGCCTAGGGCTTTTGCAGGCTCCGGGACTGAATCAGATGCCCCCGTGACCTTCATGATTGTGGCTGTTGTTAGTGGCCCTCATGTTGGGCCTGACTCAATTGGACCTCAGGACAGCTGAATAAAGTGGTGTTGTAATTCACAGGGTGTTCGTTGGCTGTTTTCAGAAATAGATGATCAGACCTTTCTTCCTAGTCTATCTTAGTTAGAAGGGCTCGTGCAGCCTGCTCATGCTTGGCATCACAACAACACACAAGCCGCCAATGAAGAACCAGAGGTGGCTGAACCTGAGGTGCATTGGTTGGGAATCACACCTGGGTCTCCCACATGGAAGGCAATTCTACCACTGAACTGTGACTGCCCCGATGGTACTGGTGGTAAACGGATGGATTGTCTTAATTGGTATTCTCTACTTGATCTCTAAGTTCAAGGATCCATTACAATGGTGACACAGGACTCAGAGACAAAATGCATGATTAAAGGATCTATCGAGGAAGTTAACAAGTTGTAATGCCAGTGAGAATTGCTCGTGGCTGAGTTGTTTATCAAGACCTGTTAAAATTTTTTGTTAAGTGTGCTAATAAGTTGCCAAAGGGAGCAACCCAAAGACATTCAGCTTGTGAGTCAGGTGGTCCAACACTCCCAATTAAGTGGCCAGGGGTATCCACTCTGCAAGCTAGCCTCCTGCACCAAAGCACTCAATTTTCTCTGTGGGGTGGGAAGTCCATCATTCTGTTCCACTGACTCCTGCTTCTGCGGCTGCTCCTCTGATGGTCGTCTGGATTCAGGAGGTTCACTGTGTAGGGAGCTTGCTCCACTCCTGGCTCTTGCTGGTAACGAGATCCCTCCTGCTTTTGAGAGGGCTCATTGCATACACAGCAGGATGCCATTGTAGGGAATCCACTTCACAATTACTCACAGGTAAATCTTAACAGGATCGTCTCATACCTTTTTACCATACCCACGCAGGAAAAGGTTGATTGGTGGGAGTTAGAGACCTTGACTAGGAGAGCCACATTGAATAATTCACTGCCCCTGCAGTAAAAACATGGTCTCTCCTCAACTGGGTCTATCCACAGAGCCCTTCCTCCTTCCCTCTCTTCTACAGAGTGCAAAGGCAGTCAGGAGCCTGCCACAAGCAATGTGGATTTAGGGAAAACATTTGAAGTGGCTAGGGCTTTGTCCCAAGAGCAGGGTGACTAGATGCCACAACAGTCATGAAATCCTCCTCAAATGCACCGATGAGGATGAATCAACTGATCCGACCCATTGTTGGGGTCTTTGCTGCCCAGGTGAACGGATCACCCTCACAAACTTCAATGTGCATTTCATTGATTACAAGGTCAGATTTTCAACATAAGGCCACCACTCTTTGGATCACAGGGGGCAATGCCAATCTACTCTTTCAGATGTTGAAGTATATTGTTGGGGATCACCACGTCCATTCCAATGTATGTTGACCCCATATGCTTTTAGTAGGACTGTCCCTTAGGGTTTCCCAAGCTCTAACCTCTCCAAAAACACCAGGCTTTACTCTCACAGAACTGCTCCGCCGGTTAGAATGGGAAATCTTTCAGTTAGCAGTCACACACTTAACCTTTATACCACCAGGGCCCCGTGTTGAAGAATAACCACCCCATCAAAGGTGGAAACAACACAAAATGAAGGATGATAGATTCAGTAAAACAGAACAGAAAATGGATGGGTCCATCAGTCTTCAGCACGGAAGTCGAAGGAAGAGCAATTCCCTTGTGCGGTTTCTAATCTTCCCCAGTGGCGTGGTTACACATTGGGATGCTGACCAAAAAGTTAGCAGTTCGAAACCACCAGCACTTTGCAGAAAAAGATGGGAGTTTGCAATTCCCATAACCGTGAGTCTCCGAAACTCATGGGGAAGTTCTACCCTGTCCTATAGGGTCACTATGAGTCGGCATCAACTCAATGGCAGTGGATTTTTTAAGGAGAAAACCAATCAGGCAGATGTCTGCTGAGAGGACCTCTAAGAATTGAGGCCCACCAGGATATTGACAGTGGTAAATAACACCTCCCTGCCATAATGTCATCATCACCCCCAGAGGCACCTAATTTAAGGGAGACAATGAAAACCCACAATGGAATTGGTCACAATGAACCTGATTGCAAAACTCACAGTGACTACATAGAACTTCTAACATGGGAGTGTGGGAGCAGACCAGCCTCACCTGTCTCTCACAGAGTGGCTGAGAGGTTTGAACCACCAACCTTGCTGTCAGCAGCCCAATAACTAACCCACAGTGCCACCAAGGCTCCTTGTTGATATAACTAAGCAAACAAAACCTCACAGCCATCGCGTAACTGCTGACTCATAGCTACCTCATGGGACTGGGTCAAAGCACCCTGGTGAGTTTCAGAGACTAACT
>NW_022103908.1:2611502-2612436 GCF_000313985.2 Echinops telfairi | reverse complement strand
CAGTTCCTATCTGTACCAGTGTACATCCTCTGGTCTAGCCAGACTTGCAAGGTAGAATTCGTGTCATGATAGTGGGAGCCGGGAGGAACCATTTAGGAACTAGAGGAAAGTAGAGAGCCCTGTCTTTCTCTCACTTAGTAGCGGCTGACCTTTTGGATAGCAGCCCAATGCGGACCCACGGTGCCACCACAGTTCCTGCACATCTTTAGAGTGGACCTGTTAGGAAGGGAATATCATCCGACAAGTAGACCATGTGCCAGGGCGAAAGGTCTGTGTGAGACGGCTGTGCAAACAGGCTCTGAAATGGACACGTCCAGGCTGTCCTGTTGTAATAAGCGAAGCTATCCTGATCCCGAAGGTTTGGGGGCGCTGGGGATGCAAAACCCCTGCTGCTGGAAAGATTTCAATCGGAATGTTTCAGGAAGCTTGTGGCAAAGATGCTTCTCGCTTGGACAGCTTTGTCTCCTGAGTGGACTCTCGGGTGAATTTAAGAAGGAAACACGCTATTGCTGTTAGGCCCTTGTGTTTCTCTTGTGTCTTTCTGATTTTCTTTTCTTTTTTTGCATTTTTGTTCTAACAGTTTTGTTGGCATATAATTCACATATCATACAATTCAATCATTCAGTCACATCAAGAAGAGTTGCACAATAATTACCACAATCATTTTTGGAACATTTTCGTCATTCTTGTAACTCATTGCTATTAGCACCTCATTGACTCCCAACTTCCCCTGCCATGCCCTCAAGGAGCCACTGATGCAGCTACTGAAGACTTTGGGTAAGTCTGGTTGAAAAGAGGCCAGGAAAAAGGCAAGCTTCTAATGCAGCGGTTCTCAACCTGTGCGTCACAACCTCTTTGGGGGTCGAACGACCCTTTCACAGGTGTCGCCTGATTCATAACAGTAGCAAAATGACAGTTATGAAGTAGCAATGAA
>NW_022103908.1:2586244-2609922 GCF_000313985.2 Echinops telfairi | reverse complement strand
AAAAGAAAATCACAAGTAAGCAAAACTCAGAGTTTAGGAACCAGGACTTGAGTCCAATCTCCGCCATGTGTCCACTGACAATCACATCATCTCTGTGTTTCCTCATTTGTAAAATGTAGAGGATAATCTATCCCTCCCAGCACTAGGGTGAGAATATAAGAATCTCAACTAGCAGTGTCCCTTGCAGGATGGGAACGTACCAATAAAAATAAAGCTAATTTGCTGTCATCCACTCAACTTTAACTCATGCTAGACGCCATGTGTCAAGTGGAACTGGGCTTCAGTGACTGTTGTGTTACAGGAGTAGACCAACAGGGCTTTCTTCTGGACAGCTGCTGGGCTATAGCCTAGACGTTGATGAACTAGTACTGCCCATTTGAAATCAACCATATGTTCCACTGTGATAGGAATGACAAACTGAAGAAGAATGTAGTGCTAAAATGAACGTTTCAAAATCCATCCTTTAGGACAGTGCTGGCAGTGATAAGATAATATACATTTCCTGTAAGAAAGAGTAGGGAGCCATGGTGGCATAGTGGGCTACCTGTTAGGTTGTGTGTCAGTCTGGGTTGACTAGAGAAACAAATCCAGAGACATTTCATATATGCATAAGAAAGAGCTTTATATCAAAGAGTAATTGTATATTAAGAAAACATCCCAGCCCAGTCCAGATCAAGTCCGTAAGTCCGATATTAGACCAAAAGTCCCATAATAGTCCATAAATTCCTCTTCAGACTCATGAAGCACCTGCAATGATGCAAAATACAAAAAGATCACAGGCCAGTGGGTGCAAAATCTTGTGGATCCAGTGGCGATGGAAGCATCTCCAGGGCTCTTGCAGGTCTCAGCATGGCTCCATGTGACTTGTCAACAGAAAGGCAAGCAGAGAGAGAGAGGAAGTTCCCAGAATCCTCATGAGAAGGCCCCATCCACAAGGAAGCATCATCAGGGTTGTGACCTGACTGACAGGCTAGATTCCACCCCTTCACTCTTAATACCTTCAAGTTAACATGAGATGATGTAACTACCATAGGTGGCTAACCACAAGTTCAGCTGTTCAAAACTACTAGCTTTATATACAAAATATAAAGTTTTATGACCTCAGGAGAAAAACAAGGCTTTCACCTCCTGAAAAGAGTTACAATCTGGAAAACCCATAAGGACATTTCTTATTTCTAATTATTATTATTAAATAGTTTTTTGGGGGGCTCTCACATCTCTTATCACAGTCCATATATTCATTCATTGTGTCAAGCACATTTGTACATATGTTGCTATCATTTCAAAGCATTTTCTTTTTACTTGAGCCCTTAGTATCAGCTCATTTTCCCCCTTCCTTCTCCTGCCCTCCCTTGCTCATAAACCCTTCATAAATTATAGATTATTATTTTCATATCTTACATCGTCCTCTGTCACTCTTTACCCACTTTTCTGTTGTCTGTACCCCTGGGAGGGGGTTATATGCTGATCCTTGTGGTAGATTCTCCCTTTCTCCCGCCACCTTCCCTTTATCTTCCTGGAAGCTCTATTCTCATTGTTGGCCCTGAGGGGTTTATCTATCCTGGATTCCCCGTGTCACAGGCTCTTATCTGTAGCAGTGTGCATGTTCTGGTCTAAACCAATTTGGAAGGTAGACTTGAGGTCATGATAGTGGAGGGAAGGAAGCATTAAAGAACTAGAGGAAAGTTGTGTGTTTCATCATTGCTATACTGCACCCTGACTGGCTCATTTCTTCCTTGTGATCCTTCAGTGAAGGGATGTCCCATTGTCTACAGATGGGCTTTGGGTATCCATTCCTTGCCCCCCACCCCTCACTCCATTTGCATTGGTATGATTTTGTTCTGGATCTTAGATGCCTGATACCTTATCCCATTGACACTTCATCATCACACAGGCTGGTGTGCTTCCTCTATATGGACTTCGTTGCTTCTCAGCTAGATGGTCACTTATTTATCTTCAAGCCTTTAAGACCCCAGATGCTATATCTTTTGATAGCTGGGCACCATCAGCTTTCTTCACCACATTTGCTTATGCACCAATTTTGTCTTCCGTGATCATGTCGGGAAGGTGAGAATCACAGAAGGCCGGATTATTAGAACAAAGTGTTCTTATGTTGAGGGAGTACTTGAGTCGAGGACCAATGTCCATCTGCTACCTTAATTCTTAACATATATATATAAGTACATAGATCTATTTCCCTCTCATTATGTATAAATACATTTACATATGTACATGTCTGTATTTAGAACTCTATAAATGTCCCACAAGGATATTTTTACAGTGTCCTGTAGGGTCACCATGAAGCAGAATTGACTCAATGGCAGTGAATTCGCTTATAAATTAATTTTATTATAAATTTATTACCAACTTCTAATGTCAAACGAAGACATTTTTTAACAACATATGCAGTCTGAAATTGATCAATTATGCCATCAAGATGCATTGATAGTTGCTGCTGATTTGAATGTATGCATTAGAAACAAATACCTGTGGGTGCCAAATATGGCCTTGGTGATAGAAATGATGCCAGAGATGGCATGATAGAATTTTGCAAGTCTATTGACATATTCATTGCAAAAACCTGTTAGCAGCAACATGAGCATTAATTATACAGCTGGATCTTGCCAGGTGGAATGCACAGAAATCAAATCAACCACATCTGTGGAAAGGAATTATGGGGATTCTCAATAACATCAGTGAGAACAAGGCCAGGGGCTGACTATAGTACAGGCTAAATCACTCATATTTAAGTTCAAGTTGAAGCTGAAGAAAATAAAACCCAGTCAATGCAAGCCAAAGTATGTATGACCTTGAGTATATCCCATCTATATTTAGAAATGATCTCAAAATATATACTTGATATATTGGTGACCACTGACCAGACAAGTTGTGGGTTAACATCAGAAATATTATACATGAAGAAAGCCAACGAACATTAAAAAGATAGAAAATAAAGAAAAGACCAACATAAATGTTATAAGACACTCTGGAACCTGTTCTTGAATGTATAGAAGATAAAGTAAATGAAATAAATGAGAAAATAAAAGAGGTGAGCAGAAGAGGGAAAAGAGTGTCTAGAGAAGAGGAATCAAAGTTCGTGATGAAATATACAAAGACCTGGAGGTAGAAAACCCAAACAGAAGAGCATGCTTAGCATTTCTCATGCTGAAAGAATTGAAGGTAAAGTCGAAGCTCAAGTTTAAATGTTGGAGAATTCGCTAAGCAGCCAAGCAGGAGGCATCCAAACAAGATGAAAGAAATACACAGTCCTGGTACCAAAATGAACTGATCGACATCTAGCCATTTCAAGAGGCAGCATCTGATCAGAAGCCGGTAGAATTGATGAATTCCAAGATGCATTGAAAGCACTGGCAACAAGAAAAGTGGGGGGTGGGGGGAATGACTTCAGGAGTTGATGGAATATCGAGGAAGATGTTACAATAAAGGGACACAAAGCTGAAGCGTTCGCTTGTCTGTGTCAAAACTTTGGAAGACAGCTGCTTCATCCACCGACTAGAAGAGATCCATATTTGTGCCCATTCCAAAGAAAGGTGATTAGGATGGTTACGATTTGGTGACAACTTGACTGGGCCAAGAGTCTCAGTGGTTTAGCAGTTAACAACTCATAATCCCCCAGACCTGATCTAATGCAATGTAATTACAGCCAATCAGTGGTAATCCTCCACACTGGGAGAAGATTGGGGTGGAACACAACACTCTTACTCGTGTCACAGCCCTGATGTAATTCATTTCCTCAAGAGTGCACCTGCTCCCCATATAAGTGGATGCTGTGGGAAGCTAGCTTGCATTTTGTTGGGTCTGGAAGCGGCATCTGGCTCATCAACCTCCAGATCTTTGGACCTGTCACCTGATTTGCTGGTCTTGGATTCATATGTCTCTGCAGCCTCAGTATCAGTCTCAGCACCAATCTGTGTGTTCCTGCTGATCCTCAGGAGAAGCCTCGTGGACTTGGAACATGCCTGAACTTGGACAAGTTTGTTTTACAACTGTGTGAGCTATTTTCTTGATATATATTTTTTAATTGGGGGCTCATACAACTCATCACAATCCATACATACATCAATTGTATAAAACACATTTGTACATTCATTACCCTATATATATTTTATATGTGTGTGTTTATGTACGTATATATATATATGTATAGAGAGAGAGAGACTTTATTGACTACGCAAATGCATCTGACTGTGTAGAATATAACAAATGATGGACACCATTGCAAAAAGTGGGAATTCCTGGACATTACTTGTGCTCATGAGGAACCTGCACATAGACCAAGAGGCAGACATTCAAAAAGAACAAGGGTATACTGCATAGTTTAACATCAGAAAAGGTGTCTGTCTGGGTTGTATCCTTTTATCCAAACTATTCATTCTGCATGATGAAGACACAATACAAGATGGATTATATGAAGAAGATTGTGGGATTGAAAGGTCATTCACAACCAGTAATATGCAGGTGACACAACCTTGCTTGCTACAGGTGACGCTGACTTGATGTACTGACTAATGAAAATCAGAGACCACAGCTTTCCGTGGATTACAACTCATCTGAAGAAAAGAAAATCCCTCACAACTGGACCAATCGACCACATCATGATAAATAGAGAAGAGATTGAAGTTGTCAAGGATCTGATTTCACTTGGATGAGTAAAGGCTTATGCAAAGAGAAGACAAGAAAGTTTAAAAAATGATTGCATTGGTAGAATGCTACACAAGACTCCCTTAAAATGCTGAAGATGTCACTTTGAGGACTGAGGTGCAGCTGGCCGAGGCAATGGTAATGTCCATCCCCTCATGTGCATGTGAATACTGGACAGTGAGCAAGGAAGACCACCAAAGAATTAATGCCAAAAATATTGATGATTCTATGGACTGCCAGAAAATGAGCACATCTGATTTGGAAGAATTATTACTCCTTAGAAATGAGGATGGTGAGTCTTTGTCTCATGTACCTGGGACAGGTTATCAGGTGGGACCAGTCCTTGGAGAAAGACATCATGCTCCGTGAAGCAGAGGGTTGATAAGGTTAACACCGTGGTTGCCATAGCACTGTGTGTGAGGGTAGCATAGGACCGGGCTGCTTTGTCCTGTTGGGTTTAGGGATGTCATGAATGGGGACAAGTGGAAGTCACATAACAAGAAGGAACTGAGGAACAAGGAAAGGGACATTTTGCTCAAAATCGGTGGCAGCATCTGTCGTGGAGAGGCTGGGAAACTGAGATGAGAGTTCATCAATATGAGGTGAGGCGCTCCAAGGAGAATGCGCCATCTAGCAGGACCACTTCTCAGAATCACGGCACCATTGTGTATCACCAAGTACAAGAAGCAAGAAAATAGCACTGGCACAACGTTTTTGTTGGTTCTTTTTTAGAGAAAATAAAATCCAGTTTAACTAGACTTAGGAGAAATGTGGGCTGTGCCTGTGATCATGAGAGTATGAAGACACACTTGGATATGATCCTAGCTGATTTGGAAGGCCCTGTCCACCAGTTCTAGAACTCTCTCTAATTGGAGCAGGGGCAGCCGAGAGAGGAGGCAGTTCAAGTGTGGGCGACCTGCACTGCTTTCTCATAAGTGAGAGGTCACCGCACCGAGTCCATGTCACAGTGCTGTGTCCCTGAGGACACGTGGCTCCTGCCAAAAAGCAATAACACAGGAAGGAGGAAGCCTATCGGAAGAAAGGAAAAACATGTTTCTAATGAGCCAGGTGATGAACAGAAACATCGTTTTGCACACCAGAGGGATGGGTGCTGGGGGAGCAGCCAGGGAATGGGGTAGAGGTTAGGCACTGAATGCATCTCTAGGATCCACATGTTGGGTTCCGCGGGTCCAGAGGACAACCGGGCTTTTCAAGGCTGTAACTTTTCAGTAAAGCAGATCCACAGGTATCTCTGGATGGGTTGGAATCACCCACTTTTCAGCTACCAGGCAAGCTCTGAACTGTTTCTAAAACCCACAGGGATACAATAAAGGGCCCATATAAAGGCAATCTGCTATATGAAACTTGAGCGTGTGTGGTTTCCAGCAAAAAGCTGTGCTTATATGTCCACACCAGAGCTGCCTCAGTGGTTAGACTTGAAGCCAATTTTAATGCCACGTTCAGCTGTCTGCAAGGGGCTGACACCCTCTCATGGTTTCCCATCATGGGCACAAGAATGACCAGACATTTCCAAGAGAACAGACTCAGGGGATGTGGGGAGCCAGAGCAATCAGACCACCATTTGTCACCTCTCGGAGGTTAAGCCAAAGAGTTTTGCTTCTAGGGTTCCAGTCCCTAAAAGCACAGGCTTATTCTAAGCAAAACATGTTTAAGCAGGCCTATGGATGGACGCAGACACATCCTCTCAACCATACACTGATCTCATGAGGGTGCCTTCCAAAAAAAAAAGATCCAAGCAAACAGGATCTGTGGGGCGATGGAGAGGTCAAGCTCATCAAGTGATGGTGATGGTAATGGTTTCCTGGAGGGGAAGGGGGATTCCCAAGGGCGAATCTTGATAGAGTTTTCTCAGAGGACATGAGACAGTTGCTGAAGCTTATGGTGAAGAAGTTTTAAGAAAATAGAGAGCTGCATGAGAAAGCTGAACCAAGGGATTCGTTTTCCAGCACAGTGTGCCTACTCATGCTTCACCGGTGGCAAAGGCCAGTTTGTAAGCACTTCTTTGGAAACCCTCACCCCATCCACCTTCCAACCCTGCTCTTATGCCTTCTGATTTCCTGTGTTCAACCTTTAAAGAGCATTTAAAGGGAGGCCAATTTGTGTCCCTCTGGCAAGTCAAAATTCTCGTTCTGATATAGTGTAGGTTTTCTTCAGACGGAAACACCGCCTTCAGGAGTATATAGACTCACAAGGAGGGTGTGCTGGAGAAGGATAGCTTCACATTCTGATATTTTTATTGAGTAAAGGTTTCTGATTTTTCAGCAGTGCTTTGTGATTTGCCTTTGTCGTGTCTTCTTTGTAATTGCGTATGCATGTGTTCGTTTTTTTAAATGTGTTTCATTAACCACCTGCTCGGTACACAGGAGGAGCTCTGGGAGTGTAGTGGGTTGCTTATTCAGATCAGCAACTTGAAACCACCAGCCGTTCCCAGGGAGAAAGATGAAGTTTTCTACTCCCGTGAAGAGTTAGTCTTACAAACCCACAGGGACAGTTCTACAAGGGAGTCCCTGGTGCCACAGTTAACCCTCTGGGCAGCTAACTGAAAGGCTGGAGGTCCAGGTGCACACAGAGGCTCCTAAGGAGGCCTGGGGACCTACTTGCAAACTATCAGCCACAGAAAACCCTAGGGAGCACAGATTCACCCTGGCACACTGCAGTTCCCATGTTTATGGTTTGACTCCGTCCAAGGAATCACAGGCGGGGTTAGGACTAAACCATTGATTAAGATTAATGCAATTGATCTATGTATTGTGATGAATTGTATGAGCCCCAATAAATTGATTAAAAAAATAAAATAAAATAAAACAAACAAACAAAAAAGATTAATGCTCCATACCCTTATGAACTTACAATTTGGGGTGAAGGGAGATGGTTTGCATGTTTTCTATATGCTCGCCAACACATCTGGCTCTGAAATGTTCTTAACCCCCTATGTATGAGTCAGTCCTATGTATGGTTCCATAAGGACTTTTATACTGTTTGTCTGATGTCCTTTCTCATGCTTTTAAAGGTGTATGTTAGAATCAGTTGTAGTGTGACGTTAGAAATAGAAGTCTGCCTACTCTCATAATGCTCTTTGGTCACTGCTAGAAAGCTTAGAATGTTGTTCTGACCTTGGAAGTAGGTCCTAGGAGCGTGTGAAGTAGTTCCTAAGTAAATTCCCAAAATTGGGTCCACACCTGCATTCTTTGTTCATGAAACGTAACATTAACCAAATCTCTGTCAGTTAACAAATCATAAACATGGTACCAAACAATTCCCATAAGTGGTAAACAAGGGCATGACCATGTCCTACAACAATCCCCTAATAGACAGTAAAACAGAATATAGATTAGCAAAGGATAAGTATGTTATACAATAATTCCTAAAAGCATACTGATTACAGGTGAACGTGATGGGACGGCAGGTAGCTAGGGCTGCAGATTTCTACTCGTGTTCTGAGAAGACAGAAGCAAAAGTTCTCTCGACTTTATCTGAAGGCTGAGGAGCCTACTACTCACTATAGCCCACCAAAGATGGGCTTCAGGGGCCTGTCTCTGAGCTCAAGGAGTAGCCAAGTCTCTTTCTCAAGACCACCTGCTCAAGGTAAAAGCCTGGAATCTAAAGATTTGGGTTCTAACATTTGTTCATTCTGATTCTCCAGTGATAACTGAATGTCTTGAGATCTTATTCACATAGCTGCCCACGAGGCAAATCAGAGAACGCACTACCATTAAGTCAATTCTGACTCATAGTGACCCTATAAGATGGGGTGGAATTTCCCCGGTGGGTTTCTGAGACTAACTCTTTACAGGAATAGAAAAAAAACATCTTTTTCACAAGTAGTGCCTGGTGCTGTTGAACTGTTGATCTTGTGGTTAGCAGCCCAATGTGTAACCACTATGCCACCAGGGATCCTTTGCCATGACCACCTTGCAATAAATCAAACAAGTTTATGCATGACAAACCTGATGGTTTCATCATTTATTCTTAAAATGAAATCTTCCAGGATAGGGAGCAAAATTTTCAGTTAGAATTATATGAATATTTACTCTATGAAATTACCACAATGGTAAATGCTGTGAAGGATGTCACAGGAGTGAGTAATCATACCATATAACTATGGCCAGAAAACCAAAATCCTCACAAGGGACGAATAGGTAACATCACGAGACATGGAGAAAAGAATGACGTCATCGAGGCTATCACCTTGCTTGGATTCATGACCAATGTTCATGGAAGCAACAGTCAAGAGATCTAAAGACACATTGTATAAGGTATGCGGCACAAGATTAAAATATTGAAAGGCAAGGATGTTTCTTTGAGAAATGAGATGCTCCTGATGCAAGCCATCGTATTTTCGATTGTCTCCTATTCAGGTGAAAGTTGGACATTGGATAAGGAAGACTGGAGAAAGACAAATGCATCTGAACAATGGTGTTGGTAAAGAATATTGAAAGTACCGTGGACTGCCCAAAGAACAGGCAGATCTGTCTTGGAAAAGGCACAGTCAGGAGGCTCCTTAGAGGCAAGGCTGGGGAGACTAAGCCCCAAGCACTTTGACATGTGTATTAGTCTGGGTACTTTGGAGAAACAAATCCACAGCGACTCATGTATAAGAAAGAGTTTTATGTAAAGAAAATGTGCATCACGAAAACATCCCAACCCAACGCTGCCCAAGCCCACAAGTCCAACATTAACCCATTAACCCAACATCAGTCCACAAAGTCCTCCACCTCACAAAACAGAGGCAATGATGCCAACTGCAGGAGGGAAGCTGAGTCAGTGAACGAACAAGCATCTCAGCACTAGCAGGGGTCTCCACACAGCTGCTCCAGCACCCAGGGCTGCATCGGGATAGGTCCATGTAGCTTCTCCTTGGGGGTGTCTTGTAGGAAGTCAATCTTGCAAGCTGAAGCAGGGAACTGCTAAGGCAGCTGCACCCGGTGCAACCATCACAAAACAAGAGACCTGAGAACTAGAAAGGCGAGGCTTCACCACCCATTTATCCCTCCGCCTTTCAATTAGCCCCACATGTGATTATTGGCAAGGCTAGCACAATTAACTAACTCAACATGTTATCAGAAGAGGCCATTCCCTGGAAAGGGAGGGGCAGTGAAGAAGAGGAAGACCTTGGACAGGATGGGTGGACACAGAGGCTGCAACAATGGACTCAAACATAAGAGCCATTGGAAGGGTGGTGCAGGGCTGAGTCATGTTGCATTCTGTTGTGCAGACGGTCGTGAGTCGCTGTGAGTCAGAACCGACTCAAGGACACCGAAGAATAACAAGGACCATGACCAGAGGGGTGGGAGCAGAGGATGCGCTTGTCCTCTCTACCACTGGGGGAACAGCTCCACTACTGAGTCCTAGGACTCCTCTTGCCTCCATCCCTACAGCTGGGAGTTTTTAAAATCTGTTTTATGGGAAGTGTTCAAGGACTCCTAGAAGAAGGGTCAGGGCCATTGAACTTCACTCTAAGATATTTGTTTGTGTCCAGGAACAGAGGGAAAAAGGGCAACTTCTTGCACAACCAATGTCAAGTTAATAAATTTTGAACTATTTCCACCCTCCTTCAAAGGAACACTCGAGTCTCCCACAAAGGGCAAAAGAAAGACAAGCAAAGTGTATGGCGGCAATGGACATCCTCTGGCTGCCTCCCGTCCCATGGGACTATCAGTCCAGCCATGACAAGTCACCCGGCCATTGCAAGCTGGGAAACTATGCGCAGGGAGGAGCAGAGGGCGAGGGCGGGGGAGGTTCTTCCCCACGGTTTCAGGGGAAATCTAGAAGGAACGACTTCCTGAGCAGATCACAGAGGAGACTCCCCTGGCCAATCCTTAGTTAGCTCATAGATTCATTTTATAAGGCAAAAAGCAAAAGAGTCAAATGTCTGAGAGACAATAGGAAGAGATATTAAACGATTTGAATGTCTCCCAGTACAATTTTGCATGCTAATGTTTATAACCATCGATGTTGTAATTTTTATCAAAACAACTTTAAATACTAGTGTTTACTACATTTTAATTGTGTGCTGACTTTTTTCTTAAACGTAAAAGTACAAATGGAATGGAAACCACTCATCTTACTCCCTCCCCTGTGCCCCGCCCCCCCACACACACACACACACACACTACAGGATCAAAATAAAACAACAACTACACTTATTGCCATCAAGTTGACTCTGCCTCAGAGTGATCCTATAAGGCAGCATAGAAGTACCTCTGTGGGTTTCCAAGGCTGGAAATATTTATGAGTATTAAGCCTCATCTTTTTTCTTATGGTGTGGCTGATAGGTTTGAACCTCTGACTTTGTGGTTAGCAGCCCAACGTGTAACCTGCTATGCCACCAGAGGTTTGCCACCACAAGATATAGCAAACAAATACATAGATGGATATTCACAGTCACGCTCCCCGGATGTACAGCATCTTCCACTTTTATACCTAAGATGATAGATAAGGATGGCAATGGACTAATAGTCTAACTTTCTGCTTTGGAGAACTGAGAGGGTAGTTTTTCCTTTCTCTATGAGATAGTTAGTTTATTGTGCCAGCCTGGCTGATAAACACAAGTGGGATTAATTGAAGGGTGGAGAGATAAATGGCTCGGCAAGCCTCGCCTTTCTTGTCTCTCGCTCTTTGATCATTGGACCAGTGTGCGGCTGCCTTGCTTGTTCTGTGCCTCAATTTACAGGCTACACTACCTGTGGGACGCCTAGCCTGTGGACTGTGTCACTGTAAATTGAGGTCCCTTTAAGACCACACTATTGGAATGTATATCTCTGGACTGGGGACTGATGGTTGGTGACCTGGCTGACAGTTGGTGACCTGCCTTGCTGTTTACTGCCTGTGCTGGGATAGCCTAGCTCTCTCTACAGAAGGACTGCTAGTGTCTCACAACTCTCTCACAGGAGTGAGTTGTACTGAGCCATCTGTACTGCTTTATAATTTAACTGTTCATTTCTTGTATTATATATCTATCTATCTGTATATAATTTAACAGTTCATTTCTTGTGTTATATATCTAACTATCTTTATAAATATATGTAAAATTATCAGCAATCTGGTAATATCTGTCTAATACACTCTAACAGATATTACCATCACTGGCTGTCAGTTTGTCGTACTGTGGTGGCTTGTGCGTTGCTGTGATGCAGAAGCTATGCCACTGGTATTTCAAATGCACATGTTTCAGCAGAGCTTCCAAACTAAGAACGAACTGTGAAGAAGGAATAGGTTGTCCACTTCTGAGGAATTAGCCACTGAAAACCTGGTGACGAACAGCAGAGCACTATCAGATGTAGTGCCAGATGATGAGTCCCTCAGGTTGGAAGGCACCAAATACGATGGAGGAAGAGCTGCCTCTTCAAAGTAGAGTTGACCTTAATGCTGTGAATGGAATAAAACCTTCAGGAATAAAGCCTTCAGGATCTCCTTTTACTGATTCAAAATGAAGGGAAAAACTGCAAACATCTGTAAATAATTGAAGCTTGGAATGTAATTAGTATAAATCTAAGGAAATTGGAAGATAAAAAATTAAATGGAATGCACAAAGGCATTAGGGAGCTAAAATAGACTGCTATTGGACATCAGATAGTCATATGATTTACTACGCAGGGAATGAAAAATTCAAGAGGAATGGCACTGCATTCCTCATCAAACAGGCCATGTCAAGATCTAACTTGAAGTACAATGCTTTCTGTGAAAGGATAATGTCTATCCCATACAAGGACATCCAATTAATAACTATTATTCCAATGTATACACCAACTTTTAAAGCTGGTGATATAGAAACTGAAGAATTTTACCAATGTCTAAAATTGATCAAACATACAATAAAAATGTCTTGGTAATTATTGGTGATTAGAATGCAAACGTTGGAAACAAAGATCAAAGAAAAGTAGTTGGGACATACGACCTTGGGGACAGAAAGAAAAATGAAGATTACAGGATAGAATTTTCCAAGACCAATGACTTTATCACAAATGCCTCTTGTACAACAACGATACATGTGGACTTCCCCAGACGGACTGCACGGAGATCAAGTTGACAGCGTCTGTGGGAAGAAATGATGGCGAGAAGCTCAACATCAGCGGCTAAAACGGGTCCAGGGACTGACGGTGGAACCCACCATCAATTGCTCACATGTTGACGTCACTCTTCAGGTTGAAGCCTACGAAAATTAAAACAAGCCCACAAGAGCCACAATACAACCTTGAGTCGATCCCACCTGAATTTCAGAACCATCTCAAGAACAAATTTGACACCGTGAACATTAAGGACAGAAGAGCTGATGAGCCGTGGGGATGACAACAAGAACATCACGCGTGAAGAAAGAAAAATTCATCAAAATAAAAAGCAGGCAAGAAAGAAAAGAGTGAAGTGGATGGCCGGAGAGAAATGGAGGAAAAGATGAAGTGAAAGAGCTGCACATCCATTTCGAAGGGAAGCTCGGGAAGACGAAGTATGGTACTAAACATGCAAAGACCTAGAGTTCAAAAACCAAAAAGGAAGAAAGCGTGCAGCCCGTCTTCAACTAAAAGAACTGACAAGAACCTTCCAGCCTCCAGTTACCATAGTGAGAGGAGCTATGGGCAAAATAATGAACTTTGCAGGAAGTAGCCAAAGACAATGGATAGAATATACACAGCCACGGTACCAAAAAGAACCAGTAGGCATTCCACTATTTCAGGAGGCAGCAAATGAGTAAGAACTGACGATAGTAAAGGAAGAAGTCCAAAATGCACCAAAGGCATTAGCATACGTGAGAATTGCGGCGCTGGCGAAGACTATGGAAGGTACCACGAGTGGCAAAAGGACAAATCAATCTGTCTCGAAAGAAGTACAACCAGGATGCTTCTTAAAGACAAGGATGGGGAGGCGTCATCTCGCATACTTTGGACATGTCGCCAGGAGGAGAGACCAGTCCCTGGAGAAGGACATCGTCATTGGTAATATGGCAGCAGAGGCCCTTGATAAGATAGAGTAGCACAGCAGCAGCATTGATGAGCTCAGATATCGGGACAATTGTGAGGACGGCACAGAACCAGGCAGCGTTTCGTCCTGTAGTACACAAGGTTGCTATGTGGGGATCCCATTCAGCAGCACAAACCAGCAACAGCGTCTGAACCTATCACAAAGGGAAGTTCTAGGCTCCTGTCCTTGCTACTCTTATGATTAATTGTCCTTTCTCTGTGGCTTGGTCAACAAGCATCTTCCTAGTAAGGGAACCAAGCATTCAGGGACATAGAGAAGTGAGTGTGAGGGGTCTTTTCTCACAGGGAAGATGGAAAGTAAGACTCACCTTCGGCCTTCCTTGGACCACTATGACTGATGGCACATGAGCCAAGTGGTTGGGTTAAAATGGAGAAAGTAGCTCCTATCTCATAAGAATTCAATCTCCTTATCTCTTAAATTTGATTGTAACCCAAGGCTCTGAAGTAGAGAGGATGATGGTCTTCATGCCAGGAGCTGCGTGGATCGGATGGCAGAACCTCATCAGTAACCCCACCCCTCCTTGTTTCTTTCAGAGAGGGACATCACACAGGATGGTGGAATAGCAGGACTGAGCCTTCGAGGAGAGTCAACTGGGCACCCTGCTTTCAAATGTTCTGCACACTCCGCCTTCCAACAGCCTCTCTTTCTTAGTAACCACATGGTTCTGGTCTCACCAGGGTAATCTAGAAGTAGCCATGAAGATGTACTGCCAACAATCAGGTCCTCTTTTAGACCTGGTCCTTGGTTGTCAGATCTCTCTACTGTTAAAAGTTTAAAGACCTCTTCTACCAGGTGTGAGGATGGGGTCCGGGATCCTGGTCCTGGTTTCAGTCATTTGCTCCTAATGTCTGGTGCAAGTTGAATGATAAAATGCACAGGCATCAGGCACAGGCCCTGGTGTACAGCTGGGGGTGCAGCAAGTCTGTTCAGGGCCTGGAGCAATGGGACTGGAGGGATTCGGTTATAGTTTTAGTTTTAAGACAAAATCTTTGAATGACTTCTCCTTAGGATCTTTAAATTTGCATTTGACTTTCAAGTTTGGGTCTTGGTACAGGCCTGTGAAGCTCTGTACGTAGACAATTTTTTTCAGTAGGATTTACAGAGCAGCGATTAAGTTCTGGCTGCAGCATTTTCTAAGACTGTACAAACTGCAACTGGTTTTTTCAATTGTTGTCTTGGCAACTACTAAGTTCTCAGGTTAATATCAAGGGGCTCTCAAGGGGCAGGAATTTGCTCTGCTCTTGATCTTCAACTTAGGAACCAAGAAAAATTTTGTTATCGTAACAACAAGAAACTCAGTTCTTTGCTGTACATACCATTTGATAGCAAACCTTTTAACAATTTTTTAGAATGGATTAACTTATTAAACTTTTAGTTTCAAATAAACAAGACCCTTGATCATATCAAGCAAACACTTTCAATGAATGTTTTCTTATTCCTGATCTTCCTCAAACTATCATTTTTTAATAAAACACTTTCATTTCTTTGGCCCAAATGCACGCACACATTCTTTTCTTTTGCTTTGTGCCACAAGTTGAGCTTCTGATGTGATTTTTTCCCTGCCTTTTTCACAACTTACTGTGTCATTTCAAGTTTCATCTTTTTTATCGTTCATATTTTGGCACCGCCAGGCATTCCATTTTAAAACAATGCTGCCTTCTTTTTCCTTAAAAACCAAAAAACCAAAAACTGATCTTACCTTTTAGCTTTCTTTTAAGTCCTCTCATCCTTTATCAAAAATCCGTTCCCTTTGCTTTTTCTGTAACTTCTCGTTATGCTTGGAAGACCTCTCTGAATAACTGCTTCCGACTTCCCAAGACACCGACAGGCCCAAATACACCCGTGACGCAGACTTAACACGAGAACAGTGTGTCCAAGCACACACAAACCAGCAAACTCCCGCAGGATACTGAGGCATGAACCACGGAAAACCAGGGAAAGTTGTTATCTCTCAGGGACTCGTTTGTCACTGAGTGGGGACACTCCCTTAAGGAGTCCAGGCAGACTCAAAAAGCCCTTTCCTATTGCAGTGCAGAGAATGACCCGTGTGGCCCTTCGAGCCAGTCTCTGTAACTCCCACCAAACAAGCCTTCCTTGATGGGTCTGGGTAAGAGAAAGTGGGAGAGAAGGGTAAAGGCTTTTACGATTCAGTCATGAAGGATTGCTGACAGCATTTTGATCACCATCCTGCTGTGTCTAAAATGAACCATCGGACACATGTAGCAGTCGTTCAATTGGAGAATGCTGTATTGTGCAGATTTTAACCACAATTAAAAAATGTTTACATGAATAACAGTGAGTACAAGGAAGAGGAAAATGTCCTAGAATTTATTGTAGTGTTAATTGTATAACTCTCTTTGAGATGACTGAATTCTTGAATTGTTTGACATGTGGATAAAGGGCCAATAAAACTGTTTAAAAAATAAATTAAATTAAATGAACCATCTCAGAGGCCAGAAAGGAGGATCTCACTACCAGTAAGGTTGAAGAGACAAGAGTAGAGCATGTCATTTGGACCCCAAGATCCCTGTGCTGTGAACCTCCTTGATCACAGCTTTGACTCCACAGGAGCAGCAAAACCAGAAGCCCAAGAATGAGGCATAGCATGAGCTTTCCATCTGAGCAGAGTTGCACTCTCTGGGGCAAAAGATTGAATTGTGGAGTGAGTAGTGTGCCTACGGGCACTTACTTGGGAAAACTGGAATTGCTGGACAAAGAACCGGAGCTGAGTGCCTTTGGACTACGGCTCTGGTGGAGTAACATGCCCTTTGAGTATTTGTTGCGGTCCTACATTTTTAGGCAACCTTAAAAAACGCTTTGTGACTGTAACATTGTCTGAGTAGGAGAGGCCAGGCCACGTGACTGGGTGCAGGCAAGGCAGAGCAGAAACTGTCCTGACTGGACAACTGTACCCTGAGTATTTCCCACCCGGATTGTAGCCTGTTAGTGCCCCTATTAAGTCCCCACAGTGTGAGTACCATCTGTGACTTCCGAGTTGCCAACGCAATGAATGCTAGAACCCAGCAGAAAGCAGAATGTTAGGGAGAGTAGGGTGCTGTGGGAGGAAGAGTCAGTGACAAAATCGGGCAAGAGAGGTCAAGGGTGGAGGCAGGTATGACTTCTGCTTGGTAATAATCAGCCTTGTCAAGCAGGGGAGGTCAGATGTGACCCACATGCCACATCATCATCTGTCTTTGGTAAGAATACACAGAGACAGCATTTAGCGGATACAAGTTGATCCTGTCCAGGGTCCACTAACAGATGAAGAGAAACACTTTGACAATGACAGAGGCGTCCCACTGGGCTGCAAAGGAGGGGGAGAAATCCTAACTGGGTCATCTGACACCAAGTGCTGAGCCTGCAGGACTCACAAATGCAAGGATGGGTGTCCACTGGATGGCACTTCAACGTTGATGTTCAACAACAACAAAAAGCGGTTATGCATTTGAGATCCCCACAGGGGAGAACCAATTTCAAGAAAGTAATAGGGATTAGGACCCAATAAAAGCCAGTGTGAAGCTTGAATTCCTCAAAATGAAAGAGAAGGAGAGGAAAGGATGGGCAAACAGAATAAAAAACGTAGCCGGTTTGTTCTAATTAATCGAACCAAAGCCATTGCCTACAACACCACGAGTCCTCCACTCCCTTGGATCAAGACTGTTGAGCAGAGACTCAAATCTCAACAGAACAGAGATCGCCTTGCTTCTGGAACCCCTGCTTGCCGAGGCTAGGCAAATGGCCTTTCAATCCCAGCCTGGAAATGGATATCAATTAAGCCAGCTCCATAACCAGTCAACCAGTAACATCTAGAGGGAAAAAGAGTCGGAGGAAGCAGAACTTTGCTCCTATGAAAGATTGGGCTGGGATAGGAAGGCAAGGAGAGGCAGACCGCTCACCAGATGGAGGGACAGGAACCATCGGGTGGGGGTGGGGTGGGGGTGGGGAAGCAATCCAGTCCAGGGGCTACATCGTCCACCCACCAATCCCTAACATTCTGCTACTCGTGCAATTCCAAACCCAGGACAGGGACCATAAGTGTCATTGGTGATCAGCAGACTGTTACCAGGAGGTGCTATTCCACAGGCAACATCATAAAGGAGGGGTCTTGCCTTCAACTGGCTAAGAATAACCAGGGAAGGTGAACGTTGTTCCACACAAGCAAGTGCTTATTAAAAAGGAAGATGCTTTTTCATGTTGTTAATGGAGACAAGGAGGGCACATGCAAAGCCAGCCCTCCCCTCCAGGAGCAAAGACAAGGTCTAGAATGGGTTTCAAGTAGAGAACTGGCCTCATGTTTATTCATAAGGATGAGCAGGGACTTCCAGGAAGTGCCTGACCTGGTGGAGTGGCGGTGATAGGTTGCAATTCTTTAAGATGGATTCTGTTGCAAAGGCTTCTGGCTGGAGTGGGCTGGACTTATTCTGGGATGTGGCATCTGCACACTCCTGGCTGGAGTGGGCTGGACTTATTCTGGGATGTGGCATCTGCACACTCCAGTGGAAGTCATCCTGCCAGTCAGGATGGCTCCAATGGCTTCTTGAAGGACCATCTCCGGCATTTTTCCATTACATGAAGACCCCCTCTCTTTTTGCTTTCTGTCCCTCAAACTTTTCTCTTTTCAATTTTTTACCCCAAAACCCTTTTATTGGGAGCTAATGCAGATATCATATCATTCCATAGCTCACTCACATCAAGCAGTGTTATACCATTGCTCCCACAATCAGTTTCAAAACATTCTCTTCCTTCTCGACACTTCTCATGAGAATGGCTTCTTTGAGAAGTTTACTCCCAGAATGCTCTATTTCCCTGCGTCATTATCGGCCAGAGAGGCGAGGCTCGGGGCAGACTTACTCTGACAGGTTTAGAAGATTGAGGAATTCTGAGATGGCCAAGTAGTCCATGTTCCCAGCTTTCCTCGCAGTGAGACTGGAGCAAGGAGACTGGTTCTGGCTAACTGTGAGTTCAGGTTTGAAGAGGAGGAGGGACGTTCTCTTTGGGGGTTCTAGAGTAGGCACTACAAGTAGACAACGTAGACCCTTACCTGTACCCCGGTATCCTACCCGAAAGACCACTTGAATGCCAAAGGCTTCATGAGTCACTGCTGGGCGACTTCTCTGGCTTTGCTTCCCACCAGGACCTTGTTACCCTGGGGAGCAACCCTCGTTAACGTTGTTTTTCAGACACACATGTGGATTCATTACCACGACTGTCATCCAACTGTTAAATGAAGGAGTATCAAAATCTTTATTTAACTCTTTAATTACTGATAGAACCATTAAGGTGTTACAGATGGTCTAAAGGAGAATTCTAAGTGGTGCACATCATCGGACAGAAAAAGGCACGTGGAGATGAATTTGCAAAAAGATGTAAAACTGGTCGTCAATCTCCACAGGGTAATCAGACTCAGTGTTTCTATGGATGAGAATTGTGTTTCTTACTATCTATTTTCTACCAATTATATGGAGTGAGTGTTGTTGTTGCTGTCAAGTGGCTTCCGGTCAGTTCCGCCTCACAGTGACCCTACATACACAGCACGAAACACCATCTGGCCCTGCACCAGCCTCACAATCGTTCCTATGCTTGAGCCCATTGTTGAAACCACTGTGCCAATCCATCTCCTTGAGGGTCTTCCTCTTTTTCACTGCCGCTCTACTGTGCCAAGCATGATGTCCTTCTCCAGGGACTGGTCTCTGCTGTCCAAAGTCTGTAAGGCGAAGTCGTGCCATCCTTGCTTCCAAGGAGCACTCTGGAGAAAAGAAGAACACTCTGGCCATGCTTCTTCCAAGATTGATTTCTTTGTCCTTTTGGCAGCCCGTGGAACTCTCACTAGTCTTCACCAGCACCACAACTCAAATGCATTGATTCTTCTTCTTTTTTTTTTTTTGATTCTTCTTTTTTGAGCCTTCCTTACTCAATGTCCAACTTTCACGTGTGTATAAGGTGATTGAAAATACCATGGCTCTCCTTAGCCCTCACAGTAACGTCCCTGCTTCTCAACACTATAAAGAAGTCTTGTGCAGCATATAGAGTTGTAAGATGCCTTAAGGGCAATGAAAGACTGAGATCAACTAGATGCAGGAGCTGAATCAGCCATCCCTTACTCTTTGTGCATGTTTCAAAACCTTTCATAATTTTTCCCTGACATTGACAAGCTATGAGGTGTAGGACTTATTGGATAAGCACTTCGGCTTCCTTTTCCCTCAGTAGGATCACCCAGAGATGGGCGTCCCATCATCTTGCAGAGTGCCCTCCATGTGGTTGAGTCCAGCGATCCACAGCAGTAAACTTTTATTGGCTTTCCTCCCTTTCCCAGCTCACTGACCCCTCCCCTTAGACGACTCCTGGAATGGGCTCCCAAATAAACAGCTTGCACTATTCCTACTTTTGGTTGGACCAAAATGCAGATTCCCAAGTTGTACTTACTGGCTTATGGGTTGAGCACTTTGTCTGTGGAAGCCATTCTTAACATTTGGGAAATAAGAAGCCCAGGATCCGCTCCTCCCCCTGTGAAGCTTGTTCCAGCATCAGAGATATAAAGGCTGTGAAATCGTCAATCACATGCATGCCTCACCGAGGGCAGTCATTCCAGCAATCCTATTAGAGGCTAGTTCATTCAGGTTATAAATATCCGAATGGCTCTGGGCAGCTCTAGCTGACTAGCATGGTTGCCTGATGGAGAACCTTCACCAAGGAGACCTCAAGGAAACTCTGAGCTTGTCTCTGCAGTGTGTTGGAGCCCTGGGGACTCCACAGTCGGTGCCACCTTGCAGAGCTCACACACACACACACACACACACACACACACACCCGCGATAACTAAGTTGATGAGCTATCTAAAGGCACTGCTACATCTGCTGCTACGCCAGCCATCCAATACACACTCCAAGGCAAGGACGCTGTACAATAAAAGATGGTGGTTGTTCTCTCCATTACGACACACGGCAGCCCCGTCTGGTTCAGAGAAGGACTGGCTCCGGAGGGTTTCCTGTGTCTGTAACTTTAAGGCAGTCGGTCACCAGATAGATGTGTCTTCAATGGAACTCCTGGGTGCTTTCGAATTGCCAACCTCTTAGTTGGTCATCAAATACAAATCACCTGCACTACCCAACATCTTCCAAACATGGTCAGGGGTAAGTCCTGGGACCTCCAGCTTCAACATGGAGAGTGGACACTTCCTCTCCTCTGGAAGCTCTCCCTCTTCCCTCACTCAAGGAAGAACAAAACACACTGTACTCCTATCCTTCGAGGTGGAGGGCGATTTTATTTTGAAACCCATCCTGGACCTTGACATTCCAGGAAAGCTCTGACCTTTCCTTGTCCTCCCAAATATACTTGCCTTAATAGGTTCATTCTTTAGGCAGCCTTTGGTAACGAATCTAATTAATGGCCATTGAAATGCTAAAGAATTAATGAGGCTTAAAGCTGCAGTGGTTGGAGTAATTTGAATCTCTTGGGGTGTTTTCCAACTGCACCTGCCAGAGCCCGCGATTCCAAGAACATTCTCACGTTCCCATTCCCATGGAAGCGATGCATTTTGGGGAAGAAAGACTTTCGGTGATTGACAGAATGTTCATTTCTAAGTGAGAACATCTACTTCATGTTTGCTGCCCATTGGGGGACTGCTTTGCATTTTTCACAAACAGGTTTTTTTATCCCTTAGCTTTCAAAGAAAGAACTAATTGTAGGTTTCTGGAACAAGGCAGAGCAGAGATTTGTAGAGTGGCCCAGAAAGTAGGGTTCCCCTCCTCAGTGTCAGAGGGGTCCTAGCCTGTGGTTGTCCTAGTTCATACGATGCAGGGTCACTGGTTGAGTGCAGGTAGGACTGCATGGTCTCAGGTCATGGCTGATGTGGAGGACCTTCCCTAGGCTTCTGCCTGGGCAACTGAGGCTTCAATTCCTACTGAAATGCAAGTGATAGGGCTGTACGAAAAATAAACATAACTTCAGCAGTGACCTAAGCCTTTTGTGACTTATGGGACATACAGTGTCCACCTAAATTTGTCACCTTTGGGGCTTAGTGGGAAACATGTATCCCACTTTTAGTTGCTGCCATCTAGTGGGGGGTTGAGTAACTGTGCAAACCTAAAGAAATGAACCACATCCCACCGTCCCCAGCACCAGAAACCCCAAGACATGCCTGCCTCACTAATTGTAACAAAATCAGTACTACCGGGAAAAAAAATGTTTTCCCCACTTCATTCAAAAATCCTAGAATTACTGATCACATGTGCTTTCAACAAAATGTTCAAAGCAGAAAGAGTTGGCTCTTGAAATTGTTTTTAAAAAAATGAGTGCTAAGCAAATTGGTTGTCCATCCATACAGTGGAGTATTAATCAAAGATAAAAAGAAAGAAGTTATCGAGTGTGGTAATTACATAATCTGGTGTCAATTTGAGGATTAAGAGTGTAGGTGTAGAGTCTAGCCTGTCAATCAGGATACAGCCAATGAGGCCTCTGTGTGGGCATGGCCTTCTCCTGAGGATTCTAAGAACGCCTGTATTTCCTCCTTGGAGGCTGGAGACACTCTCTCTACGCTGACCCACTGAGAGATGCTCTACTGACTAGATACATGGAACTATGCTAGAGCCTCGGAGCTGGAGAAGCCACATGGAGACCCCTGCCAGCACTGTGATGCTTATAACGCCACTGGATCCTCAAGGCTTCCCACACTGGCCAGTGATCTTCCTGCATTTGGCGTCATTGCATGTGTTTTGTGTCTGAAGAGAACTTTATAGATTGGTATCGGACATATGGGCTAATATCAGACTTATGAACTTTATCTGGACTGAGCTGGGATGTTTTCTCAATATCCAACTGCTCTTGTATATAAACCTCATTTTTGTTGTTGCTGTTTTTTGCTGCCTGTACAATTTTAATGTTAAACCTCTTTTTTTAATACACATGAATATCTATGGATTTGTTTCTCTAGTCTACCTGTACTAACACATCAACCTTCAAAACGATGTGAAGGAATTTTACATGTATAGGGCTGAGTTAAAGAAGTGAGTCTGAGAAAGATGCATATTATAAAATTACAACTATATGACATTATGGGAAGAAAAATCCAACAAGAGACATGAAAAGAACAGGAATGGAGGCATAACAAATGCAACGTTTTATCAGGAATGGGATGGGTGGGGAGGTGAGGGGAATTGGAGAGCAATCAGTGAATGTGGAAGAGGGGAGGGAGCATGAGAACTGATGGTGAAGATGCATATACAACTGGTTTTCAAAGCGATTTAACTATAGAAGTGTACGATATGTGATTATTCTATCAAGAAAACTGCTAAAAAAGAAAAGAAACCAAACCTGACCTACGGTGACCCTTGATAAAGGAGGCAGAGATTTTGCTTAGAGCTTTTGAGTCTATGCTAATGGCGGTGAAACAATTTGGAGAGGGATATCAATAGTGGTAGTATAACAAAAAGAGTATAATCAATGGCACTGAATTATACATGTAGAAGCTGTTGAATGGAGAGCGTTTTGCTGTGTATATATTTTGCCACAATTGAAAAATAAATAGTTACACAAACAACAAGGAGGATGAGGAAGAAGGAATTGTTCTCAAACCGATTGTGACAAAGATTGTACAACTCTTCTGGATATGACTGAACTACGAATGGTAGGACATGTGGGTGAAGTGCCAATAAAACTGTTAAAAAACAAAACCGAAAAACAATGGTGGTTAGGGGCTGGGCCCCAGAGAGCAGAGCAGAGGATGAATACTAGGATGAAGGCCATGTTGTATGGCCATGTTGTAATGATGACACTGTGCATCTCTCAGAACCCGTGGAACCATACAGTGCAGTGAACCATAATGTAAACTATGGATTTTACTTAATCACACAGTATTGTATCGGTGAAATTGTAATGTATCTGTCCGGGTTCATCAACCCCATGTAAGGTGTTCAGAATGGGAGAAGTTGTGTGTAGAGAGGAGGGAAAGGCTATATGGAACTCTCCGTCCTTGTGCAGGAGTCCTAGTGGTGTAGTGGTTACACATTGGGCTTTGGCCCTCA
>NW_022103908.1:2583566-2585250 GCF_000313985.2 Echinops telfairi | reverse complement strand
TTTATAGATTTTATATTTATATATATTTTAAATATATATATATATTTATATATATATATATTTTTTAACTATACAATTGTGCCTATAGAATCCACGATTCATTGCTGGACAGCGGGGCTCACCTTTCCCCCCGCAGATCCCCATTTTTTAAAAAACAAAAACTTCATATGTAGATAATGTGAGACCTTGCTGTATCCATGTAGAATTTTCACCTTCTAGGCAGGAGACCAATTCCCAGCCAGTGTAGCTCATGTGTAGTAGCTACCAGGAAACTGTGAGAGGTGGCTGGTCAGTTGGTATGATGCTAAAAGGGTCTAATGGAGATTCTGATTAAATCTGATTAAGAGAAACCAAACAACAACAGCCAAGTTCACTGTCCCCTTTGAGTTTTCAAATGTGTAAATCTTTATGAGAGCAGAAAGCCTCATCTTTCTCCCAAAGAGCAGCTGGTGGCTTCAAACTACAGACCTTTTAGTTAGCATCTACTATGTGGAAGTTACTTAGGATTTCATGTCAACTTGAATAGGTCTATGGGTGGAGTCTAGTTGATGATGCCTCCTTGTGGGTGTGGCCTTCTCATGAGGATTCTGGGAACTTCCTCTCTTCGTCCCTGGAGGTGGGCCACACTCTCTTTCTATTTCACGTTCCTGCTGTTGAGACACTCAGAGAGATGGAGGAGCCACGTGGAGACCTTCACCATCGCTGATTCATGGCCACCCTATAAGATGGTGTAGAATTGCCCCTGTGTGTGACAAGACTCTCTTTACTGGAGTCGAAAGCCTCCTCTTTCTCCCTCGGAGCAGCTGGTGGTTCCAAACTGCAGACCTTGCACCCCAATGCATAACCCACTACACCATGAGGGCCGCTTTAAAACACAGTAGAAAGAAAGAATTGGCAAACTCCTTCCAAAAATCAGCCAATGAAAACCCCGTGGATTGCAACAGTCCACAGCCTATTGCGGGGTCATCGGGCTGGGCAGCAATTTATCCCTGGTGGGGTGGCAAGGAGTTGGGGCCAGTTGGATGGCAGCTAAGCACCAACACAAATGAGCATGTGTTGATGAAAGGATGCATGCGAAGGTATCCTATGGGAGTGATGTGGCCAGAGATGGGACACTGGTGGGTGGGTGGGGGGGATGGTAAGGCTACATGGGGTGCCTATGTGGCATGCATGTTGGAAAGCGTTGAAGTGTGTGGGTGTATGTGTGCGTTCCCATGGGCTCACACTCTCACCGTCCTGGATAGGCTAGAAAGCAACTGTCTGCGTGGGTGTCAAAAATCACTCTTCCATCTGTAAAGTAAGAGTCGTTCTCCGACTCTAGAGAGGGCAGGCGGAGCACAGGGGAACACATGGCAGACTTGGGAGTTTCAAAAACACTTCCAGGTCTTGTCACAGTACTGACTCCCAAAGGGAATTGCACCCCTTGGCAGCAAAGTCACTTTGAACAAAACACTTTTTCTTTCAAATATATCCACTTTGCATCGCTTTTAATTTTTAATGGGTTTCGTTTTGGTTGGGGAAGGGGTTACCCAAAAATGCTCCATTTCCTGTGGCTTTGGGAAATAATCAAAGGCTGAAACCCGAAATCGACAAGATGATCTTCCCCAGTGACATCAACCTGCTGGCACTTGTCAACCACTCTCCCTTGGGAGTGACCAGTCGGCCAGCACTTGCTCTCTGAAGG
>NW_022103908.1:2569800-2582781 GCF_000313985.2 Echinops telfairi | reverse complement strand
TTTAGGATTATCAAGTAAATATCTACTGAAATAGGAGACCGAGGCTGCTCTACAGATGATTTGAAGTGCGTCTTCAAATGGAAGGCTGAAATCTTCAACATTTGTGCCCCCACCCCCTCCCCCAAGAATGCTTCTTCTTCCCCTGCTGAACACTGCCTTGCTGCAAGTCAGCGACAACTTCAGTGAGGGATGGCTAGCATAGTGCAAAGGCGTTTAGGCTCTTACAAAGAAAAGTCATTTTTGCAGCGGTACTCTACCATTTCACCGCTGACCCAATGCCAGCTATGGAGTTACACTGCTTGAACTGCCTGTGTTCTTGACACTTCTAATGGCTGGGTGCTCAGTAGAAATAGATCAGACTCTCTAGACAATGGGCTGGCTACTTGCGGGGCAACCTCAGGCTTTCTGGGGAACCTTCTTATGGTTGTCGTAGCAAATCCCCCCAATCCCCTCCAGGATGTTCATGGGCAGAGGAAAGACAATAGTGGAATTCTTCTCCGTGGCCACTGTGGTCAGCGTTTGCAGGTACCGCAATTGCAAAGCAATGGGGGATTCAGCCAGCACCATGGAGGCTGACTTGAGAGATTTGGAAGCGTTCATTTCTCCTTCAGCTGCCACGACCTAGAACGACAAGAAATAAGCCAATTCAGACACAAAAGGTCACTCCTGTCGGTGAGTGGATTCCTCCAACTCTAAGCCTGGCGCCTGTAGGGTCCACTCAGCAACTCAACTCACTGCCATCAAGTGGATGCGGACTCACAGCGCCCCTACAGGACGGGCAGCACTGCCCCTGTGCGTTTCTGAGACTGTACCTTTGTACAGGAGTGGAGAGCCTTGTCTTTTTCCCACGGAGCGGCTGAAGGTTTCAAACTGCCAACTTTGAGGTTAGCAGCCCAAGGCATAGCCACTACACTCTCTATGGTGCTGGTGAAGAATATGGAAAATACCACGGATTGCTGACAGAACAAACAAATCCATCTTGGAAAAACTACAGCCAGCACCCTCCTCAGAAGCAAGAAAGGCAGGACTTTGTCTCCCATGCATTGGCCATGTTATCAGGAGAGACCGGTCCCTGGAGAAGGACCTCGTACTTGGTGGAGGAAGTCCCTCAGCATGATGGATAGACACAGGGCTGCAACATTGGGCTCAACTGTAACCACACGTGGGAGGCTGGTGCAGGACCAGGCAGGCTTTCATTCCCTTGTACATAGGGTCGCTCTGAATCAGAACTGACTTGAGGGCACCTAACAGCAAGAACGTAGTGGTCCCTTTCTCTCCACCTGCATTTTGCTTCCTGAGGTTTATCTACTTTCTTCTTTGGCAAAGAAAAGCAGTTCACCTCCTTATGGGGTTAGAGAGATGGCAGGAGGTTGCAGGAAGTGGCAGAGAGCTTTTACAAACCATGAGTCCCTGGATTCAGAAATTAAAAACACCATCTTGAACACTACGCCTATCTGGCCACCTACCCTAACCATGTTCTTGGACACTTGGCTGCCCTATTCCTCTTCAGGGCATCTGAAATCCAAGTCCTGAACAATTGACATGGTTGTTTATACTTATCACGGGAGATGGTTCCATTTCATTCCGTTGCCAACTGAGTGTACGCACACCAAGTAAGGATCGTTCCTATTCTCTCCGCTCCTGATTACAAATAAGTAGCAAGTTCCAGTCTTGCTAACACCCACGGGAAATCTTTTAATTATTCCCACTCTTCTTCTAGTCTGTAGATTTCCCAAAGAATGGCTTGGAACTTGGCCACAACCCTAAGGTGGGTGGGTGGGGTGGCATTCACTGAGGCCATGGCCAAGTTTGGGTTTGGGCTGCTGAAGCTTAGCAGCCAAGGCAAGCGGGCAGAAAAAAGCCACATAAATACTGCAAACGGGTCCAATAGAGGTTCTCCTCCCAATCTCACGAGGGGCCTTGGGTGGATGAGAACCTCCAACCTTTTAATTAACAGCCAAGCACATGATTTAGACTTCTTGATCTAAAGCTCTTTCTTATACATATGGAAATGTCACTGGATTTGTTTCTCTCATATTCCTGCCCTGAGCAGGGCAGAACAGTGGGTTTCTGAGACAGTAGAAAGTCTCACCTTTCTCCTTCAGAGCGGCTGGCGGTATTAAATGGCTGACGTTGCAGTGAGCCTCCCAACGCATACCCACGATGCCACCAGGGCGCCCTGGGTGGTCATGACTTGGGCTATTCAGTGAAAGGTTCGAATCTACCCGGGAGACCTCAGAAAAAGTGCCTGTTCTTTTCTTCAGTCTCCTGCTGAGCCCTCACAGCCCCTGAAAATCTGTGGATTGCAGGCATTCTCCAAACCACACGGAGGTCACCAGGAACCCAAATCAAGTGGACTGAACAGAATGTTTTCCTGGTAATAAAAAGAATGGTGAGCCTCGCTTTTCTGCTTCAGCACCTCCTTGTCTGCTCCCTGGCGTTGACTGCTGTTGAAGTGTGAGCAGCACTTACCCTGGCCCGGGCTTCCCTGGTAGCTTCGGCTTCGGCCGCCATAGATCTCTGTAACTGCTGTGGGATGCGGACGTCTTTGATCTCCACGCGGGCCACCCGGATTCCCCAGAGCTCCGTGGCATCATCGAGTAAGGTCTGTTTCCAAGTCAAAAGAAACAACAGTGACCAGAAGACCAGCGGCACGATGTGAGTTTCTGATGTGTTTTCTATTGGCAAGGTAAGTTTCCCCTTTTCCCCTCCTCTAGTAATGACTTCACACAAGTAATGGAGGCCCGTGGTGCTGTGGATTAGGTGCCTGGCTGCTACCTGCAAGGTCGGTGGTTCAAACCCACCTGCTGCTGCTGCTGAAGACACAGGAGGCTGTCTTGGAAGCCTTGTAGAGGGTTGCAATGAGTTGGGATCCCTGGAGGGTGGATCTGTCTACTAAGTATTTAGATGAGACATGTTTCAGAGGGGAGCTACTCTGTGGGTCACATTTTAGAGTCAAATGCAGGAAGGTTTCAGAAATAAAACCTGAAAGATCTTGCAGAGGGCAGCCTCCCACCACTACCTATGCCCCCAATTCCTAAGGAAATAGAGGACCCAACCATTCCTAATTAAATGGAAGATCTCCACTGAGAGTTGAGCAGACACTCCAACCTAGCTTTCATTGATTTCA
Source organism: Echinops telfairi (assembly GCF_000313985.2). NCBI lineage: Eukaryota > Metazoa > Chordata > Mammalia > Afrosoricida > Tenrecidae > Echinops > Echinops telfairi. The sequence goes on along the minus strand of NW_022103908.1, from coordinate 2,579,651 downwards.
GACAGACAGCAATGACTGCTTGGGCTCCTAGACAGACCTGGACTTTGTCCTGGCCCTGCCGCTGCAGCTGTGCACCTTTGGGCCAATTACTTAACCTCTCTGAGGCTCACTTTTCTTATCCATGAAAGGTTTCCTTTCGAGATTGTTGGGAGGTTTGGAAGTAATATAAGTTAGCTATCTTTTGGTGCTTGGCAGTGACTCAATGGATGTTATTGTTGGGTAATTTTGAGAGGTTCTAAGTCTTTCTCTGGGGCTAGTTTCCAATAGGTTGGTTGCTGTTGCGAAGTCATACCGAGGTATATATATTTTTAAGCAGAAGGAGGCCCAAATCAGGAATGCTTTTTTCCTCTGCAAAATCTTAGACCCATTGAAGAGGTCATGCTAGGTGTTGAGCATTGAACTGTAGCCCCCAAAATGGAATGTTGTAAATCCTAACTTCTATTCCTGTGGTTATAGCCCCACTTGGAAATGGGTTGTCTTTCTTATGTTCACGACAGAATTAGGGTCTGGTCTGTCTGAAAGTGACCTCTGGTGTACTATGAAAGAGATGAAACAAAAGAAGTGGAGAGGGGGAGGCGAGATGGCAAGACCCGTGAACATTGCCCGGAGTAGGTGCTCAAAGAGCCTTGCTCCAAACGAATAGACAGATAAAGCCTTCCCTTGGAGCCAGCTCCCTGAATTCAGAGTTCTAGCCTCCTAGGAAATAGGTGTCTGCTTGTTAAAGCCACCTGCTTGTGGTGGCCTGTGAGAGCAGCACTAGACTACTAAGGCAGGATTTGGTACCAGAAGAGTGGGGTGCTGCTTTAGCAGGTAGCTACAGTGTGGAAGGCGTTCTGAAATTGATGAATAGGTAGAGGCAGGACGAGTGTGAGTCACACTAGCCTCCAAGGCCTTGAGTTTGGCTTATTCAGAAAAGGTTCGATTGTTGCCCTGAAGTCAAAGAACTCATGATCCTCGAGTCAATTCAGACTCATGAGTAAAACTGTCCCTGTATGTTTCCTAGACAGGAATTCTTTATGGGAGTAGAAAGCCTTGTCTTTCTCCCATGGAGTGGTTGGTGGTTTTGAACTACTGACCTTGTGGTTAACAACCCCATCACTTCACCATAGCACTCAAGAAACATTCCAGTTCTCCTTTTGCCCCCGTCTCGTGAATTGGCTCACTTGCAGCAGGTAGCCTGCATCTTCCACCTTGTACGCACAAGACTGGAGGGGTGGTTCCCCAGAAGGGCGGTGGGCAGGGGGTTCTGTGGTACTAAGTGGAAGAACCTTTCTGAGAGTCCTGCAGGACCCCCAGAGATGGGAATGCTGGTGGCTGGGATTCGCAGATGCAGGACTCTTAGAAGCAACACAGGGATTCACTGTGCAGAACTCCCGGTATCACCTAAAACCCACGGGGCTCTGTACCACTTTAAGGGCTGGAAGGGGTTCCAAGAAGAAATGGAGCTGAATTTCCCACCTAACGCACAGACAGGAAGCTTGGAGTCAAAATGTAATTGATTAAAGGAAATGCAGAAATGTGGTTGTCTAGAAAGGGCCATACGGGATGATCTTGTTATATACTCATCAATATTGTAATTACTATTGTTATTGCTGCTAGTAGCCCTGTTGGTGCAGCAGTTACTCATTGGGCTATATGGTTGGGGGTTCAAAACCACGAGCAGCTCCCCAGGAGAAAGACTGGGTGTTCTGCTCCTGTAAACAGTCTCGGAAACCCACAGGGGGTCACTTTGAGTCGGCATGGCCCGATGGCAGCGAGTTCGTTCAGAACGTTAGGTGATTGCTGTTAGTGGTGGGATGTAAGAATTTCCAGGGGCGTCGGGTCTGTGCTGGTCTCAATGAAATCCTCTTCTAAATCTCACATTTCGCTGGAAGGTCGCCTGCACGGACTGTTTGAGAAGTGGCTAAACTTCTTCTGAGGTCATCGAAAACAAACCTACGGCTGGTCTCTTGACCTTTCCAAAATAGGCTTAAAGTGTACGCTGCTAGTTCATCAGTTTAAATTCTAAAGGGAAATGGACAAGGGGAAAACTTGCCCTAGCTCCCTTTCGCCACTCGGATATTTAAATGGACAGCTTGAGCTTATAAAGAGATGAAAACCCTCCTGAGACAGAAGCCTCTCCTGTCTCAAACTAGTGGCCTGCGGGCGGAATTGAGGCCCACTTGGAACTGCTGGTATTTGAGAAACCAGGAAAAACCAGTTGCCAGTGAGCAGCTCAAGCCGAGCTGCGTTCTGTTTCATAGGGTTTTCTATGGGCTTCTGAAGCCATGCTTTGCATGGCTGGTCAATTGTCTCAACAACAGGCTCAAACATAAGAACAACTTTGAAGGTGACTCCTTCTGTTGTGCTTAGGCTCTGCTATGAGTTGGAACCTACTCACAGACACCTACCGACAACAAGGACAGATCTCCAGGACTTTCTTCTGAGGGACTGCTGGATGGACTTGAACCTCCAACCCTTGGGTTAGACTCTTTGCACCACTCACGGACTGGGACTCAGATGAAATGAATGATAGATGCGGGTCATTCGCTCTTGCTATTTTTACCTGGATACTATGGGCAATCTCTTCACGGCCGGCTAAGATCTGGGACAAAGTCTGTGTCCCTAAGACGTTTCTCAGCGTGGTCTGAGCCAGTAGAAAGGTGGCTTGATGGACATCGTTGACATTGGCCACTGCCGAGACGGCGCTGTGGATCCTGTAGTAGACAACTCCATCCACTTGAGTAGTCACGGAGTCTCTGGTGAGGATCTGTGGGACAAGAACAGCGTGAGGGCACATGGATTACGTTCATAGCAAGTGACAACTTGATTTGGGGCACAGCAGGGGCTCGGCGGCAGAATTCTTACCCTCTATCAGAGACACCCAGGTTCAAGCCCCAGTCCGTGCACCTCATGGGCAGCCACCACCTGTCTGCCAGTGGAGGTGTGGGGGTTGCTATGATGCTGAAGAGGCATCAGTGGATTACGATGGACTAGAAAGAAAGGTCTGGCTATCAACTTCTGAACATCTCCCAGCGCAAAACCTACAGATCTCACTCAAAAACTCACTGCCGTTCAGTCAGTTGTGCCTCGCAGTGACCCTATAGGACAGAGTAGACCTGCTCTATTGTGTTTCTTTACAGGAGCTGACAGCCTCCTCTTTCTCCTGTGGAGCAACTGGTTAGCAGTTAACCTAGTACACCCCCAGAGATCTCTGGATCACATGGCCCAATATGTGATGGGGTTGGCGCAGGACTGGGCAGCAGTCTGTGCTGAGGCTAGCCTTAAGTCAAGGGCAGCTAACAGCAACCACCTCATGCTAGCCCAGCGGTTCTCAACCTGTGGGTCACAACCCCTTTGGGGATTAAACGCCCCTTTCACAGGGGTCACCCGATTTATCACAGTAGCAAAGTGACAGTGATGAAGTAGCAATGAAAATAATTTTATGGTTGGGGGGTCACCACCGCATGAGGAACTGTATGAAAGGGTCGCGGCATGGGGAAGGTTGAGAACCACCGGGCTAGCCAGTCCAGGAGCTTCCTCCTCTGGAGACAGGAAGAGACGGTGGACCTGTCGTGCTAACTCTTGCTACCCATCATGAAAAGCCTGTCTTGGGTTGAGTATCATGTCATTCTCATGAATAGCACAAACGCTTCCACCCTTCTACCTTCACCTGTTTTGTAACAGTTGTATAGGAAGCTGACAATCTCGCCCCACCCCCCAGGGACCCGGGGGCTTGGGTAAGGAGAACAGGTAATTCCACGATAAAACACAGCACCCAAACTCAGCGCGATACACAGAAGTAGAGCTTGAGGTTCCCTGCAAAGAACAAGCTTTGCTTTGCGGAACTCGTCCTTTGACGAATAGCAGTGCTGCTTAGACAACACAGATGGCGCCAGAGACCGTGTTCTGTCTCAGGGAGCAGAACAGAGACCTGGCTTCTCAGACAGGGTGGCCTCAGTCATGCTGCTAGATTTACCAAGGAGCCTTGGAGCCCACGAGAGGTTTCCAGGAGCACCTTGGAAGGCAGGTGAGCCTGTCAGGGTTTATAGTAAAGCCAGAAAACGCCTGCAGTCTGAGGCTACTGTGATTGGCGCTGAGTTATATGTTCAGACTCTGAGCGAGTTCCCTGGGGAGCATGGAGACCTCCAGCCTAAGGACAGTCGTGACGTACTGGAGTGGGCCGCGGGCCCCTCTGGAAGTCAGAACAGGCTCACTGGCCTCCAACTGCAGCAGCTCCTGGACGAGGGTGGGACACCGCAAGCACGTGGAAACGGTGGCTCTCTGTCTACCCACATCCTCATCACGCCTCCTTTCCTCTTCTGGAGGCATTTTGACGTGAGAGGCTCGGTTGATTACCAGTTAAACCTTACTTCTCTGTTTCCAATGATTATTTTTGACCATTTAACGACAATGCCTCCAACACTGGTGGGGGCGGAGGGGGATGTTATTAGAAATCTCAATGCAGGTGGACCACTGGTGCAGGCTCTGCCCCTTCTCCAGGTTCAACCCATTGTGCTGCATCCAAAGGTTAAAAAAAAAAAAAAAAATCAAAAGCCCAAACCAGAGGTGAGTCAAGTACTGCCCCTGTCCTCACGGCCCCTGGTCTCGTCCACGGTGTCTTCCCCCACTCAGCCATTCCAAGTTTTCCAGTAACTCAACTTCTGGCCTTGGCTGCCACTCTCCACAACAAAGCTCAGCCCAGGTCATTCACTCCCTGCCCCTTGAAAAACCTAATGTAGGGTTTGAATTGTCCAGGCAAGGGGAAGGATGCAGGTCTGACTCCCAGTAGATCTTCAAGCACCGTTACCTCTTGTGGGGGAATGTTGCAAGTAATAGTTCGGAGATCCACCTTGACAAACACGTCAATGCAGGGCAGGACGAGGATCAAGCCTGTGTTGCACAATGAAAGCACAATGTTAAAGTTCACCTCATTGAAAATCATCTCAAAACTGGCAGCTGTCTCAAAACGTTCTGCCCAAACTCACTGGCTCGTGGGCACCCTATCGGACAGGTAGAGCTGCCCCGGTGGGGTTTCTGAGACTAACTCTTTACAGGAGCAGGCAGCCTCATCTTTCTCCCCTGGGGCAGCTGGTAGTTTTGAGCTGCTCAGAGATGTAATGAATTGTCTCTTAGCTATGGTTATGAATATTTCTCAGGTGTTCTTTAATACATATACCTACAATTGGGATTTTTGCCCCCATCGGTCAATAATAACTAAAGAACAAGGACTCCCTAGGAAACTATTTTTAATAAGAAGCTAAAGACCCTCAACAGTTAATTTTTAGATTTAAAAAAAATCTCCTTCTTTCCAAGTATTGGACAGAGCATTCATTTAAAGGGACATTCCAGACATTTAGTTCCCTATAGTCAAGGTGTCTACATTAAACGTTCCAAGCAGCAAATTTGTGACCTTGAGTGTCAGTGACTGCTAGGATCCATCGTCCTCGGCAGTAGCACTGATTTCCTGGCACGAACCTGCTGCTGAAACAAACACTTCTACTTCTAGTCTTTTCCTTCGAGTTCGGTGGCAGATACTTCACTTCACCTGGGTTGTGAAGGGTGGTGGCTGTAAGAAAATTCATTTGAGGGTCTGATGAATCGTTCACACTGCCTGGGTGAATCTTCTTTTTCAGCATGAGTTGCAAAGATGAGAACCCACAGCAGTCAGCAGGGTGGGGGAGACGGTCAGCTCCTTTTTATCAGGAAGGTTTGTGTTCTTGTTTTCAGACTCGAACGAGCCTTTTAGGCTGAGCGCCGTGCAAAGGCCTGATCGCACCAAAGGGCAAGGCTGCCCAGGGCCTTGCTTCCTTGGGGTCCTAAAGGTTTCTAAACCTTTGGGTGAGAATAAAGCTGCTTGGTGATCCTGTGTGTGTCATGGGGCTTTTAATTTGCTGATGCTTTGGAAGTAGCGGGTGGGAGGGCAAGAGGGGGAGATGAACGAGCATCTCTGGGTGAAGTCAAGCCTCCGATCTTTCCATTCACAGTTTCTAGGCCCTGGGAACTCCCACTATTTACCGCCTCTCGCAAGTCTCTATCATTAAAATCATGACTCAGGAAACTAGAAAGAGTTAAATCCCAACCTGGTCACTTGGGCCATTCACCTAACTTTCCTGAGCTTCAGGTAACTAACAGATATGAAATGGAATGATAAGGTCGTATGGAAGATTAAGGACAATGCGACAGGCCAAGGAGATAAAGCCCGAAACACAGTAGAATTAAGGCTTAAATTCTGAGCGCCCTGTTTGCCAAAGGCTGGGTAGCAGTGAAAACTTATCTGCAGCGTCCCCAGTTCGATGAACCCTCCATTGAATTCCTTCCAATCATCTTCCAAGGATGTAGATTATCTTGCTCTCGGGAGGAGTGCCTTGGGCAGTGGATTGCCTCTATTCTTCTCCAGCCAGCCTGGGTGGGGGAAGTCTCTCCTAGGGATTTGCCTAGGTGTGTCCTTGATGGACAGTCTCAAAGGCTGCAGACTCCTGAGTCAAGCCTTAACACGCATGCCCTGCCTGCCTTGGTCGGAAGGCCCTGGACCAATCTTCTAAGCTCTGCTAGCTAACACAATGCACGTGTCCCGATCACGGCCCTGTTCCTGCTTCTAAGTTGCACCTGTCACTGTGATGCATTGTTCTGTCACCAACCATGCCTTGGTGACAGCTTCCTTTGTCCCATGCCTTACGTAACTGGCTTCCTGACTGAATCCACGGACTCTGGCATAGCCTTGTATTGAGGCCTCCCTCATCTAGATGGTGTGTCTGCATCTTTGTGTTGTCCTTGTCCCTTTTAAGACTTTTAAAATATTCTTCTTAAATTATATTTGAGATCGGGGTCTCTTTTTCACCCTAAAACAATACTCAAGAAGTGACATTGTTGAAACCAGGGGTTGCTCCATGCCAAGGTGCTCCTTACAGGAGGTTGCTGCAGAGAATCAGGGAGCCCGGGCAGCCATAAAGGCGAAAGGGCATGCGCAAATTCAGGCCCTTGAGCCAGGAAGCCGGTATACCTGGATGGGCCCCAATCTAGGCCAGGTGGGCTTAATCAGCCAATGGGGTCAGCCAGTACCATCAACCACGCCTCCCAGTGGAGGGCCCTAAATAGCCAGAACTCGGAGACCGGCTGCTTTGCCTTCTGCCCAGCCGTGCTGTGGTTTCTCTCTCTCTCTGGCCTCAGGGACACCACGTGGGGTGGGCAGTGCCCTGAGGGTGCCCGTGTACCTAACTGTAAAACCTGAAACTTCTATCCTTGATAAAACTTACTTGGATCACAAACCAGGTTTCGGTGTGAATTCTCTCTAATGCCAGGCCAAGGATCACGTATTTTCCACCTGAGGAATCTAACAACATCTCCTAGAACCAATCTGATTACTGGAGAGTAAGTTATCATTTCCATAAGTGGAGAGGCTTTCCATTAGCACTTGGATCATTTCCCTCTGGCCCTTAGGACATTCTGAGGTAACTCTTCAACCCCAGAGACATGCATGACGAGAGTAGTTATCCTGGGACGCTGAGTCTGAACCTTCTGGGAAATTCACTTACAAGAAAGAGGTACCTCTTTCTCTGACGTCCTCTCAGCTCCGCTGTGCTGCCTCCGCAGAGCCAGTTGAATCTGAACTGGTCATTTTGGTGCCACCAGAGGCAACAAAACTGGGGAGGGGCTCGCCCTGTTCTCTTTGACTTCCCTCGGATGATTCTAGTTCTTCAGTTTCCACAAATTTGTCATAACATCCTCATCTGTACAAATACGCTTGAAACAATTGGTGTATGCAATGTTATAAAACAAAATGTTTTTTTTAAAAAAAAACATCCTCAAATGAGTCTTATCATGTTGCTCTGCGGTACTTCGTGGAGTTGGACAAACAGAACGAGGCTGTTTGAAACGGCCACGCCTCCTGGAAGCTGCTGTTGGAAGTTTCTACTTTGTCCTGTATGTAACTAACAGGCACCGGAGTGTCCGTGCACGGTCAGAGGCAAAGCAGAGAGTGTCACAGGGAAACATCCAGCCCCCAAAGATCTCACTGCCAAGTGGCAGAGGGGACAATGTAGCCAAGGGAACCATAACCACTCCGTCATTGAGCCCACGCTGACGCATGGCAGCCCTAGAGGCCTGGGTACAACTGTCCTGTGGGTTTCTGAGACTGTAACTCTTCACGGGAGTTGAAAAAGCTGTGCTTCTCCCTTGGAAAGGTTGGTGGTTTTGAACTGCTGACCTTGCAGTACAAAGCACGATGCATAACCACTATGCCACCAGGGCCTTTAATAGGGAATCCTAACAGGAGGCAGAAAGCCTGTGTCATCAGAGACATACAGCTAAGAACCATAGTTTTTCATGTGTGTTCAGAGATGCTGATTGGATAGCCCCTCTTTTAAGAACTATTACGATGAGCCATATCGAGTTGCCTTTTGGTAGTTCCAGAGGAGTTATATATCAGCAGTTTTATGTGAATCAAACAAAGACACACTCCGAGAGGTTATGAATATTAAATCAATATGTTAACATTAAAGGGTTTTTATCTCTTGACTACCTCCCCACATTCCCCTCTCATCCACCCTGATCCGTGGTGACTTCATGGGTGTTACACATGAGAAAAACTGCCCTCCACGGGGTTTTCAGAAGTCCACCTCCAGACCTACCTTTGGAGGTGCCACTGAGTGGACTAGAACCTCCAACCTTTCAGTTAGTGACCAGGTACATGAACAGCTAGCACCAGTCAGAGACCTGGTGCCATCTCTAAAAAGAATTCTTTTCCGCTGGCCTCTCTTCAACTTCAGACACGGTGTCCACTCTCTGTGCGGCTGGTGTTCCAGTCTCTGTGTCTCTCCTTGCTCTTCCTCTTCCTCCACCTCACTCTTCACTCTGGCCCTCATCCTCTCCGCAAAGACCCTCCATCCCTATCTGAAGCCAAGTGTTTGCCCACGGGTGCCACGCTCTGCAGGAACAGTCAGACAGCAGATGGCCTAGCATCTCAGGAGACACCGTTAGAATACTTGCTTCCTCTCTAGCCCCTCTCTCCCATTCCCTACAAACAGTGACGTTTAAGAAGGTGCCAAGACGCTGGAAAGAAAACAAGGGGCCAGAGAAACGAGATGCTTGGAAATGGCACAACCAGAACCGAAAAAATGACAAGGTTTGCACCTGGTAAGAAAGGCAACCAAGGCCGGAGAACAGATTGTGTGGAAATTGCCGAAGGAGAACCTTATCTGCTAGGTAAACTTTCGCAGGAAACAATGAGATTATATTTTAATAAAATAAAAGTTTAATTTGTTTTCTAAACAAGGCGGAGCATGGTCAGTGTTGCATCTCCACGTTCTCCTTGGAAGAATGATGACAGCCAGAGAAGAGCAGAATCTAAGGAAACTTCTGGAATGGAATAGTATGGAAACTTTAATGAAAAAGCAAAAAAGCACCCACCATGTCTTGTTGCATTAGAACTACCATGTATTGGGTGCCAAATCAGGATCTATTTGCTCAGCATCCAAAGATATTCCATGTCCTAACATGTGACAAGTTGATTATGTTGTTGGTCTGAGGGAACTTGCTGAAGCGTGGAAGCACCTTTCTAGGCTGACACCTGCGGATTGGCCGTGTGCAGGGCTGACTCCATGGCAACCAGTTGGGTGATTCTATGGGACAGAAAGACAGTGGCCCCAGCCCTCGCTGATTTTTCTTCGGCTCTTATTAGGTCGCTAGGTTAGGGACAAAGGAAGTTGTCGCCACAATGCCCGCAAAGGGTCCCAAGACAGGGGTTGGAAAGAGATCAGACACACTAATTGGAGCATGCCCAAACCAATCCCCCGAGCGCAGGTGAGACCCATACCTAAAGCCACCCAGTCCCGTGACATCACACAGGTGGGCCTGAACTCAGCCAAGAGGGT
>NW_022103908.1:2558896-2569602 GCF_000313985.2 Echinops telfairi | reverse complement strand
ACGAGGCTCAGCATGCTTTCCAGAAACAGTGGGTGCCCTTTTGCAACTGTAAAACCTGAAACTTTTCCTTTCCTTCATAAAAACTCACTTGAAGTACCAAACAGGCTCCAGCAAGAATTCTTTCAGCACGCGAAGCAAAGAATCGGGGTACAGCCCACTCCAGAACCCTAACACTCTCAGTAGGCACCACCAGGGGAAAGCCTGGTGGTAGGTGTCCCACTTATCTCTCTAGGAGCAGCCCCGCTGCCATACCTGGCCCTTTGGCTTTGTTGGCTTGGATGCGTCCCAGTCGGAAGACAACAGCTCGTTCATACTCCTTAATGATCTAAGGAATTAAGAGAGAACATTTAGTCTTAATGGCTCATCAGCTCTTAAGGAGAGCCTGCTTTATTTCCCAAGGCATTACCTTCAAACACATCCATATGGAAATGGGGAAGGTAATGATCATCAACAGCATAGAGAGGGACCACAGGATCCAGCCGCAGACGCCCAGCCGGTTACTGCTGATGCCTAGGGGACGTGAAGGAAGAAGCCTGTAATGGGCTGGCTCTTAGAAAAGCAGTCAGTACCTGGGAGAAGGCACTGGTCCGAGACCAGCCAAGGCCACCTTTGCTAACAAGGAAAACCCAGTCATGAAGGTAGCAAAAAGGAACAAACATGAACACAGACAAAAGACCTCCATTGGTGTTTAAAAATTAAAATTGACCTGCCCCTCCCAAGAAGAACCTCACAGCAGCCAACAGTGGTGTTTACCATGAACTTGATAGGGTTTATTATTCGCAGCACATTGGATTCGCACTTACATTCTGAGCACCCTGGTTTACCAAGGACTACAATTGTGAGGATGGGGCAGGACCGGCAGGGTTTCCTTCTGTTGTGGCACCATGGATGGAAGTGACAGCCCCAAATCCACGTGTAGAGTCCTCACAGAGATTGGTCTCCATTGAATTCTCTCCCATCATGAACCAAGAATGTAGACAGCCACGACCTCAGGCCGAGCGCATAGCACAGGAGACGACCTCCACTCCTCTCCAGCCCTCCCAGGGAGGTGCAATCTCTCTTAAAGGCTTACCTAGGCGTGTCCTTGATGGAGGTCACTGCCCTGAGAACAAACGGGGTCAGCTAGTCATGAGTCGAGTCAAGCCCTATCAGCCGTGCCCTGACTTCCTTGAGCAGAAGGCCCTGGAACAATCTTGTAAGCCCTTCTATCTCATACTGGACATGTCCCAATCAGGTGCCCATTCCCCCATTCCTGCTTCTGTGGGCCCACCTGTAACTGTGAGCGTGCCTGTTTCTATCTGCCCCATCCTCACTAGGTGCTCTTTGGTCTTTTCAATTGTGGCATTCTGATGGATGAAAGATTTCTAAGCTTGAGATACATTTTTAGTATTAATATATTTCGAGGACAAAAGTTGTACATTAAAGACATACTATTAATAATCAATAATTGGGGCTTTCTTGGAAGCGTGCTGTTCTTTGTCCCGCCACATGCAGAAGGGATGTCACCTTTTTTTTTTTAACCAGCCCTGGACGTTCCTGGAAGCAAGCCCAGGGTAGCGGTGGACTGACTCATCTCTATTGTCTCTGCTGCTATCGTCTCTGTCCCTTGTTAGACTTTCATCCTCAAGGGCAAGTTCTTTGGTGTACGCTCCCAGTATTCTTACCCCTGACATAGCTTGTAACATGACTGTGGCTGTTAGCTGCCGTGAGCTGGCACAACCGGGCTGGCTGTGGGGAAGCACCCCAGTCTGTGTGATCCAAGGATGGTGAATAATGAAATCCAAATCTGAAGAAAGGAAGGGTATCAGAGCTAAAATTGTGAACACCTCATTTTCAGAAGACTCTAGAAGGCAGCGGAAGCCCAAAATCCATTTGCAGGGTTCACACCTGGATTAAGCCTCCGGAGAATCCCTCTGATCATAGTTGAAGGATACAAATAGACTTATTATCAAACAGAGAGCATTGTTGTTGATTATGCGGATGTAGTTAAAATGTAATATCTTATCATGTGATATCCCTTTTGATCCATTTTAAGGTTGTTTCGATTAAAGAAAAAAAAACGAAGGGGGAATGCATTATTTAAACTAAGGCTCTGGTGCATCCCTCTGCTAGAGACCCGGGACGTGAACAGCCTCGCTAACATGCAGAGGGCACTGGAAAGAGGATTGTGGCAGAAGCAGTAAGGTTAAAATGTAGCACCCTGTCATTTGATCTCTAAAACGTTTAATATTTTCTGCTTTCATTCCAATTGAGGATTTTATCTGTTTGACTTTATTATTGTTGTGCATTTTTGTTTTGCTTTTGAATGTTTTTCTGAAGATGAAATCCAGGAGAGACCTTACGGAGATTTACCTCCGTAAATCTACGGAGATAGTAACTGGGTTCATGGTTCCTTAGGGGCTATGCATGAGGCTAAGCTCTGCCAAGAACTGAACCGGCGGAGAGAGGCGAGAGTAGGGGCCGTGATTAATCTTCTGAGACATACACCTGAGCTCTGGGATTACGCAGGTCTCTGCTGCTCTGAGACTCAGTGGAGCCTGGGGTGTCATTAGCTCTGGTTAGAGCGGAGTGCAGCGAGAGCGAGCTTCTCCCTGCAGGGCTCCATGCCTGATGAGAGCCCAGCATGGCACTGCGGGGGACCACAAGGCTCCCAGCCCAGCAAATCTCTCACAGGCCGCCTTTGACCTCGCCCACCCCCTTGGAGCAAAAGCCAGGATGCTGTGTTGAGAAGTGGATTTGAGAATTACAATGATAACTGAAAGGACCAACTGGGGCTGTGTGGCAAAGGATCATCCGAAAGCCCAGATACGGCCATCTTTGACTCTACCCAAACATGGCACCTTCCAGACGCTGAAAGATGGTGGAACTGGACCGTGGCAGCCGTCCACGGAGTGCTGATGACAGCTCATCCTTTTCTGCTTGATGTGATATGGGAAGGTGCTATGTTCTGTGGGTAACTGTCACACAGCCACAGAACACTAATCACACGCTGGCTTCCTGGGTAAGCCGTGGATTTGAACCGCCCTTGCCAATTTCCCACAGTCACCACCCGTCTGTAAGGGGATGGACGTTTGGGTATTGCTGTGAGGCTGAACGAGTGTCAGCAGAATTTCCAGGTCAAGACTAGGAAGAAATACCTGGCAATCTGCTTCCCCACAGTCAGCCGGGTTGTGCCAGCTCACGGCAGCTAACAACCACAATCATGTTACAAGCTGTGTCAGAAGTGAGGCTACCAGGAGCGTACACCAAAGAACTTGCCTTTGAGGATGAAAATCTAACAAAGGACAGAGACGATAGCAGCAGAGACAAGAGAGACGGGTCAGTCCACCGCTACCCTGGGCTTACTTCCAGGAAAGTCCAGGGCTGGTTAAAAAAAAAAAAGGTGACATCTCTTCTGCATGTGGCGGGCCAGAGAGCAGCAGCATGCTTCCCAAATGCCCTCCTTTCATTCTGCAGAGAGGAAGGGAGAGCGAAGCCCAGGGAGCTGGAGGCCCCGCTGTGGGACTTCAGGTGCAAGGACTCTCGAGATAACCAAGACCAACCCTCCTCCTTCCATGGCGAGTGCTGCCATCACACCATCACCCTCGCAGTCTTTTTTAAGTAAGGTGACACTCGCAAGGTGCTCGGACTGGCAGCAAGGCCACAATTCAGATGTATCATTTCTTCCATCCAGGGCCAGTGCAGTCGTGTCTCCTTGTATTGACGCAGATGATGAAGCCAAGCTGAGCTTCACCTGTGGGGGCATGTCTCTGGGGCACAGTTCCTAGCACTTGGACACCACTCAACGTCACCAGGGGAGGCTCAGATTCTCCCGAGGATCGACGTTACTTGCCTGAGGCCAGGAACAAGAAGAGAAGCTCTCCAATCACTAATACCGCCCAGATGATATTGGAGGTGGAGATGAATTTTAGTAAATAAAGTGTGCTAACGTGACGGGATGCACCTGACCACAGCCCTGGCATGTTCAGTCCCCTCATAGTCACGTGAAAGCTGGATGGCGAATTAGGAAGGCCTTAGAAGGAGCGATGCATATGAACTACCGCGGCGTTGGCAAAGAATGCCGGCAACATGGTCCAATCTGTCTTGGGAGGTGGAGCCTGAAGGCTCCTTGGAATCCAGGCTTGTCAGACACAGTCTTTGGGCATGTTCTCTGAAAAAGCACAGCATGCTTGGTAAAGTGGAGGGTCAAGGGAACAGAGGAAGGTACTTCATGAGAGCGGGGCGGAAGGAGGGGCCACAATAACGGGCACAAATGTAGGGATGATTGTGAGGATGGCAGGGGATGGCACGGTGCTTCCAGTGGACGTGGGGTCCCTGACAATCAGAGCCTACTATAAGATCCTGAACAACGGCCACAGAGCGGCCTGTTGCTGACTTCCCAACTTCGTCTTGGCCATCGGTGTTTGCAGACCAGTTGAGTGACTCAACGCACTGCCCATAGCAACCCGACGTGTAACCGCCGCCCCACCGGGGCACCTTAGTTGAGGACTAAGTGTAAGCTCTGCCCCCATTCCTGCCTTCCTGTAGACAGCCTTCTCCTTACGGAGCCGACAACTGTTTACAAGTAGCAAAACTGTGCAAAGACAACCAAAAAGCTTGGCGTACGTTACTCATCAGGGAAACAAAAACTTAAAAAGCAAGCCCAGGGTAGCAGTGGGCTGATTGGTCCCTATTGTCTCTGCTGTTGTCGTCTCTGTCCCTCGGCGGTTGTGACTCTTGTGTCATGGCAAAAATGAAAGGTGACGAGCCCAGCTTTCCATCCTGTGTGGAGCACCTGGGATTCTCATCTGCAGTGTGGGGAGCGGACGTGCGTACAACCACAGCATTTGCCAGAATCGACCCAAGTCATGTGTGCACCTACTTGAGGAGTCAGCATTCCACTTGTTGGGAAGACCTGGGAGAAATCAGTGCTCCTGACAGTTAAAAAAAAAAATGTCGAGAACGTTCACTGCAACTTTCTTCATCAAAGCCAAGAAATGAAGAGCAGCCCAAATCTACCAAGAGCAGAATGGCCAGATAAAATCAGGTAGATCCATCCAATAGAACCACATTCAAAACCAGAACAGAGCGCATTACTGCCACAGGCCACACAGGGCTGCCTGTCATCAACCAAACACTGAGACAAAGAAGCCAGATGCGAAAGCACATACCTTTGGGATTCCATGTATAAGAGTCGATCCCATACGGTTTCGTGTGCACGAGCCCATTCAAGGACAAACAAAATGAATCCATGATGTGAGCGGGCAGGATGGTAGCTATTTCTGGGTGGCAAGACTGGTGACGGCTGGGGTACTAAATGGGAAGGGACCCCTTTTAGGGAGCTATCAGATATGTTCCATAGCTTGATTTAGGCAGTGACTACACATTGTTGTTAGCTGCCATCAAATTAAAGGGCAACACATCAGCGACCTTGTGTGTACCAGAGTGAAACTTGGTCCAGTCCTGCTGCATCCTCATGATGTTGAAATCCATGGGGGTGGGGGGGAGGTTTGATTCCACGGTGGTGGCTATTGAGTCAATCCTCCTGACTCTCAGCTAGACCAAACACGATGGCCTTTTCTTAATATTATTGTACCCCAAGTTATTTTACTTACGGTAGTTGGGTGGGTGGGGGGGACCCCTTGCTAAATGCAGTATCTGTGGGATTTTTACATCTTCTCCTTTGCTCACAGACAAACAGGCTCCATGCAGATGTCACCTGGAAGGGCCGGGGACTCTGAGCGTCTTCCCTTATTGACCTGACTGTTCGTGATTGAGGGAGGACTGCTGGCATAGTGGTTTCCCACTGAGCAACCACCAGCCACTCCTTGTCCTTCTCCTCCCGTACAGAGTTAGTCTCAGAAACGCACAAGGCCAGTTCTTCACTGGCCTAGGGTCACAATGAGTCATATTGACTTGATGCCAGGGAGTTGGGGTTTTTTGGGGGGGTTTTTAGTTAGTGATTAATAGTGAGGCCCTGCCATCACAGTGCTCAACAAAGACATCTTGAGACTGGCCTAAGACTAAAGAAATCTTACTGTTGGCTTCTCTCTCTTGCGCTCTCTCTTTCTCACTACCACCATTTCCCTTTCTGTTTGCTTGTTCCCAGTCAACAATTGTTTCCTCGTGGTTACCCTGAACCCTGAGTTAATGTAAAAACATTTATACCTAATTCCCCAAAGTGAAAATTCCAAAGTAAAAGTATGTATTCTTTCTGGATTCTGATCTCAAACACGGTTGGTCTCCTTGCTGGTGGCACCATCGAATAAAGTTCTATTTCTTCACCCAACTTGGAATGACAAGATCGGCTGCGTGGCTCCAGGGCACAGGCCTGCATTTCAGGTGACAGCATGTTCAAGGGCGATGACTCAAGGTATATAAGGACTGGTTGTTGTTGTTACGTGCCATCAAGAAACCAGTCGAAACACCGCCCAGTGCTGCACCATCCTCAAATCGTCCTTATGTTCCAGCCCATTGTTGCAGCCACTGTGTCCGTCCATCTCTGCCAGGCCCTCCTCTCTTTTTCTTTTTTTTTTTTGGTTCCCCTGTTGCCCCTGTACCTTACCAAGCATGATGTCCAGAGACTGGTCTCTCTTGGTCACATGTCCAAAGTACGCGACACAAAGTCTCACCCTCTTTGCTTCTGCAGAGCACTCTGGTTGGTTCTCTTTCAAGGCAGATTTGTGTGTTCTTTTAGCAGCCCATAGTGCTTCCATAGTCTTCATCACGATTCAAAAGCATGCCTTCTTCGTGTCTTCCTTATCCAACTCCAGCTGTCTCACATACATATGAGGCGATTCCAAACACCATGGCCTGGGTCAGGGGCACCTCTGACCTCAGAGTAACATCCTAGCTTTCCAGCACTAAAGAAATCTTGTTGGGGAGAGGTGGGGGGAGGGTAAAGGGGAGCTGATATCAAGGAGTTCAAGAAGGAAGAGAAGGTTTTGAAACTGATTACAGTCGCAATTGTACACCACTGCTTGATATGACTGAACGATGGAATGCTATGGTACCTGTAGTAGCTCCCAATAGAAGGGTTTTGAAAGACATTAAAATTAAGTTAAGCCTTGTGCTGCAGATTCACTCACTGTTTGATCTGGTGAGCACTTCTTCCAAGAACACTGATTGTGATCCAATCGATGAAATCCATGACAGCTTCAGTCTTCTCTCTATTTATCATGAAGTTACCTATTGGTCCACTCGGGAAGATTTTCGTTTCCTTTATATTAAGTTGGAATCCACACTGAAGGCTGCGATCTTGAGCTTCATCAGCACGTGCTTCAAGGTTGTGTCATCTGCATCATGCAGGCCTTCCACAGGAGAGCATGTCCCAAGCCAAACCCACTGCCATCTAATCAATTCCAACTCCCAGAGACCCTGTGTAGGATTTTTGAGGCTGTAAATTTTTGTGGGGGCAAACAGCCTCATCTTTCTTCCTGTAGAGCAGCTGGTGGGTTCGAACCACCCACCTCGGGTTGAGCAGTCCAAGGCTTATCAGACAGCACCAGGGATCCTTTGGCTAGTATGTAGGGTGGAAAAGTCACTGCCTGCTCCATATTCTCAGAAAGAAAACAGCAGGTGGAAACCTTCAGCCAAGACACCCATGAACAGGCAGGGCCAGTACAGAACAGGGTGGACTCAAGGTGGACACCTCCACTGAAAAATCGGATCGTAACCTGCCAGTCACTCAACCGGCTTATGTCTTCGTGTCCTCTCATTAGTAACGTGAGGATAATGGCAGTGGTAGTGCTTGTGGGATTCCATGAAACAATCATGAGGTGCTTCTTAGTGTCCAGATAATGCTGACTCCTTGTGTGCCCGAGAACTGGGAGGGCTTCCAGGGCTGGTTTTGGGAAGCAGATCACCAAGATCTGGCTTTAGAGGTACCTTGGGGTGACATCAAACCGTTGACCTTTTGTTTAGCAGCCGAACAGGTTGACCCATTTGCACCATTGGGAATGGCCACCATGTGAACACACCGTGCAGCAGAGACAGCCACTGGCCAAGGTCAGCACATCCTCCTGTCCTCTCACAGCCTTTGCACAGGCCACTCTCTACTTCCCACTCCACTCTCTCAGCTCACATCTCACCTCCTGTCGCTGGAAGGATCTGCATCGCACAGGGACCCTCTTCTGTGCTCCTCTTCAGAAGGTCCATTCCACCCTCTCGCATCCCTGTTCAAGGCACGTGGGAATGTTCCATGAACGCATGCCTCCTCTCTGCACGTATTCAGTGCTCTGCGAACAGACATCTGCTCCCGTCGCCAGGACCGATGCAAAGTTGATGGTGAATTCTTTCAATGAGTGAATGAATGCATGAAGGAAGGAAGTGGCACCGGACACACCTCGAAGTATCAGAATGATGCTCAGCTGCAGAGTGGAGTTATTACCTGTGTGACGGCCCTGGCCTGGAAAGGATGACCTATGAGATGAAAATCTGTTTTCTCTCCGGAGAGTCAGGCATGCCAAAACCAGATGCCTGCTGTCCTGCCACCCTCAGCCCCACCGCACCGCGAGAAGAAAACCAAGAGAAAGTGTTTCCTGCCTCTCTCCCACCCTCCCCTCATGCCCATCCGGTCAGATCTCACTCCGAGAGACCCTATAAGACATAGACGAACTGGCCTTGTGGGTTTCTGAGAGTATAAATCTCCATGGGAATAGAACGCTTCATCTTTCTCTCACAGAGCGGCTGGTGGATTTGAACCGCTGACCTGTAACCCATTATGCCACCAGGACTCCCTCCACCCTCCCACAGGTCTGAAATAACAGCACTACGATAGGGTCACTGGGGGTTCGGAATTGACAGCAATGAGGTACGTTCATAATACCACAGCAAGGACCACTACTTCACCTGATTGCCCACTCGCATAATAGCTGTGGTGGTTCCATGCGTTCATGTCAACTTGAAGGTAGATAAAAGTGGGCGTGGTCTTCTCCTAAGGAGGACCGTGGGAACCTCCTCTTCTCTCTACCTTCACTTTCCCACTGGGGGACCCTGGTTGCTGCCAGAGCCCTGTAGATGCGTCCACTGCCATTCAAGCCACACGATTTTACACCCACCAGCCTGTGATCTTCCTGCATCTGCATCATTGCATGTGGTTGTGTGAATCTGAAAAAGGACTTAGGGACTCATATCTGACTCGTGGACTTGAGTTGGACTGAGCGGAGAGGAGATAGTTTCTCGATACATAATGACTTCTTAATATCAAGCTCTTTCTTACACATATGTGAGCATTACTAGATCTATTTCTCTAGAAAGCCCAGCCTAACACAATAGTGTTATTTATCATGATGATGAATAGAAATACCCCAAATGTATATTAATGGAGGGATAATTAAACAAACCAGGATGCATTTATGCCCTATAATACCGTGCATACCTTTTAATGGTTTACAAAAATATGTCAAAGGCATGGGGAAAATATTACAGCGGGATGTGACGCGAGGAAAGAGAAGCAGGCTAAATCACACGGACAGTGTGGGCCCAAAGAGTGGAAATACATGTACCAACAAATAGGTTGGAAGAAAATTCAACAAACTATGATTTGAAAGCATTTATTTTTGAGTGGAGAAAGCATGAGTCATTGTTCTCTGTACTGTTGAGTTTCTGTAATGTCTTAACACGTTTAAATTTCCTTAATACTGTGGAGAGGTCATTTAAAAATACTGGTCATGCTCAGAAAACAACGACCAGAGTGTTGTTCTGTCACGAGAGCAGAAGCAGTGTGTAGAATCCCCTTCCCTGGGCTTGGGGAGGAAGCTTTAAAACCAACTCTTCTCTTTCTTTTTATCGCCTGTGATCCATTTTGCCCCTCGCCTTTTTCTTTAAAAAATGTTTTAATAGTTTTATTGTCATATGCTTCACATACACTAACATTTAATCCTTCCATCGTGTTGCCAAGAGTTACGCCATCATCACCACAATGAATTGCAGGAGTTCTCTCCTTGTTCTCAGTGTTGTTAGCTCCCCACCCCACCCCACCCCCCAACTTCCCTGGCCATGCCACTCAATCATTATTAATCCAGTTATTGCTTCTGTAGATTTACCTGTGCTGGATGTCATAAACAGAAAGGCATACAGAACACAAACGGGAAACAAACAGCAATGACTGGACAAGCCAGTGGAGCAGAAAGCGGAACATATTAAACACAGAAACGGAGAGATGTTAAGTTGCTACATTTTAACAGAACCGCATTGACTTTACACTGTTTGCTGACAGGAAAGCATTCACTTTCCAGTGCTCTGTTTGTACGGGATTCACCAGAGGCTGAATTCATGTGGATTTAAGGACGTGCACATGGATTTTGGGCTCCCACTGTCATCCACAGCCTTCTGCAGACCAGTGTTCAGCATTTCCCCCTGACACCATTCCCTCCTGCGTTGTTCTTGAAATGGAGCTAGAGCTTGCAGTTAGGAGACATTCTCAGGAAAGGGGCCAGTTGCTCTGCTCCGAGTGGTTCTACAGCCTCCCCCACCTCCCAAGAGCCTCTTTGTCTGCACCCACCCCTGCCTCCTATAGTCCCTCCTGGAAATCCTGTTGGGGCAGGGTGGGGGATTGGGGGGGTGGGTAGGAGCCAGGCTCTGTGGAAAGATTCTCCTGCTTATTCCATGTTGACAAGACTTAATTGATGGAGACTCCAATGAATTCCCGGCAAAGAAAAGGGTGGGAGAGTGTTTCAGAAAGTTTATTGCTAGACTAGGAGCCTGGGGCGTGGGGGAGGAGGGGG
>NW_022103908.1:2556215-2558179 GCF_000313985.2 Echinops telfairi | reverse complement strand
CCACATAGATTGGGCCTTCGTTGAATTCCTTCTGACCATTAACCAAGGATGCAGAGGATCTTAGCGTCAGGCAGAGCACCTTGGAAAGTAGATGGTCTCCACCTCTCTCCAGCCAGCCTAGGGATGGACAGTCTCTCTTAAGGGCTTTCTCAGATGTGTCCTTGATGGAGGTCCCTGTACTGAGAACAAACAGGGGTCAACTAGTCATGAGTTGAGTCAAGCCCTATCAATGGTGCTCTGACTGCCTTGATCAGAAGGCCCTGGAACAATCTTGTAAGCCCTTCTATCTCATAAGGTACATGTCCCAATCAGGGTCCCATTGCCCATTCCTGCTTCTGTGGTCCCACCTATAACTGGAAAGTACTGGCCTGCCACCAATTTTGAATTTGTGACAGCTCCCTTTGTCCCCTGCCCCATGTACACATAGCATCCCACCTGTGACTCCTCAGGTGCCTTTTTGACCTGGTGCTAAAGGTCTCCCTCATCCAGAGATGTGTCTTTGCCTTTGTCCCCTTTAAGACTTCATAAATGTCCTCCTTAAATTATATTTGAGAGTGGGGTCTCTTTTGTACCCCAACACAGCACTCCCACAAGATTTCCCTTCTCAGAAACAGACAAGGGCTGTCCTACTATGTCTTATGTATTAGAGCTTAAATTCTAAGCACTCCACTTGCAGAAGGCTATGGGTGAGAATAACATTTCCAGAGTCCCCATGTAGATTAAGCCTCTATTGAATCCCTTCTAACCCTTAACCAAGGATGTAGTGAACTTTCCTCTCAGGTAGCATGCACTAGATAGTGGATTACCACTACCCTCTCCAACCAGCTCCGGGAGGGGAAGTCTGTCTTAGGGGCGTGCTGGGGTGTGTCCTTGATGGACAGTACTGGGGGTCACAGAGTCATGATCATGGTGACCCAATGTGTCAGATGAGAATGGGCCTCCGTGGGTGTTTGATGCCTAGTGTTTTTAGAAGTCAATCACCAGGTCTTTGTTCTGCGCTACCTCTGGGTGGATGTGCCCATCCGGTCTTTGAGCTGGCACTGCCCAGGGATGACAAGGACTCAGATAGTCATTGGATTCCTTCACCATTTGTGAATGGAAACCACTGGAGAGTTTGAGGCAGAGCCCTGGTGGCAGAATGGTGATGAGCTGGGGTGCGATCTGCAAGGTCAGCAGTGTGAATCCACCAGCCCGCCACGAGGGAGAAGGACAGGGCTTTCTGTAAACAGTTACAGTCTCGGACACTCGAAGCACAAGGACAGTTCTTCTCTGTCCGTTAGACTCGTTATGAGTCCACACCGACTTGATGGCAGTGAGTTGTTGTTGTTGTTGTTTGGTTTTGTTTAAGGCAAGCAGTGTCTAGAAGGGCAGGCAGCTTTGGGGAGAGCTCCCGTTCAGACCCCAAAAGGCACATACTTCCTTCGGTGTATCAGTGTTGCTCGGCCGACTGAGTGGCTGCCAAGGGGAAGGTTGAAGGACAGAGTGCACGGAGGTGAGGCTGCACTGGGCGCCAGCGTTTTACTCTGACTACCTGTACTTTGACCTCCCTTAGTTTTGAGACAGACTCCTCCTAACCACTGCAACGCCATCTTGTTGACTGCTGAATGACCTGCCTCCTTCCCCCTCCCATCTCAGAAAGTCCCATGAGTGATTGATTTTAGAATGGACTCTCATGTTGTCGAGATCAGAGAACTGTAATTAATAATATTGTTCCTTTTGAGGTTGTAACCAGGAACCAGGTTGTTGTAATCAGTGCTGTGCCCTGTAACGCTCACTAACTCTGAAAAATAGTCACACTAATTTTGCTTTCTGCTTTGATGCACGCTTGCTTAAGTCCTAGACAAATGATAAATGAGTTTTTATTTTCCTTCAAAGATGAACTGAAATGTCCACTCGGAACTGCAATCAAGGAATCGTTTTTAGATTCGTTGTATTCCGATTACAACCAAATAAAGAATCTTCTA
>NW_022103908.1:2553704-2555682 GCF_000313985.2 Echinops telfairi | reverse complement strand
CAGCGGGACGCAACGCCCCGTCTTGCGGCAGCCTCCTGACTGTTCCATGTCCCAGCCCATGGTTGCAGCCACTTTCCAACCCGTCTCATCGAAGGCCTTCCTGCTCTTGCTGCCTCTCCACTTTACCATGCATGGCCGCCTTCTCGGGGACAGATCTCTTCCGACAGCTCGTCCAAAGTCTCACCGTCCTTGCTTCCACAGAGCAGGCCGGCTGCACTTCTTCCCAGCGAGTTGTGCTGGCTCTTTGGGTAGTCCATGGTACTTCCAAGATTCTTCCCCGGCACCATCATCTAAATGCATCAAGATTCTTCCTCGCCCTCCCTTCTTCAAAGTCCAACTTTCTCACGTGCATAGGAGATTGAAAATACCATAGCTCGGGTCAGACTCACCTTAGTCCCCAATAACCTCCTGCTTTTCAACACTTTAAAAAGCTCTTGTGCAGCAGAGCTACCCAATGCCATCCATCGTTGCTCTCTTGCCTGCTGCTTCTGTGAGCACTTGCTGGATGATGACTCGTAGCAAACCTGTCGGACAGGGCAGAACTGCCCCTGTGAGTTTTTGAGATGGTAACTCTTTACAGGAGTAGAAAGCCCTGTCTTTTTACCTAGCACGCAACAAACATTTTCCCTGTCCCATCTGTTCCTGGCTCATGAATTGGCTCGCTGGTGACAGGCGGCCTGAGTCCGTCACTGCAGGAACAGAGGCACCTCGGGAAAACCAGCCATTGAAAGCCCTCTGATGCTCAGCTCTGTTCTCACACACACGGTCGCTGTGGGCTGGGGCCTCCGAGAGTGCACTGACTGGCTGGTGTTTTGGGTTTTTTTATGGGGAAAAAACATATTTAATTCATTCCTATGATCACCATATCAACAATGCAATGAACATAAAACAAGACCCCAAATTATGGTATTTTTTTAAAAGAATAAAATCAGAAAATATGAAATTTGAGATTAAAGTTTATAAATTTTTAAAATGTATTACATGAAAACCAATAAATAAATGAATTGATAAAGCACTGCCATTGAATCAATTGTGACTCAATTCTACCCTCTAAAGCAGTGTAGAAATGCCCCTGTGGGTTTCAGAGACTATAATTTTTTTAAAAATTTAGTAAATCATTTTATTTGGGGTTCTTACAGCTCTTAGCACAATCCATACATAAATTGCATCAAGAATATTTGTACAGATATTGCCATCATCATTTCCAAAGCATTTTCTTCCTATTTGAGCCCTTGGTATCAGATCCTCTTTTTCCCCTCCCCCCCAGACCCCTTTCATGAACACTCAGAGAATAGCCACTTGTCCAATTCACGTAGGTTTCTCTTACTGCGGGGAGGGGCTCTCAGGAAGTTCATGGGCACATTCCAGTATCCTTCACCCAAAGTTTCTGCCTGTTCTTCTCATTTATACTCTGATAACGCCAACGGATGCTTCCTTGATTTCGCACCTGCCTCGGGTCCCCTTTGGCACCGCGGCTCTCGGCAGTCACACATGGAGACCTGTGTGCAGAGCGGCAGGCTCCAGAGGGTTTTCAAGGCCGCTATCTCAGACGTAAAGAACAGGCCCACCTTCAGAGCTGCCTCTCCGACCAAATCTTGGTGCCATCAAGTCAACTCTGACTCATAACGACCCTTTAGGACAGGGTAGAACTACCCCTTCAGGTTTCCAAGACTGTAAATCTTTACGGGGATAAAAAGTCTTATCATTCTGCCATGGAGTGGCTGGTGGATTTGAACTGCTAGCCTAGTGGTTTTCAGCCCAATGCATAGGCCACTACACCGCCAGGCCCCTAGAGAAATGTCTAGACAGGTTGAACTGCCAACCTCTCTGCTAGTGGGCCAATACTTACCCTCCAGGGGACTTCTCTTTGACAAGAAGACTCAACCCAAGCAGATACAGCACCACGGAGTCGATTCCAGCTCAAAGAGACCCAAACGAGAGTTTCTGAGACTTGAAATCTATATGGGAGCTGACAACA
>NW_022103908.1:2550884-2553218 GCF_000313985.2 Echinops telfairi | reverse complement strand
AAATGAGATGACCAGAGGGAGCATCTAACTGGAACTGCTGCAGGATTTGCAAAGACAATGCAAGCATTACACATAATCATGGCATATGCAAGCATCTCTGGGAGACAGTCTGACTCGGTCCCAGAAGAGGACAGTACAGTGAGCATCACAATAAAACATGGAGTGGGCCACCCTGAAGGCCTGACTGCCCAGTGCAGGTAAAGTTCTGTCCTCACTACACTGCAGTCCTGTACATCCGCAGGAGCATGATGAAAACTTTCGAAACACTGTGTGAAGGACACAGAGACATGGGGTGGGTGTCTGCTGTTGGAATGACTCGCTGAACAGCCAGGTTGCCATAAACCTTCCATGTGTGAAAATCACAGCATCTGCACAGCGCACTAAAGCAAAGCCCAAGGAGGCATGCCTGTGGATTCACTGTTAGCATTTGAGGTAGTATTTGGCACTGTGGGCCACGCTTTTTCTTTCCTAATCTCTCTCCATGCATCAAGCAAGTTGCAGCTCAACCAATTTTCCTTTTAATGCCACTGGGTGATATTTGAAATTGGAGCCAACCCATCCTCTTGGACAGACCTTAGCTATTTAATTTAAAAGTTCGCGGTGTATCAGCATTTAAATGTTGAGCACCGAGTTCGCAGAGGGCGATGGAAGGCAGCCCACATCCATTTGCAGAGTCCCCACGTGGGTGAAGGCTCCACTGAATTCTTTCCTATCGTTAACCAAAGAGTTAGGTCATCTTGCCCTCGGGCAGATGCTTGGGAAAGGAGATTACCTCCGGTCCCCTCCAGCTACACCAGGGAGGGGCAATCTCTCTTAGGGAATTGTGGGCTGTGTCCTTGATGGAGGCCACCTCAGTGGGGACAGAACTGGGGGATCAGATAGTCATGAGTCATCCCCTCCGAGGCTCCTCCTGACAGCCCTGGTCAGAGGACCCCGGACCACTCTTGTAACCCCTTCTCATTCATGGTCCGGTTCCTGCCACCTGTGGCTGTGATGTATCGATCTGCCATCAATCGTGCTTTTGGGACAGTTTCCATTGCCCCCTTCCATGTCCTTTTTTAAAGCTCTGTATGGCAACAAACCCTCAGATGCCATTTTGACCTCCTGCGAATGGCCTCTGTCGTCTGCATGCTGTGTCTGTCTGTGTCTTTGTGTTGTCTTTGTCTCGTCTCTTTTTAAGACTCAATACGTGTTGTTGTTGTTGTTGTCAGGTGCCACTGAGCCCAGTCCAACCCATAATGACCCTATGCACAACAGAATGAAACACTGGCTGGTCATGGGCCATCGGTTGTTACATCTCTTGTTACAGCCATGGTATCCATCCGTCTCCTTGCAGCCTTCCTCTTTTACAGGGCCCCTCTACGTTACCAAACATGATGCCCTATGCCAGGGACTGGTCGGTCCTGCTAACCTGTCTGAATTGTCTAAGACTCGTCTGTCGGTTTGTTGAACGGTGGTGGCTTGTGTGGTGCCGTGCTACTGGAAGCGATGTCACTGGCATCTCATTTGGGTCCCCCAACGGGAGCAGGTGTCAGCGGAGCTTCCAGACCAAGAACCAACAACAATGACAAAGCCTTGTCTCCACGCTTCCCAGGAAGGAGCCTCTGAAAACCCTATGCATAGCTAATAAATAGTCTCCTTAAATCATATTTGCACTGGGGGTCTCTTGTGTTGCCTAAAACAAAAAGAAAAGTTCCATCTGGAACTTAAAAAAAAAAAAGAAGCAAGTTATCTCTATTGCTCTTCAAGAAATACATTGAACCAGCAGAGGCGACCGGCCAAACTCGGGCTCTCCAAGACATGGAAGCCAATCACTGTACGCATTAGTTCATCCCAGGCTCACTCAACAACGCCGCAACTCTACCTTTGATTCATGTCCGTGGCTCAAGCTTAAGACGGGAAAAGAAACTTACCCACTAGAGTGTCTTTGCCCTGCTTCTCAGGGGAGGCCGCTCCGGAATCCATCTCATTCTTGAGATGCTGTTATCCTTGGCGAACGTTCCTGCGCTGGGGGCCGAGGCTGCGTCGCCGCAGGCAGCCACCCCGAGGTGTCTGGAGAGGAGAAGAGTAGACACAGAGTGACAGTGTGGGTGAGTGAGAGGCGTTCCTTCTCTCGAGCGTACACCCTAAGGAGTCGTCACCTTGGTGAAGAAAGTCTGTTTACAGAATACAAACCAAACAGACTTCGTTCCTGAACTCAGACTGCCTTTGTTCTCAAAGAAAATTCAAAAGACTGGGACCTGCACCACCAGCTGTCTTGTCAGTTTGTCGCACTGGGATGGCTTGTGTGTTGCTATGATGCTGGAAGCTTTGTCACCAGTATTTCAAATGCCA
>NW_022103908.1:2549406-2550627 GCF_000313985.2 Echinops telfairi | reverse complement strand
CGCCTCTCAAGGCCAGAGCTGGGGACTGTGCAGTCCCTGCCTCCAGCGTTCCATGGAGCTTATCTCTCCGGGCCGGGTTTGCGCAGCCTCTTCCCTCAGCGTTCCAGGATGACTTACTCACAGACACGTCCTGATGCAGACCCTGCCACTACAGCACCAGAGGCCTTCCTTCCCCTTGTCAGCACATCCGTCCTTGGCTCAAGCCTGATATATGTCCCACTGCCTCACTGCCAGGCGCGATTTCCCTGACCTAACTCGTTGGGTCTCAGAACCTGCCCGGGAGCTCTAGATGCCCCCGTCCTTCTCTGGTCTCCCTTCCCTCCCGGGAGTTCTTTCCCTGCCTCAATAAAGCCTTTCTCAACTTCACATCCCTGGCTAAATTCTATCGCTGTTCCACGTCTCTGTCTCCAACCGTTCATCTTGGTGCCGAAAGACCCGGACGGACAGGAGGGGCCTCTGTGCTGCCCCGGCCCTCCTCTGGCTGGTGCACAGTCCTGTCCTCCGTCTTCAATGTCTCACTGTCCACTTCAGAGGAGTTAGCCGCAGTAAACCTTGTGGACAGAATGGGAACGTTGCCAGAGACTGAAGAGCTCATGAAAAGACGTAGAACGTTGTGGGAAGTGTGGCAGAAGATGAGCCCCTCAGGTCGGAAGGCACGCAAAACATGACTGAGGAAAAAGCGAAAGGCCTTCGACAAGACGGGTTGACAGCGGGGCTCACACAGGAGAACCATTGTGAGGATGGCGCAGGACCGGGCAGTGTTTCCTTGTGTTGAACATGGGGACGTCATAAGTCAAGGACACCTAACAACAACTACAGGGACTTCTAGTGCAGTGGCTCCTGAAGAACACCACTCGTTGTCTTTCTACCTCATTTGCATCTCAGGAAACATTTCAAATGCCCACCCTGTGTCATTTGTTCACCGCAATGAAGCTCAGTCTCACAGCGCAAGTTCATTCACCTGAATGGTTCAGGTAGGGACTGCACACTGCAGTTCACGCTCCACACTGCGTGCAGAGGGCTCTTGAAAAGCACAGCACTGATGCAGCAACCATGAAACATACAGCTCTCCGCTGGTTCCTAAATGCTTCCTCCCCGCCCCCACTGTCATGATCCCAACTCTACCTTGCAAGACTGGCTAGACCAGAGGATGTACACTGGTACAGATAGGAACTGGAAACACAGGGAATCCAGGGCGGATGATCCCTTCAGGACCAGTGG
>NW_022103908.1:2535705-2548714 GCF_000313985.2 Echinops telfairi | reverse complement strand
TTCATGGGGGAAAAAACCCATTACTTTCTATCCCATTTTTCTCTCAAAAGGAAACATATGAGAGCAGTTGCCTCTGGTCCTGAGCCCCATTTTACTAGCACGACCTTCTCCTCTAGTAGGTTTATCGAGCCACAATGCACCTGTCAGAGTTCAGACGCATTAAAGGAGGTTGTACACACACCACAGCAGTTCCAGGACCGCTTCCTCCTTCTGTATTCTGTATTTGCTCAATTCCCTCCAACTTCCCCCGCATATCCCCAATAAGTAAAAAACAAATTATTTGCAAAGATGTGCTGAGTTTGGGGGTTTTGTTCTGAAAAGGGGACCATCGGCCAAATAAATTGGTATGGCTACATAACCCAATGACTGGCAAGTGGTCACCTCAAAAACACAAATCAAACTGCCCACTCTGGTGAGCCTGTACGACAGGATCCAACACTGTAACTCCTTATGGGAGTAGAGAGCCTCGGCTTTCTCCAGCAGAGCCGCTGGTGGTTTCAAACTGCTGCCCTTGCAGTGAGCAGCCCAAGGCATAAGCACTATACCCCCAGGGTTCCTATAACCTGATAAAGTCTAAACTGACCATCCTACAAAACCCTGGTGGTTTGTGCTGGCTCCGCCCTTCCCAGCCTCCTCCACATGACCTCATTCTGAATGAGGGGGAGGGGGAGCTTTCTGGATCCTCATGCTACAGGGTCTTTTCCACAAGTTGTCAGGGGTCGAATTATTTGGTTAATGTGTGTTGCCTCCTCTAGACCAGACCTTGTAACTCTACAGCCGCCAGCCCATTTGGTCCACCTCTTGTTTCTATAAATAAAGTTTTATTGGAACACAGAATGTCCATATGATCCCATTGTCCAAAGCTACATGTGCACTCCAGGGGCAGCATTGTGTGATTACTATGGAGCCTGGATTGCCTGTGAAGCCTGTAAGGATACTCCAGCCCTTTTCAGAATGAGTTGCTGACTCCTCCTGTACACTAACAAACTCCATGAGTTGTGCCAGGCCGTCCAGTTGCTTCTGACTCACCCTGACCGGAAACTCACAAGGGCAGGTCTACCCTATCCTACTGGGTCCCGGTGGGTTGGAATCGGCAGTGGGGTTTTGTTCTGGTTTTTGAAGCTTCTTTTTGTCAATAGGGTCATGAAGCGTCAGAGTCGGTCCAATGGCAGTGAGTGAATGACAACAGAAACACCTCCCGATCCTGTGCCGTCCCCACAAGTGCTGTGACGTTTGAGGCCCTTGTTGCAGCCACGCCTTCATGTTTTTCACCGCCCTCCTCCTGGACCAAGCATGATGTCCTATGCCAAGGACTGCTCTCTCCTAATAACGTGTCCAAAGTCCAGTAGATGCGACCATGCCATCCTTGCCTCTAAGAAGCATTCTGGCTCTACCTCTCCCAAGACAGAGCTTGCTTGTTCAGGCAGGCCACAAGGCCTTTGCTATTCCTTGCTAGCATCTTAATTCAAACGCATTGATTCTTCTTTGTCTCCTTATTGATTGTCCAAGCTTCGCATGCAGAGGAGGGAATGGAAACTACAAAGACTTTGGTCGGGTGCACCTGGGACTCAAAATAAACGCCTTGCTCTTTGTCACTTTGCCCAGTGCCCAGTGCAACAACCCCTCATTCGGGGTTTTTACCCGCTACTTCCATTAATATTCATTGTGGACCCAAACAGAATGAAATGCTTGCCAACCTCAGTCTTTTCTCTATCTGTTATCTAACAGGCACAAGAATTCCACAAGAGAAGCAGCTATGCCACTGTGTTGGCAGCCTTTAGATCAATTCAGGTGCATAGTTGATGCACAAAAGATATTGTTGAGTGAGTGGATACGGAATGAATTCATTTTCAAAGACGACAGCTCACAAATGGCAAAGTTTCTTGAATCTAGGTCTTGGGGCAACAGGTTTCTTCTGATATCACACCATGTGGGATCAAGGACAACTGCGAGTTTACTTTCGTGCTGGAGCACCAACTTCCAAAGATTCCCATGATTTCATCTCCCTGATATCAGTATCCCAAGTAATGTCTTCTTTTTCTTTGCAATATAACAAAACCACATTTGAGTTTCCCCTGGAGATCTTGCTGTGCTGGTCATTTTTACTTTCTTCCCCCTCTGCCCTGGTAGCATCGTGATTATGTGATGGGCTGTGGTCCACATGGTTGGCAGTTCAAAACCACCAGTAGCTCTACAGGAAAGAGACGAGGCTTTCTACCCCTGTAAACAGTTACAGTCAGAAGCTCACAGGGGTCGCGATGAATCAGCCTTGATTGGTGGGAGTGAGTGAGTGGAGTTCCAATTATCTAGTTATTGTCTTCTAGCAGCTTGCTCTTTAAAAACTTTCAGATTGTGAGTTCCTTTTGCCAACTACTTGATCATCTTAAGTGCCCTCCTCCTCATCAATTCAGATTGTAGCCCTAGTGGCATAGAGGTTATGCTGATAACCTCAAAGTCAGCAGTTCAAAGCCACCAGCCACTCTACAGGAGCATGACAAGGCATTGTACTCCTGTCAAGAGTTACAACCTTGGAAACCCAGAAGGGCAGTTCGACCCTGCCTATAAATAGGGTCACTGGGATTCAGAATGGGCTTGATAGCAGTGGGGACTTTGGGGGGTGGGAGTGTGAGTCCTGACCATGATTGCTATCCACATTTTGTCATGAGAAGAACTAGCACAGCAGATTGGGACTTGGGGCGAGGCCCTGGGACGCAGCAGCACAGGGTCACATGCACTGTAGAGAGAGAATTAGTACCCATAGGTACTTTCTCGAACTTCCTTGGTTATGGCTCACTGGGGTAAGCACACCAGAGGCATAGCAAGTGACAGGACACTCGGGGGCTCACACTGCCTAAAAGAGATCAATCCTGGCCCTACCATGAACCAGCTGTGCTGCGCTGGGTGAGCTGTTTTAACTTTGTCTGGTTTCATCTTTCTCATCCTTAAGATGGGATAAGAATGGTTCTCTAGCAGTGTTGCTTGTGTGATCTTTTCATGAAAAATACACGTAAAAGAAAGAGAGAAAGATACACATAAAATATTCAGAATAATGATGGCTGGCCTTATAAGTGGGAACTGTAGAGTCCCTGTAATGGGTTATGTGTTGGCTGCTAACATCAGGTTGGAGGTTCAAACCCAGCTGCTCTGAGCGAGACTGACCAGGCTGTCTGCTGACTGTGAAGATTAACAGTCTCCAAAACCCCGGGGAGCAGGTCTACTCTGTCTAAATGGATTTAATATGGTGGTTTGTGGAGTCCCTGGGTGGTGCACAGCACGACGGGCTTGACACCCACGTAAAAGGTTAGAGGTTAGTGTCTTCCCAGGGCACCTCAGAAGAAAGGCCTGGCTATCTAATTTTAAAAAAACCAGCCCCTCGCTGAAGTTCCATTGCTCTCCTGACATGCTTGGTGTCCCTCCGAGTCAGAGTTTGCTCCACAACCACTGGTATGTGTTGTGAATATTGCCCTCACCATTGAATGGGAACTGGGCTACGTTTCTCACAACTTAATCGTATTTCATTTCTAAAGCTGGAACCTCAACTTGATTACCAGTCTTCCCCCTGCTTCCAATGAATGGAAAATTCGTGTTATTTTAAAAAAAAGAAGTGAAGCCCACAAACCCACTGCCATTGAGGCTGTTCCAACCCATAGTGACTCTATCCGACAGGGTAGACCTGCTGCCGCGAGTTTCCAAGACTGTAACTTTACAGAAGGAGAAAGCTTCATCTTTCTCCCTCAGAGTGGCTGCTGGTTTTGAACGGCTGGCCTTGAGGCTAGCAGCCCAACGAATACCACCCCCAGGGCTCCTATATAAAGCTTAGGAAACCATACATCTTTATAGGACCAAGCGGTCTCATCTTCCTCCCTTGGAGTGACTGATGGGCTTGAACTGTCACCTTTACTCCTCTCTCTTGGGATGCTGCTCTAGCCCATGGCCACCACGTCAATGTTGACCCATGGCAACCCTGTGGAGCCTTTCCCAAACTGCAGATCCTTCCAGGAGCAAACAGCTTCATCTTCCTCCCGAGGCGAGGAGGGTGGGTTGGGACTGCCGACCTTGCTGTTGGTAGTCTCGTGCCTAACCCACAGTGCCACCAAGGCTGTACAGGGTTAAAATTGTGTGTGTGTGTGTGTGTGTGTGTGTGTAACAACCTTTGAGCCACCTTCCTGGTTCCTGGTCAGTCAATAGATTCCCTTTGGTTTCTTCCTGGTCTCGTTAATCAGCGCTTCATGACCACTTTGTTACTAAGAGCAGAGGGATATCTCCTGTGGAGCCCTTTCCCCCTGACCAGTCCCTCCTCTGTCCCCAGAGCTGAAGGCCTAGTCCTCTGAACTAGGTGCTCTTCCAAGCACAGGGCTTGGGAGGGGATCACTTAGCTGACTTTGAAACACACTTTCCCCTGCCTGCTGGCCCGGTACCACTTAAATTCCTGCTGCCCGTCACTAGACGCCAAGTTCAAAACAACCCTGCTGGTAATTGCTCCTTGGAGACAGATGGCGAAGATCCCTGGAGGTGCTTGCTACAAATGCATCCCCTTGGAAGATGACTAAGCAACTGTTTGTCTTCGTCCTGCAATAATGCTCCGCAGATCTCCTTCTAGAAAGCGAGCAGGATTTTGACCAGTCACAAGCTGCGTCCCACACTCGGGACTTCAGGGAAAAGGTGGAACAGAAGCCTGCTTTCAAGCCTTTCCTCTGCCTTTGCTTGCACACAATAAAC
Source organism: Echinops telfairi (assembly GCF_000313985.2). Lineage (NCBI taxonomy): Eukaryota > Metazoa > Chordata > Mammalia > Afrosoricida > Tenrecidae > Echinops > Echinops telfairi. The sequence continues at coordinate 2,543,995 of NW_022103908.1, read as the reverse complement.
TACCAGGTCCTAGTGATGAACCTCGTTCTCAGTGGGCTGCATTAGGAGCTCTGGCGGTGTTGTGGTTACCCATTGGGCGGCTTCGAGGGAGAAAGACCGGGCTTTCTACTCCCATAACGAGTTAAAGGCGCCGAACCCACAAGGGCAGTTCTACCCCATCCTATGAGTCAGTATTGACTCAATGGCAGTGAGTTTGAAGTTTGATGGGATTTTCTCCCTTCCATTGGGGAGACTGGAAATTGATGGAAGGTGCTATCGATGAAGATTTTCCTGGGTGTTTCCATACGTTCATTCCACCAATTCCTGCACTAGTCGAAGTCCTGGAGTAAGGAGAGCTATGTTCAGTATTTAAAAATACTGAGCGATGCATGAATTTGCGGGCCCTTCTTGGCAGGGGTCATGCTGACTTTATCATTCCAATGTTAGTACACATGCTACTGATGCGAGGGCTCTTACATCTTCACATGTCAGATTCACTCCCCGGATCTGAGGCGTTTGACAGGAATGACCATGTCATGGTATTTTCAGTGGCCCGCCCCGAAGCTTGAGAAGGCTGGCCATGATTAAGGAAGAGCACGGGAAAATTAATGCAATTGAATTAGTGCTGGCATGAGCTATTGAAAGCAGGGTGGACTGCCAGAAGGACATGCCAATCCATCTTTGAAGTGCACCCAGAACAGTCCTTGGAGGTGACGATGGCGAGACTGGATCTTACATGCTTTTGACGCATTGCCATGGTTTGTGAATATGCTCAACAGAGACAAGTCTGTGGAAAAGGACACCCTGCTTGGTCAAGTGGAGGGGCAGCGAAAGAGAGGAAGACCCTCAACGAGGGGGACTGATACAGTGGCTGCAGCTATGAGCTCAAACACACCCACAGCTGTGAGGTTGGACTAGGACCAGGCAGGGTTTTGTGCTATAGGACACCGGGGCGCTATGAGTTAGAACCACCTCAAACTACAATTTGGACCTAGCCCTCTTCCCAGGACAAAAGATATGCATTTCCCACAGTCAAATGGCTAGATGTCTCCATAGTCCGTGTCGCCTTCATACAATGGCCATTAGAAAATAATCTAGGGAATGAAAACATTTCTAGCATAGAAAAGTGTTGACAGATAGAAACTAATATATACAATGAATACATGTATAAATACCGTATGTGTATGCATGCGTTTATGGAGTACAATGAATAATACTGAATCTACCATCCAACCTGAGAACTGGAACTTTAGCAATACCTTTGGGGTTGTTTCATTATTTCTCCCCAAGTCCCATGCTGCACAGCCTAGAATTTTATTTATCATTCTTTTGCTTCTAAAATCTTTTTTCAAAAATCACATGTTCATCTAGGCCTGCATTCTAACTATCTAGTGTGGCAGAGACAATCCACTCAGCCTGGAACTATTGAATTTCAGAGGATTTATTCAGTGGGGAAAAAAAAAGTAAAGAGCAAAACAAAAACCCAGATACAGGAAGATGCGCGCCTACACAAGGGAGAATGGATGACCCCAACTAGAATTCCCTCACACAGAGATATGGTTCATTGGAACAAAGACATTATACTCCCATCATTTGCTTGTTTCATTTTCCTTTGGGATCACACTTAGAATAGCTTTAGGGAATGGGCTTCCATTGGATGATTGGCTGTAAAAAGGTCCAGTAATTGGTCTCCAGGATCCATGATAGTGGCTCTGGATCTGGACCATACCTTTATAATGTTCAGGTGGGATCATGAAGTACCACAGGTGAAAGTTTACACAGCTTGAGACCAGTATGTGAGTAGGGTGAAAAGATTCAGCCTGGTACTGGGGCTTCCTTTTCTGAAACAGCTGATTAATAAAAGCCTTTAAAGTGGTCTGGCAAACTTCACCTCCAAGACGCTTTAAGCAATTCTCTTTAATTGCATCTTTGTCATAAAGAACTATTTCTGTGGCCCACTTTTGAAAAGATCAGACATATATCCCAGTCCCATGAGTATTACACATTAGAAGAGTAAATAATCCTCTCAACCGTCCCTTTAAGCCCAATGGGACTGGCTCTCTGACACACGGCTATTTCCATGCCGGACACTGAGCAGAAGCACGAAGGCGGGTGTTGCCATCTAGTCTTCTTGTAGACATACCTCTGTATTTCCAATGCCGCTCGAGACACGCCAGGTTTACTCTCAAAACTCTGCCCGACACAATTTTGACCCAGAAAGACAGGAGAGACTTGTCCCTGGAGAAGGATAGTAGAGGGCCGGGACAATGCAGAAGACCCTGGACAAGATGGATTGCGCATGGCTACAACGGGCTCAAGCATAAGCATGCTTGTGAGGGTGACAGGGGACCAGCTCTGTTGCACATGAGGTGGCCGAGTTGGAGCTGATTTGATGGCACCTAACAGCGACATGAGGTGGAGTAGAAATGCCTCTGTGGGTTTCCAAGGCCCACATTTTGATGGGAGTATAAAGCTGCTTTTTTTTGGTTTCTGAGGAGCACCTGGTGGATTTCAACTGCTGACCTTGTGGTTAGCAGCCCAAAGCATAACCCACTATGCCACCAACGACCAGGCTTACTCTGAACTCCAAACTCACTGCCATCCAGTCAGTGCTGACTCAGAGCAACCCTGTGGGGCAGAGGAGAACTGCCTCTGTGGGTTTCCAAGACTGTGAGCTCCTGATAGGAGGAGAAAGCCCTATCTTTTCTCCAGAGGAGCTGGTGGTTTTGAACCTATGGTTAGCAGCCCAGTGTGAACTCGCTACGGACGGCACAGACACCCACAATCTGTGCTGCTTTTAGCAATCTCTCTACTCCAAGAGAGTTACTATCATTTAACCAAGTCAGCGAGAGACCTGGCTTCCTCAAGTCAACCTCCCCAAACTCTGACGTGCTTCTCTGTTGCCCCTTTCTTCATTTTTGAGGTTCATTATCTCTAATTCGTCTTCCCCATTGCAACCTAAGGGATGTCAGCAAAACGCTGTCCAAAAGTTTCCAATTAACTGTTGATTGTAGAACAGACTCCTAACTCCCGACAGACTCTTTAGTATTATTTTTTAATTATCTGTGTTTAGCCTTGCTTTTTAAGCCTATACTATGTTCCATCAAGTTTGAGGACGGAAAACCAAATAGAATTCATTATCAAGCCAATTCCAACTCTTAGTGACCCACAAGACGGAGAACTGTTGCTGTGTTTCCGAAGATGAGAATCTTTTAGGGGAGCTGAGAGCCTCAGTTTTTATAATGATGTTTCTAAAGTGAATCAGTGATTTATATATATATATATATATATATATATATACCATAGCTATACAAATGGATTTTGGATTTATACTTAAATCCAGTCCTAATCTAAGAACAATTCATTTTTATGACGTGGCCCTACCTGATATCTACCCTCATAAAGAGACCACTTAAGATATGGGTGCTGTAGCAAAGTGTGGTGAAATGAGATGATTCTCAGGTATCAGAAAAAGTAGCATCTGGGGTCCTAAAGACTTGTCTTAAAATAAGGCCATCTATCTGAGAAGCAACAAAGCCTACATGGAAGAAGCACATCAGCCTGTGTGGTCATGAAGTATTGATTGGATCAGGTATCAAAGACTCAGAACAAAAAATCTATCAATGTGAATGAGGGGGAGGGCGGAGAGGAGACCCAAAGCCCATCTGTAGACAATTGTACATCCCCTTACAGAAGGGTCACAAGGAAAAGATGAGCCAGTCAGGGAGCAGTACAGTACTGAGGAAACATACAATTTTCCTCAGTTCTTTAATGCTTCCTCCGTTCTCCCTCCACCATCATGATCCCAATTCTACCTTAGAAATCCAGCTAGACCAGAGTATCTACTACACTGATACAGATAAGTGCTCACAACAAAGGGAATCCAGGACAGATAAGCCTCTCAGGATCCATAATGAGTAGTGATACCAGGGTTGGGGGAAGGTGGGGGGACAAAGGGGGAACCAATCACAATGATCAACATATAACCTCTCGCCCCCCACCCCAAGGTTGACAAACAACGGAAAGGAGGGTGGAGACAGTGGACGATGTAAGATATGAAAATATTAATTTCTAATTTATCAAGGGTTCATGAGGGAGGGTGGGGGAAGGAGAGGAACAAATGAGCAGATACCAAGGGCTCAAGTATAAAGAAAATATTTTGAAAATGATGATGACAACATATGTACAAAAGTGCTTGACAATGGATGGATGGATTGTGATAAGAGCTGTAAGGGCCCCCAATAAAATGATTTGAAAAACAAGCCAACCAGTGGTCATCTAGGTGATGTGTTAACCCAGTCCACCTGGAATAAACAAACCAGTCTGTATGACTCAAGGATTGTAAATAAAATCCAGTCTCAAGGAGGCAATGATATCAGAGCTTAAATCCTGTACACCCAGTTTACAGAAGGCCATGGATGACAGTGGAAACCCAAAGTGCATGTGCAGAATCCCCACATGGATCAAGCCTCTGGCCAATCCCCTCTGACCACAGTTGAGGGATGTGACAAGCCTTGCTAACAGACAAGAGCACTATAAAGTTGATTATAGCAGATGTAGGTAGTTAAAATAGAATACCTTACCATTCGATCTCCCTATTGATCCATTCTAAAGTTGTTTTCAGTATTTTTAACATTTTCTGCTTTTTGATTGAGATTTCTGTTTGGTCCAGCTGTTGTTGTTGGTTTTGTTTCGTGGGATTTTCTGTATCTGAAATCCAGGACAGGTGGACCTCTAGGTAGTAAATGACTTAACTGCCTAGGTACAAGGCAGAGGTGCCTGGCTGAGAAGAAAATGTTCTAAAAATGATAGTGCTCAAATATCCTCAGTGTGATAGAATGACTAAATTGTAGGAGGGGTTCCACCACCCCACCAAAAAAACCTGGAATTTCACTGGGCAGAGGAGAGCTTTTTCAGTAATCATTTTTCCTGCTAGGCGAGCATTGAGCAACTTGTTCTGATTTAGTGCACCCAGTGGCATTTTCCTGGGAAGGTTTTCTGGTCACACTGAATTTTTTCTTAAAAAGTTTTGCTTGAACTTGTTTTTTTGTGGTGGTCGATTTAAGAGAACAGCGTGTGGCTGTGAAATTTTGTTTCCTGCTTGGGAAAAGATGCCTCAGAAACTGTTGTGATGTTGAACAGAGCGTACAAGGACAGCACTATGAGAAAATCTCAAGTGGATGAGTGGTTTTCTCATTTCAAAAAAGGTGAAATGTCGATTGATGACAAACCCTGTTCTGGGCGTCCATCAACTTTCCAAACACGAAAATGTCAACTCGCAGCACGTGTGGATTTCATTTCACCAGGTCAGACTGTTAACCAAGCTTTCTATTTAGAGGTTCTGCAAAGATTGCATAACAGATAAAAAAAAGGTCTGATTTCTGGCAGATGAGGGACTGGTTTTGCCACGACAAGGCACCTGCTCATGCAGCCATCTCAGGGTGCCAATTTTTGGCAAAAACCAGCGTGCCTCTCTTGTTTGAGGCACCAAACTCACCTAACCTCGCTCCGTGTGCCTTCTTTTTGTTTCTGTGAATGCAGATGGAAATAAAAGGTCAGCAATTTGATCAAGTAAAAGAGGCGGAGAACAAAACGAGGGAGGTGCTGTCAGCCATCCAAACAGATGAGTTTGAAAAATGTTTCCAATAGAAGGGCAGATTTGACAAATGTATTAAGTGTAATGGAGAGTACGTTGAAGGTGACAAAGTTGTTTTGTAAAAAATACAAACATACAGCTTTGAGGAAAAAAATCCATTTTGGGGGGTACCGCCTCGTATGATTTTTGAAGGATATGCCAATAAAACGAAAAACAACAAAAAAGGCCTTCATTAGGCTTCAAACTGCAGCTGGTCGGTTTGAACTGAGCAGTCCACTATACTATGGCCTGTTGAGCTGTCTTGGTTTCTCAGTGCTGCTGCAGTAAACCAGCACAAGTAGTGTCTCTTAAAGAACTGCTCATTTTCTCACAGCTGTGGAAGGTGCAAATCCAAATCCGAGCGCTGGCCCGGCTATTCCAGGATCCCTCGGAGATTCTCACGTGCAATCTGTTCCTCTGTGTGTGTACATCTGTCTGTGTGCATCGCGTCACTTTGTTAATGACTCATAAGTGATTAGATTGATTTACTTTTGCACAGAGCGTAAATTTATCTGGTGATTGCTGCTGGCAACCATTTTCCAAGAGACAGGATGGGAGAGCTGCCTTTGACAGCGAGGAGGCCTTCGTAGCCACACACAATCTCACAGGAGGAAAAGGCACAGGATTCTGGGTACACCGCGAGGGAAGGGCTGCCCTCAGCCATTCAGCATCATCCCTGGGAGCTCGCCATCGTTGACACCACCATTGCTGTCCTCATGCCCTGCCACCAGCATCTCTGCCTTCTTCCTGTCATCTTCTCGCCTAATGTAACAAGGACGTGCCCCGTGAAGGTGCCGTTCCCCTCCCTGTCAAATCCCACCACCACGCCCAGGCGTTCAGCGTAGTCCTCATGCCCTGGTCCTTGTTCTTGGCCAGCATGGACAGGAAGTGCTCAAAATCCAGCCCTTTCACATTCATCTCATCACTCTTGGGGTGCCCCCAGGACCTTAAGCACCTCAGTGTTGGAGCCCTCAACACATCCCCACACTGGCTGTTCCATCGAACAGCTGGGAGCTCTCGTGAACCTCCACATCTGGACTGCTTAGGCTCCGTGACCTTGCCCCGCAGTAATGGCCCAAGTGATTAACTGTAAAGCTCACGCTACCTGGGTCTGATTTCATGAATAGAGCAAAGGAAAATGGATTTCTAAACTGGGGCGACACACACAGGTGTAGGGGATAGGGTTCTAACACATATCTCGGGGGGAACACAAACACAATTTAACTAACAGGCTACACTGTTGCAGAGGCTATTAATGCTTACTTAACCCTTGGTGCCACCGAGAAGACTCTTGACGTCACCAGGCAATAAAGGAACTGCCCCCCCCCCCCCCCAGTACAAAAACTTGCTATGGTACCGTTTTGGTTGTTAATTTATCATTTGATTCATTGTGTGAGCTTGCACCTTAGCTTCTTCAAAGCTGTGAAACAGAAGAGGTCTGCAGAGGACCGTGTCACATCGTTTTCACCGCAACAGTAGGCGCTATGAGCGCGCCCCAACAGGTGTCCGCTTTTTTATCAACCGTTTGCCCAGTCTGCACAAGAGATTCCCAGGGTACATTTCAATGGCAAAAAGCAAGTAGACAGTTCCTGTTCTCAAGGACTGACAAGACCACGCAGTGACCTGTTAGAGATAGGACACAGTGGACCTGCCCTCCAGGGCTTCGAAGGTTGTCACCTGTCCGGGAGAGGCACACACTTCCACATCTTTCTCCCCACGGAGGGGCTGGGGGCTTGAAGCACTGACCTTTGGTTCTCAGCTAAGCACTGAAGCCAATGAGCCACCAAGCCTCCTTCAAGGGGTCTACGGGACCAGACCCCAGCAGCCTCACAAGGCACCAGGTTTACTCAGCAACTGTATTCTGGATGAGTGGCCAATGCACATCAAGGATACAAAAGATCTTTAAAATGCTTTGGCAATGTAGACTTTCAACAGAAATAAACCAAGAGCCTATATTAATGTATTTAATAAAAACATACGATGAAATCGTTGTCAGAACCATAAAGTTTATTTTAAAAAATTATTAAAAACTAATCATACAGGAATATTAATATACTTAAAAAGTTTGCTCCCCGCATTGAAGGAAAATACATTAGTAACATCTTCCAGACACCATCTTTATAAAAGTAAAACTTCTAAGATGCTGAAATGCACTACAGCAGACTCTCTAGTTTACACTCGCAACCACAGGATCCCCATTGCTCCCCGCCAACGTGGCTGGTTCTAAATGGCATTCTGTCTCTTCGAGAAAGCATACACTCGGTATCTACTAACAGCCAGTCTCCCCAATGTGTGATTATCTTAGGTAAGCATCTTACTTTAAATACAAGTCGAGAAAGCATCCCGTGATTGTAAACATTCGGCAAGAGCTTCCAGAGTACAGCGTCGAACAGAGGTGGCCTACGAGTCAGTCATTCACATGGTCCTCATTCATTTGGATACTGCTGACATCAAGCAAGGGCAGGTTTTGAAGGCAAGTCATTATAAGCCTTACTCCTAGTTCAGTTAAGCAAGTTCTGAATGTAGAGTTTAGTGAAAACACCTGAAAAGTCATTCTAAAGACTATATATTAAGCACCATTTTCACTTACCTGAAGTATATCGAGTTAAATCCTAGCAGTATGTGTATGATCATTGATACTGGAAATTAACAGTGACGGAGGGAATCGGGGTCCCT
>NW_022103908.1:2501260-2535605 GCF_000313985.2 Echinops telfairi | reverse complement strand
CTCGGACCCGGCCGAGGACTTATTCCCAGCGGACGCTAATAGGAACTGCTCGGCATGCCAAGGGGAGCAACACCCCAGTGCCACATGCGACCCACGAGTCGGAGGCACAACTATTCCTTCGGTCAGTGGAGGCTACGCAAGCAGATTTAAGGCTGTATTCGGCTAGAAAGAGTTCATTCTCTTCTTTAATATTTTCTACATAGCTTATGTAACACGAGGCAAAAATCTCATTGCACGGGAGAGGAAAGGTCTCCAAAGTGCTTTCTTAATACTATTCTTCATATAGCTTACTGTCAGTGTATATACACAGGGGTGTCTGTACTGAAAATTGCTAACCGTGATTCTCAACCTCTCATCACAATGATCCTTCCTCACTCTCTCTCCAACTCCGCACTTGTTGGGCTGTTCATGGTATTCCTCGGGGAATTCCGATGCCGCTCCACAGGAGACTCAAAAGGAAAACGCATTCACTGCCACCCACTTTGGGAGAGGCTTGGCTGCAGAGAAAACGGCGTTCCTGGAGCTGAAGGGTAGCTGGGAAACCCGTCGGGCGCAGCAGGGTAGCTGTCCAGGGCCGAGGCGGAGTGGACCTGACCCGGACAAGAGCAAGAAGGGCAGCAGGTTAGCAGGCGCTGGCGGCAGCAGGCCACTCTGGGCATGTCCTCCCCGCATGGCACAAGAGAGCAAAGCAACACCACTCTGGGGCAGGAGAAGGCCTGCTCGGCTTCTTGAAATTTTCAACAAGTGCTTGAATGTCTTCAAGGTGGCCTATGGACACACCACTCAAGTATCTAACAGTCTGCCAGGGAGCGGGAACCCTGACAGCAAATGTGCCCCAGGGGTCTGTTATTGTAGCATACATTGCCGAAGAGAAATCAAAATTTAAGGCACTTGGATAACGTTATCATTTTAGTAATTCTTTAAAATGAGCTTCAAACTCTACATAAGCAGAAACTAGCACTGTGCAGGCCTGATCTGACCCTACTGGCACATGGTCGATTTTGACAGTGACACCCCCACCCCGCATTCCGCTAGGCCGGGACAGAACTGCATTTTGGGCTTCGGGAACTGTGAATCTTGACCACCATAGGCAATTTCATCTTTCTCTGAGGAAGCATCTGGTGGGCGTTGAACTGCTGACCAATGCCACCGAGGTTCCTTGCTATGATGTGCACTTGCTTCCACAACAGCCTTCTGAGACCAATATCATTTGCAAATCTGGGAGGGCTAAGGGTCACCCTTCAGCCATTCCGGTGAGAGCCACTTTCCCAGTGTTGGTCTATCACAATGATTGTCACCGCTCCGCTGGGGCTGGCAGCCATGGAGTTGCCCCCAGCTCGTGACCATGCCACACACAAGATTGGACCACTGGGTTTTTACCGGCTGTTTTCCTAGTTTGCCAAGCCATTCTTCCGAAACCTGTCTTAACACCACGGCAGCGTGCACAAGCTGGGTGAGGGCAGGACTTGGGTATACTGGCTGGGCAGCAAAGCCAGCCCAGGTCCGCTAGCGGGTGAGTCCGCAGTGGAACGAGCCCTGCGGCTGCAGGCCGTCGGCAGGGCAGCTCACCACCCAGCCCACCCACCACTGGACTCCCGCTTACCTGCTGCAACAAGGCCGACTGGGCGGCTGCGTTATGCTGCAGTTCTTGCAAAGAGGGCTGTGAAGGATTCTGGGAAAACCCTGGGATACCCGGGAGCGACAGAAGGCCTGGAAAAACAGAGCTGCCCGCAGCTTGGATTCCGGATGAGAGTCTGTAACAGCAGACAGAAAAGCAGGTGAGACGGCAGGAAAGACGTCTTTAAGAGATACATTGCTCTGAGTAGCCAGATACCATCGTGAGGGGGTTAAAAAGACAAACCTGGAATTCGGTCGGCAGGAAACACAAAAGTGATCTATGCCAACTACTCATCCATGTACAACTTACTTTCCACGCGGAAAACAGCCCTTTCCGAAGCCAGCTAGTCTAGTCTTTTTTTTCTTCTTTTTTCCAGCTAGTCTAGTTTTAAGGTAAGTTGTTGAAACTTTGGAAATTAAGAGAACATGCACTTACTTTTACGTATTTACGGTCACGTAAGTTAGACCATAAAACATGTTGAGTAATGATGCTTCAGACAAGGAAAATATGTAATTCAGTAAATTATAACTAGCTTTTAATTTGAGTAATTAAAAAAGACCTTGAACTTCCAAGAAAAAAAAAAGCCCTTCCAAAGCAGCCACCTACCCGGCCTGCGCCACCAGGGCGGAGTTGAAGTTGGAACTGAAGGCCGACGCGAACCCGGGGAGGACGGGGGCAGGCGACGGGGCGGTGGCGGCGACGGGCAGCGGGGTGACCGCCGCCACCGTGGAGGGCGCCTGCAGCCCCGGGAAGGACGGGAGAGCGGGGGCGGCGCTGGGGGCACTGGCGGCAGAAAAGCCGGGGTAGGAAGGATTCGAGGAGGGCAGCGGCCCCTGGGCGACAGAGAAGAGGGAGGGGACGGCGGTGGACAGGTTGAGGGGGAAGGAGGCGGCCGAGGTGGGTGCCGAGGCCGAGAGCCCCGCAGCCGTGCAGCTGGGGTGGGGGCGGGACGGCGCCGTGGAGGTCACTGCCAGCGGGAAGCTGCTGGCGAGCGAAGTAAAGGGAGGCAGGGCGGTGAACACGGGCGCGATGGCGGCCGAGGAGCCGTGGGGCGGCAGGGCGATGGCGGAGAGCGGGTTGGCCCCGTTCAAGGGCGTGCTCAGACTCGACAGCCCAGACAGGGCGGGGTTAAGGCAAGTGGGCAGGCTGATGGGCGCCGACGTGGACGCGTACGTCCGGCCCAGGGAGCCGGGCAGGCCCAGCGCGCCATGCGACGGGTTAAGGGAGTGGGGCGGGCCCTTGAAGGCGGAGGGGGTGGGGCTGGTGGGCTCTGTTTTGATCAGGACGGAATGCGTGCTGGCAGCAGCAGAGGATGAGACGTGCAGGTCCGTGGGGCCGGGGTGGGGGCCGTGCAGAAGGGGCGTGGAGGAACCACAGCTGGCGGGCACGGGCGTGGAGGCGGCGGTGGCAGTCGCCAAGGAGGATGGGGAGGGCAGCGGGCAGGGGGTGGCCGTGGAGTTGGCGGCCGGTGAGGGTAGGCCTGGGAAGAGAGCCAGGCCAGGTGTGGTGGACCTCTGTGTCGAGGCTGCGGGGTAGCACTTGCCCGGAGCCGCGGGGGGTGCGTCTGGGGTCCGGTTGCTAAGAGATGGTAAGGCGGCCAGCCCGCTGGTGGCAGCAGGGGAGCTGAGACTGGTGTCAGTGGAGGTCAAGAAGCCTTTCAGAGCGGACAGGAGAGGGCTGTTGACAGCCAGGGGGCTGGCTGCGGACCTGCCCGCGATGACAGAAGGGGTGGGGTTGGCCACCCCTTGGGACGCTGGTGCCAAGGGCAGCCCTGCAAAGCCGGAGGACAGGGCAGCAGCAGAGGAGGTGGCAGCAAAGGGGTGGCTGGAGAAAGGCCCCGACGTAGAAGCAAACGTCTCACTGGTGGCTGGAGTGGCCCGAGGGGCAGATGCTGTCGGAGCGGCTGGGGTGGGGGTGGCTGAAGGGCCTGGCGGTGGGACCAGGCCAGGAAAAGCCGACGGGGCAGGGGTAGATGCTGTGCTGTGGATGGAGGTGGCAGGCATGGCGGGCAAGGATGGGGTTCGGATGACACTTGGATTGGGCGCCGATGGCTGAGAAGTATGAACAGCTGAGGAGACCTGCCCTGGGAACACGGGGAGGACAGTGTGGCCAGTGTTGGGCAGGCTCGTCCCAGGAGTGGTGGCGGTGGCTGATGCGGAAAGATGGCTGGCAGCCTTGACAGGGGAGGCAGTCGGCGCTGGAGTTGCAGCAGGTGTGGAAGGGTTAGACCCATGAGGAGAAAAGAGCTGACTGGCTGGCGTAGAAAACGCTGTGAGAAAAGAGACATGAAATGAATGCCATGCTGGAACGTCCAAGTTTTACCCAGAAACACACACACATTCGTCATGGTTAACAAACAGCAGAAGGAAATCACAGCTCTCACAAGGTACTGCAGTAAGTGCATCACTGCACGCCACTCCTAGAATCTTCAACACAGCACCCCAGCCCGCCGAGTCCCCACACGGGAAGTTCCCTGTGCTGCCGATACTTTCACGGAAGCACGTGGACTGCAAAGTTATAAAAACTTCTTCGCCATAGCCAAACACCTCGAAGGACTGAGTCACCTGGAGGGCCTGAGCAGTCCACAAAGACAGTGCTTTATATTCTATTGTGATGAGTTAGCAATTGGGGGTTTAAAAGCTTGTGACTGGCTGTCTAAGGTGCAATGATTGGTCTTTCCTCAAGAGCAAAGGGTGAAAAAAAAAATCAGACAATTGACCACACGAGTGTCAGTCAGTCTTGCGTCCCAGAGAACAGAAGTCCAGGGTACCTACGTATCATACCAACTGCTCTGAAAGAGATGGCATTAGAAGGCTCTGGACAGAGGGGAAGAAACTCAAGGTTCTCAAAGAGACCAGGTGGAACACCTGACTAGGGATAGTTCTTAGTCCTCCTTGAGGTATGGAACAGTTGAACAGTTGAACGATGCAGGAAGCACCAAGAGATGGAAAGAACAGTCACTGCTCTAGTCGACAGTCCACCATTTCAGGAGGCAGGTAGCATCTGAGCGAGAACCAATGGTGCCGAGGGAAGAAGTTCAATCTGCATTCAATGCATTACGCCCAAAACAAAGCTCCAGAAATTGACAGAATTCCCACTGAAATGTTTCAGAAAGCCAAGGAAGCACTGGAAGTACTCACTCGTCTATGCCAGGAAATCTGGAAGGCAGAACAGATCCGTATTTGTGCCCGCTCCAAAGGAAGGTGACCCAGCAGGATGCTCAGACTATAGAACGGTATCACTGATATCCCACACAAGTAAAACTGTGCTCAAGACCATTCAACAAGAATTGCAGCCGTACACTGACAAGGAGATCATTGCTGATGTTAGAGGGATTGTGGCTCCAAGCAGAGAATACCCAGAAAGACATTTACGTGTGTTTCATTGACTGTGGACCACAATAAACTGGATCACCTTGAGAAACATAGGAGTTCCAGAACACTTCTTTGTGCTCATGAAGAACGTGTATGTGCATCTAGAGGCAGATGTACAAACAGAACAAGGGAATAAGACATGGTTTAAAATTTAAAAAAAGGTGTATGTCAAGGCTGTATCCTGACTATACTTATTCAATCTTTATGTGAAGCAAATCACCAGAGAAGCTGGATTATGTGAAGAAGAGTGCGGCATCAGGATTGGAGGAAGGCTTATTAACAACCTGCGATGTGCAGACGACACAACCTTGCTTGCTGAAAGTGAGGAGGAATTGAAGCATTTGCTAATGAGTATAACTCATATGCATGTGAAAACTGGTCATAGAATAAGAACACGGAATAGATGCATTTGGATCATGGTGCTGGAGAAGAATATTAAAAGTACCATGGACTGTGAAAAGGACAAATCCATCTGTACTGGAAGGAGGCCAGCACGCTCCGTAGAAGCAAGGATGGCAAGACTTTGTCTTACATCCTTTGGGCATATCGTCATCTTGAGAGACCAGTCCTGGAGAAGGACATCATGTCTGGTAAAAGAGGAAAGGCCCCAATAAGGTGGCCTGACAGTGGCTGTCCAGTGTCCATGGGCTCAGGCACAGAGATGACTGAGGATGGCGCGGGGCAGTGCGGCGTTTCATTCAGTTGTGCATCGGGTCACTGTGGGTTGGAGCCGCCTCGATGGCACCTAACAAACCACACATGCAGGCCGGCGCGGAAGAACCGCCCATTTGAAATGAGAGAAAGCATCGTCCCAACGACCAAGTTCAGAAGGGTGGGCAGGAGTGGGGATGGAGAACACGGAAAGGGAAGGGCGGGCAGGAGTGGGGATGGAGAACACGGAAAGGGAAGGGCGAGCAGGAGTGGGGATGGAGAACACGGAAAGGGGCAGAGAAATGCCCCACACTGTGCAGTCTGCAGCCAATGACAGAAAGCAAAGTGTGTAGGAATCACTGAATGGAAATCTAATTTGCTCTGTAAAGGTTTACCAAATCCTCTTCTCACACACAAACATTTTATCTGTCAGACCCTGCGCTAAATGTTTTACATGTAGCCTTTCATTTTTCTCACAATGACACTTTGAGATAGTTACCTCCCATTTTAGAGATGGGCAATCTGAGGGTATAGGATCCCTGGGGACATACTGGTTTCATACTGGGCTGCTAACCTCAAGGTCAGTAGTTTGAGACCACTCACTGCTTCGTGCAGGTGAAAGACAAGGCTTTCTACTCTCATAAAGACTTAGTCTCAGAACCCCATTAGGTCACTGTGAGTTGGAATCAACTCCCTGGCAATGAGTTTGGTTTGGTTGTTCAATCTGCAGTGTGGAGTGGTAGAGAAACCTGCTATAGACAGTGCAGCCTTTAAACCAGGGGTCCTCAAACTTTTACAACAGGGGGTGAGTTCACTGTCCCTCAGACTGTTGGAGGGCTGGACTATAGTTTACAAAAAACTATGAACAAAACCCTATGCACACTGCACATATCTTATTTTGAAGTAAAAACCAAAATGAGGCAAAAACACCAGCGGGCCGGATAAATGTCCTCAGCGGGCCGCAGTTTGAGGACCCCTGCGGTTTAAACAAACATCAGCGGCAGAGTCAGGATGTGGCCCTCAGACACTGCTGCAACCACTAGGAAACCCCAGCAGCTACTAGCCCTGGCAGTGCCATGGGCACTTAAAGACACCTACCCTGACCACTGCCTTCAAGAACTGATGTATTCATGCTGCTGGACAAAACGGCAGGGGTTTCCAGATCACACAGTACTTTTAATCTCTTTTTGAAGCGTTGCACTACCCGCCCAAGGCTACAACTTACCTGCTGCAGAGCACGCTAAGGAAAGAAACAATGGTAGAGTACTGCTGCCACCTGGAGGCGTCGTGCGGACCACACACCACCCCAAGAGTCAATTCCATTTTCGGCTTAACCAAAACTCAAACTAAGCTCATGGCCACTGACCTGATGCTAATTACAGCGACCTATAGGTCAGGGTAGAACTGCTCATGTGTCTTTATTTACAACACTGTACTCTTTACACCCGTAGAAAGCCTCATCGTTCTCTGAGGAGTGGCTGGTGGCTTTGAGCTGCTGACCCTGCAATAAGTGGCTCAATGCGTGCGTAGCCCACTAGGGCTCCTCAGAATAAGCTGCAAGCAACATAAAAGAGGGCATAAAGTTGTACGCTCAATTAAATACAGCTAACGTGCACTTCATGCCATGCTAATAAAATGCATCACTCTCTAACTACTTTTAGCAGGTATTAATTGACTAGAGGTAGACTTTCCTACCAGGAATTTTTCTTAAAACACAAGAATTCAAATACACTCAGCTCCAAGTGAGGAAACCGTAACAGACAAGGTCTCTAGGCCACACTTAGTGCTTACCTTGATGCTGGGCAGCTTTTGACTGACTGGAAAGGTCTTCATTTTCTATATAAAAAGAAATAAAGGTTGATTTCAGTTTTAGTCAAATCATTAACTACCATATTAATCAGAGATGAGACAAAATGGAAAATCCAAGATATACATATGGACGGGACACTGCTTGAAAATCTTAAAAACACCTCAAACCAGTGAGGTTTGAAATAAGCACTGTTATCTTACGTGCAGAGACCTTTAAGAATACTTTCTGGACAGATGATGGTCTCAGCCCCAAGGCTAGCCTTTGGGGGAGCTACATGGGGCTGCTGCCTACTGACAAACCCACTACTGCCCGAGGGTGTCCAATGCAGTGACCACGGCAAATGGGAGAAACCTGCACTTGCCCCGTGGTCCGCAGCTGTGAAAAGGGTCCAGCGTTAGAGCTGACAAGAAAAGCAACCCTGTTTGAGACCCTCCCTGGCCCCGCCCCCTCCTGACACAGTCGGGGGAGAAGGGACCTGTCTAACCAGTCAGCAACTAATGACTGCCTATAAAGCTAACATGTGACAGACAGACCTCAGGGCAAAGATAAAGGAGTCATTGCAGGGCCGACCTGGCCTGGCTTGGCCAAGGACCAACAAGCACAAAACTCGAACAGATGGGGTCTGCCAATGGGGAGTCAATGCAAGAAAAAACAACTTAAACCTATAATGATGTACAAGCTACGGTGCTACCTCACATAACTGGGAGAGGAAATTCCATATGATTCAGCAATACTTCTGCTGGACATACATCCTAAAGAATTAGAGTCATAACACGAACAGACACATACACATCTTCATTCATTGCAGCACTGCTCACAATAATAGCAAGAAGCTGGAAACAGCCCAGATGCCCACTATAAGAATGGATAAAGAAATTTTGTTGTGTACACACACACACACACACACACACACACACACACAATCAGTCGAGAAGGTGATTAGATGTCAGGGCAGTTTTGAAATACGACAACCATGAATCTTCTTGGTAAGCATCCAGAAAGATACCACGTTTCTAATAAAGGGAAACGGCGTGGAATTTAGAAGCCAACCAACGAACTAAGGAAACAACACTTAAAAAACAATTTACAAATAAAAACTGAAAATAAAAATACTGGCCAAATACTTTCTGTGGGATGAAAACCAAAAGGAGTTAGGGATCAGGTGCATCAGAGGGCCTAAGAAAAAGGCAGTTGTACAGTCAGAGTCCAGGAGTCCTAGCGGGTAGGGTTGTGAGCTGGGCTGTTGACGACCAGGTCAGCAGTCTGAAACCACACTGCTCCTCGGGAGAGAGCGCTACCGTCTTGGAAGCTGATAGGCACAGTTGCACCTGCCCTATGGCATACCTGTGAGTCGACACTACCCCGATGGCAGTGAGGGTGGGTTTGTCTAGTAAGAGCTAAGTCAGAGAATGGTATTTGATTACCTCAACTTTCAAGGAAAATCAGCAGCACACACTAGAATAGGAATTTTGTCAATAGTTAAAAAAACCCACCCAAACCCCACTTTCCCCTACTTGAGTAAGAAACACCTACAAAGACAGTATTACAATTACACAGAGGGCCTTCTGAAACGCTTCACAGCAAGCACAGCATCTTGTGAAGAACAAGCCACGATCTCCTCAAGGCAGCACCTTGAGGGAGAAGCGAGGAGACTGGACACCAGCACCTGTCATGCAGGCCAAGACTCCGTGCACACAAAGGCCGGTTCTCTGGGACAATGACCTAACGAGCTGCACAGTCACCGTTTAATTACAGAAAAGGGTATTAAAGGCCAGGTGAAAGAAACCATTTCGAAAAGTTAGAAAAACCAGGGAGGGAAAGCGGGGGAGGACTTTGCTTATGAAGTACCGTGTCAGCTCACTGGCACCCATCGATGGGACTGGGCGCAGCTGCTCCTGTGGGTTTCCGGGAGCAAGCTTTATGGGCGTGGGAGTACCTTATCTTTACCCTTCCACCCGGCTCCTCCCATCTGCATTTGATCTACTTCTTATCCTTTCTTTTGAAGATCCGGGTTGCACTTCCACACTCCACTGTGCCCTCCGAGTCTTTACTGGAGAAGGATTCTATCTGTAGTGTATCTGGGGAGCCCCTCCTCTGGGATCCGTACTACTAGTCCACCATATCTGTCCTCCACCCCCCAACTGCTCAGTTAGACAGCAGCTGTGTTACTGAATTGATACACGTTAAGAGATTACATATACAGCTTGCCTGCATGGCCTACAGCACTGGAACAATGTCACAGCACTTACCATCCCAACCAGAAATTGGGCAACTTAAGAATCGCTGAAGCAGCATATACTGAAACTGCCTTTTCTCATGTACAGAAGACCTAACCTGGCAGTGCAGGTGAAGTGTTGGCATTAACCTCAAGGTGGATGGTTTAAACTTGCCAGCCGCTCCACTGAACAAATACGAGGCCCTGTGCTCCTGTAAAGATGGACAGCTTCCAAAACCCCGGCGTCACCGAATGGGAATTTGCTCCATGACAGAGGGCTCCATTTTCTCCCCCTTTCACGTCTACCTCTTGCTAGACTGTAGGTAGACTTTGTTCACCGCCACATCCAGAGGACGGGACATGGAAAGCAAACAGAGTTCAATGAAACCGTTACTGAACACTACTACTAGTGAATGTCTTCCCATGTGACAGGCAAACGTAAGTCCAACGAGATCCACACACTGAGGACTCCCACGCAGCGCCCCAAGCACTGCAGACCAGTCTTCTCCCCAAGCACACGTCTGCACAAGTGAGCTAACGACCCTCAGTACCTGCCGCCCTTTACCTGTTCCCACTGGATTCGGAGTGTACGGTGGTGGAGGAGGGACACCCGGAGCTATGACATTGGCTAACGGTACCAGGCCTGCATTGTTAAAAGCACCTAAAGTAAAAACAGACATAGAGTTAGTTTCATAGTTTTCCGCAGCCAGGCGTTCAAAGGGCAGGCAGTCTTGTAGCTACATATACTTTGCAGATTGTTTCATGACTGGTGATTTCACTTGGAGGTTTGGCCTTAAGGGCAGATCAGTCATATATAAAAACGACCCTTCAGAGTCTCCTTCTGGAAAATCCTGTGAAACTGAGGCCAAATGGGAGAACTGGATTCAGTCTGGATTCCACTCACTGCAGGTCTAAGCTCGCTAAATAAAATGCACAGTGGGTGGCCCCACCTTACTTTGCTGCCAAGCACGTTCACCTGGCTTTTCTAAGTTAAAGGGATTAATGATGCCTCTTATTGAATACCAACCATGCAAAATAGCAATTCAAGAGGATTTCTATCAATTCACCAGTGAAAACTGGCAGTAATTATTAAATAAATTCCTGTTGGCAAATGCTGTTACATATTTACCGCTTCAGTCTATGAGAAAATTCCTGGATGAAAGGTCTGCTGCATGGCTGTGAGCCGGACAAGTAACAGCGACTCTGGGCCCAAAGGAACCCACCTCCCCCTTCCCGAGGGCTCCCACGGCGCCCCAACACGGACTTCCAGTTTAATAAGGAGGGAAGAGGGGCAGGGGAAGGAAGAAAGGAAACTGACCCCAGTCCTTCCCGAGGGCTCCAATGGCGCCCCAACACGGACTTCCAGTTTAATGAGAGAAGAAGGAGAGAGAGACAGACAGACAGACACACACACACTCTCCTTACTTGGTGCAATGGTTGCATGTGGCCGGCATGGAGGTATTGGATAAGGAACGGGTTTGTGTGGATTATATGTTGAAGGTGGCTAGATGGAGAGGAAAGTATTTTCGTTAAAAAATCAATCAAGTTGTCTCCTGACAAAATGTGCCTTTCTAAATATCTTGTCTGGATTATTGTCCATTAATATGGACGGCAGAATTTGTCAAAACGGGCCCAGCACGTCAGATCCCACTGGATGGACACAGGACACAGATAAGAGGATGGTCTTTGCTGTAGCTCCCGTGACCCCGAGCAAGCTCCCATGGCTGATTTTAAACACCTGCGGAGGTGGCATCCCTGGTGAAGGGTCAGTCCTCAGCCCCGCAGTGATGACGTCCCCTCAGACCCAGCGCGGTTTCGGTATCTTGGCTGCTCCCACCAACCTCCCTGGCAACACCCTCTGCGACTCATTACTCATCCCTTTATCACTTCCTCTCTCCACCTTACGGCAAGAAAGGGCGGTGCTAGCTCAAGCATTTGGCATTCGGCAACTCTCCCAGACTACAGATTGGAACAGCACTGCTTTTAGTTGTCATCCAGACTCCCAGGATGCACAATATACAGGGTTTTTCTGGTGGATTTCCTAGTCTGTCTGAGTCCGGAAGCTCTACAGACAGCCTGTTCAGCACTCTGGTGACATGCAAGCTCCACTGACAGATGGCTGGGCCCCAGGGGTGCACTAACCAGGAATCCAACCATGGTCTCACATGTGGAAGATGGGAATTCCACTAACGGACTGCCAGCACCCCGACTAGAATAAGGAGCTCAATTATTATTTGAAATAGCCACAACCCCCAAATGTTGAGTAGTGAAGGGAACATACACAAACTGAAAGTCCTCACAGAAACGGTGTTTAGAGTCTGGTCTCGAACCTAAGCTGAATGCTGCCCATTCTAACTACTGAGAGGCAGAGCCCTATGCAGGGACTCAGAACTCAGATTTCTGCACCTCTCACACGCCAGCCCTGTCTGGGGCACTATCCTTGTGCCAGGAATACGGAGTCTGTCATGCGGATAGCTAAGGACTGACTTTGAGGTGGCTGTGTTGGCCTCTGGTATGCCCACACCCCTCAATCCAGATGGTTGTCCATTTCTATCCAGTTGCCATTCCAGCCAGGCATTATGGTCATGCCTGTGAAACGATACTCAACCACTGCCTCCACGAACAGGAAGACGATCAGAAAGCCCCCGGCAATCTCCCATTATCTGTTACTAGTATTAAAACTGGGCAGATGAGCATCTTAGTTAAGGAACCCTCCTGATGCAGTGAGCTTAGGGTTAGGCTGCAAACTGCAGGGGTGGTAGCTTACACCCACGTGGGAGAACAATGTCGGCTCTCATCAAGATCGGAATACTAAATAACCTCAGGATCAGCTCTGTGCTGTCCAACAAGGCTGTCATGAGCGGATCAACTCGGCGGCAGTGAGCGGCAGGATCCATCTACAAAGACACTTCCTCGTGCCTCATATTTAAATGTGGCAGGACAGGACTTCATATCGCTCTCACGCGAAAGTCAAATATTTAACCCCGAAGGGGTCCTTAACACTGCTGACCAAGCACTGTACCGACACCTCTCTGTCATGCTGACTCCTCTAGAGTTTTTGCAGGTTTGGAATTTCACAACACAAAAACGATACATGTTTTGCTTTGTGTAGTTAGAAAAACCTAAGCAGGAGTCAAGACTTGCCGAAGCATTTATTTTCTAAACATACCGGTTTGGATGGTCCCAGGATCCGGGCGGCTATTCCTTTGCCTTCGTTGGTACACTCATCTCCATCCTTTTTCAAAGGGGTTCCCTAGTGTGTGTGTTTTTAAAAGACGCACAAAAAGAGAAGGTAATTCAGCCCAAAACGAAACCCAGACCAATCACCACCACCAACACACCCATAATGCACTGAAATAAACGAAAACTTGGCAGAAGCGTAGGGTTTTGCGTTCTAGACACGATTCTACCCAGGCTAATAGCAGGGCTAACCGGGCCTTCACCACCTTTATACCCTACAGAACATTCCTAATAAGAGTTAGTCAGAAGTACACCAGCAATCCACAAAGGGGAGAGGTAAGGGGGGCATACAGTAGGCTCTCCCTTGGGGGACGGTGAGGAGGGGTCTGCTAAAAGTAGCAGCCACAAATAAGACTTTTGTTGGCACCGCACATGCCTAAATAATCAGCTGAAATATGAGGGCTCTCCTTAACCATGAAGTGTGACTGCTTATATCAGACAAGAGCACGAACTCATGCCAAGATGGCTGCAGTGAACAGTAAAGACATAAGTTTACTGCCATGTGTACTTAAAATGGCACACATTTGTAAGGAAGCCACCTTCCAAGATGGTACCAATGTTCCTTGCTTCCTGTGTCCCTAGGGCAGTCCCGTCCCACAGTGCCCAGGGCTGGCCTGTGTAACACACAGGCGAGTGAGGAAACGAGGATGGTGGACATGTGAGAGTGCAGCATAGTGGCAGTGCAGCTGCCATGTGCCCTCTCTTGGATCACTTGTCTGTGCAGGAGGCGGGCCCTCGAGCAAAGTGAGCGCCCGGGAAGCATCGCCCTGAACTCCGATCCAGCCCTCAGGCGACTGGAGTCGCAGGAGAGCCTAAGCCAGAACCATGGGGGGGAGTCAGCCCCAGGTTTCTGGCCCACACCAACTGTAAAAGCTAGTAAATGGGAATTTCTATCTACTAAATCCGGGGGTTATTTGTGACAATGGAAATAAACCAACTTTGTAAGAGGAGCTTTACAAAGGGGTTCGAGGAACACTAGGCAGGGGTTGCAGGAGCCAATCCTTTCCCTCACAACTTGAACAGTTACTCGAGAGCCATAAATACATTTTTACAAACAAGTGAAATCACCATTATCTGAATAATACCCCTTAACACTTTCAATTTGACTTCAGAGCCACAAGTATGCAGACCACAAGCTCGCACATGGCTTAACAGATGACACAAATGGGTAACATCAAAATGTCTCTTTGGAGCATGCACCTTTCCAGAGTCTCTATTAATATAGGCAACGTGATTCTCCAAGACTGGATTGTTACACGCAGTTTCCCAAACACACTTAGCAGTGAAACCAGCTACAGAACGCAAAACATTTGAGGAATGCTGCTTTACTAAATGTCAATCAGTGCTTCTAAAATGAATGCAAGATAAAACAAAATAAAACAGAAAGCATCCTCTCTTCTGTGTGGCTTCTTTTCAGATTTCACACAAACCCTTTAATGCAGCTTAAACTTGGCCTTTCCATTAGTGGTCGACCTATGAATTGAGTTACTGATGTGAGAAAAATCCTTTCCATGGTGAAATCTTTGCCATGAGAAATTTCCTAAGTCATAAAATATGCTTACAGGAAAAATTCCATTTATGCGGCTCGGCTTTCCTTTGGGATATGGATTTCCTGGAATTGTTCCACAAGAAGATATCATAGCATGAGGAGCCTTGCAACCTCCCTTGAAAGCCTGTAACATGACAAACAGGAGGGTGGTAAAAATCCAAGTCTCCCACCCCCACCAAACTCAGAATCAAGCATTGTGGGTATTGAGAAGGCTAGCTAAGAAACATGTGTGGACAAACAGTATCACATTCACTCTGTTCATAGGTGAACATGACCAAAATCATTAAGGCAAATCATTTTACTTCAAAGGCATTATTAAACCGGCCACACATAATACTGTTAATGTTGCCAGAACTGACTCCTACACAAGATTATCTTCACAATGGACTTTGTAGATTGTGTGCAGCGAAGTCCATGCATCCTTTCCACTTCCTAAAAGTAACACTGCTCACTTCTACCCACACCACGCCCATGCTGCAGACAAGCAGAGAGGGCCGATTAGAAGAAACAGGTCGCCTCCCTGACCTGAAGAGCTCACAGCTCAGTGGAGAAAATACAAAGCAAAGTGGATGATCAAGTGTCCACAGGCGTGCTACTGAAAAAGCAAGAGCTATTTGCAGAACATAGTGCTACACACAATGTAATATACGTAACAAGGTGCACCAAGGGAAGGGGTTTAGTCTATCCTGCTTAAGTTGTAACATCTCGACTTCCAAGACACGTGGACACATCTCCAGTCATGCTCAATATTAATTAACTGATCCAAACACACTCTATTATAGAGCATGTATTCTGAATCCATACAGGAAAATTACAGTATATACAGTTATGCTAATTTTTATATAGTTTGCTACAGAGTCATATTAATGATAGGGTAAAGGAGGACTTGTTAGCAGCCCCATGCGTAGTAGCACACTACACTGTTAGCTAAACTACAGCTGAAAAAGAACCTTACCTATTTGTTCTGACTGAAAAATTCTTAAATATCCGAACAGTTCTTGTTCATAGCCAGGTGATGCCTGCCTGTGTAGCTAGCTAAAAGTTTATGTACAATGACACCCCTCTCCTGTGAATTTCATCAACACAAGTACATGGCAGAGCAAAATTTCAACGTCTAAAATTTACCTGTTCAAGAACTCTCTTACAGCGTTTCTTCTCTGACATACTTATCCGGAATAAATCTTCAATGGGCCGAGAATTCTGTGCATCCACAATGTTTCTACCAAGGAAACACAAATTAAATTAGCATTTAAAAATCTGGATAATATGCAGGAGAGCAACTTTTGTTTACACACAAAGGTATCTGAACGAGTGCTTCTCTATTACACTGGAAGAAATAGTTAATATTTATTTTCCCCCTATCACAGGAAACATAAATGTCCTCTTTATCAACAGCTATAAAAAATATGTAACTCAAGCTATATAGTATAAATAAAAACCACTACTTGAATAGATACCCTACCTCTCCACAGGAGTGCTGAGAGAAAGGAGGAGGTAGAATGAAACCCTGTATCAAAAACCTAACAGTCATGGTTGATATAAAATTGAAGTTCCATCTTATTCTTTAGTTTACTGTTGCCCCTTTGTGGACATCTATCTGTACTTGAGGGATTTGAAAATGTGCCTTTTTCTTTTCTTTGCATTTATATTCATTGATCTTTGATCAGACGCTTGCTAGCTAGTTTCACACACCTCACAGGATTTAAAATTCACACACATCAGACCAAGTAGGTGAGAGTCTAACTTCTGCATGTGAGGAACATAAGACCCATAGAGTACGTGTCTTGCCACAAAAATTTTGTCTCTAAGTCCCACGTCTTTGACAGAGCGGCTTTCCTGTGACTCAGAATAGACAGAGCAGCAAGTTACTGAAATGCACGCAAACTCCTGATTGTGAAAAGCACCCTATTTTCTAAATTATAACCGTGTCTCAGAAGTCCTCTCTTAATTCACCTGCTTTCATAAAGCAGACGACCGTTCACTGCTGAAGTCTAACCGGTGAACACGCACCGATGAGTTAACAGACAGTTCACGTCTTCAAATCTTTTCTCCAATGGAGACCAAAGGCAACGAAATACTTACGAAGCCAACAGTTCCAGAGCAACGAGTTTGTCTTTACTGAAGGTGAAGCAGTTGAGTATATTGACCACTTCTGCTGGATGAACAGCCACCATTTTCTAAAAACAATAAAATGACTTGGAGCATGAGACAGTTCATGTCAAAGACCTAATTTAGGGAAAGTACAGTTAAGGTTAACACTCACATTTTAGGTGAAAACGACTTAGTCAAAAGCAAGTGCTAAAAGTGCATGTTTTGGGCTCAAGCACTGTCAATGTACGTGTAAGATCTTAATTCTACGAACTCTCTTTTTACCCAGTTTTCAATGTGTTCACGTACAGAGCAACCAAGAAACCCTTGGACGAGGCTAAGTCAAAAGGTGATGTTTGCGCACTTGGAGGACTATCCTACTCAAGGAGTTGGGGGAAAACGAACACTCCTCTATCCGGAGACTCAGCACACAATAGAGACCAGCATCTCCCAAAGTGGGACCCACATAGCATTACACACACACAAAGGAACAGTCACGGGAGTCAGGGGAGGGCTGGGCTGGGCTGAACGGTTCCCGAGGCACAAAACTTTCTTTGAGTTGTATGTTAATGTGCACTGCGACTCGAGACTGTGGAATGCCAGATTTGAAGGCATTTTATTTTGAAAAACACCTTGAGAATCTGGCCAACTTATAGATTTACGTTAACAGTAAAGACAACTCCAATGCAAAGTAACTACAAGCCAGATGGATCAGTATCAATACCTCAACATTCCTAAAACCTCAAGCAGTGTTTCCCCCCAATACTTTATTCTGGTACAAACAAAAGCACTGATAAAAAATGTTCAACTTTGCATCTAAACATTTTATAGATATTAAGATGTTCTCAAAAGATCCATTTCTTAGTAGGCCCACTCCACACTCGCCCCACCCACCATGTGGTAGCTTCCAAAGACCAGGAGGTGATGTGAACATAGATGATCTCCACAGACCACACTGGAGAATGCCATCGGCACACAGCTGCCAAGCCAGGGAAAACCAAGGCCCTGTCCAGCTGAGACATAACTCCAACCACACAGCCGCCATTCCTCTCGACCTCACTCTCGACTTCAGTCACTGCCAGATGTATGCTGCTAATGTGCAAGTAAAATACTTGGGACACTGGACCTTTACTACTGTTGTAAATGAAAAGTTCTAGCCCACGAGGCAGTCGCTGAGTGTTGGTATATGCGTTCCTCCATCTGCATAGTGAGCTGGCCACTGCCACGAGTCAGCTCCATTCACGGAGCCTTTACGGAGCTTCCTGCGGTTGCTGAGGTCTTCACTGCAGCAGGCAGCCTCAGCGGTCGTCCATGGAGGAGCTGGTGGGTCTGAACTGACATCGCTTTGGCTAGCAACCCAGTGAGCCACAAATGTTGCGACTAGCTACCATACTGGACATTCAGAAATAATACATTCCCATCATTTAAAAAGTCCATCTGAGGAGTGCATATCTAGGGAATTTATGTATGAATCCATCTCACATTTCTAAAAAAGTATTCAAAAACAGAAGGAAGTACCTAAGAACTCTTAAAATTTAAAAATGTTTAGGTTTAAAAATGTTAGGTTGTCAAGGACTTCAATTTACTTAAACTTTCAATTAATGTTTCTAGAAGCTGAGGTCAGGAAATAATCGGGCAATGCTGCTGCACAAGACCTCTTTGAAGTGTTAAAGAACAAAGAGGCAACTTTGAGGACTCGTCAGTCACTACATCTACATGGGAAAGCCAGACGATAAATAGGGAAGACCAGAGAACGGATGCATCTGAATTAGGATCCTGGCGAGCCAACTGGAAGCACCACTGGCTGGCAGAAGAACAAACAAATTTGTCTTGGATGAAGTTCAACTGGAATGTTCTTGGAAGTGAGTATGACAGACTGCAGCTCGTACACTGCACAGGCTGTCAGCAGAGTCCAGCCCTGGGAAGGGCGGCATCCTTGGTCAACAGGAAGGGCAGTGGAGAAAAGGGAAGACCCGCAGGGAGCTGAACTGCCCTTGGCTGAATCCATGGGCTCAAATAGCGCAGTGCCTGTGAGGAGGGGCAGGAACCGCTCAGCAGTGGCTGGTCCACTGCATCCAAGGTCCCTGAGAGCTGAAGCCAACTCAATGGCATCTAGCGACCACATATTTTGAATAATCAGCAACAATAACATTTCGGGTCAACTTTTCTAATACAAGTGCGTTATGGGAAGCTGGGAGAATTCAAAACACTTAAATTCTACATTCTGAAGAAAAAGAAACTACTTACATGCTGTAATGCTTTCATTGCCTTTAATTGAGGCTCCGCCCAGGAAAAGTATCTCAGCAAATCAACCACCTGAAAGCACAGAACTCATTTAGCTCCACTGACAGCAGTTTGGCAAACATAACCAAGGCCTTCTTCCAGGACTTGGAATGACTCTTAGGCGTGTGCAATGGGGCCCAGGTTGAGGGGCAGTGGGCATCAGATAGCCCACACTACAGCACCAACAGAGGAGCAAGGTGTGGCTATTTAACTTTACATCAACCACAACCACAGAAGAGAAGTTCAGTTCAAGCGCTCAACTGCATGAAGGGGCAGAGAGAACATGCCCATCACTGCAGGAAGTTCAGTAGGTCAGCCAGCACTGGTTTGGAAAGAAACACAAGCATACGATAGAGGAAAAATAAAGTGCCGTATATACTCGAGTATAAGCCAGCCCAAATATCAGCTGAGGCACCTAATTTTACCACAAAAACGGCATTAGAAATATGCCAAAAACTCGACTTATACACAAGTATATACAGTATATTCTCATAAGAAAAAAAGTTAGAAAAGTAGGGTATAGAGATAAGAAGTCAGCTCAGGAACAAACTAAATTTTCCACGAACTATCTGAAGTCCCCATGTATATGTATGCCCTTTATGGGAAGGAGGGTTTTGCCATCTGATGAATGCTGCCAACTGTAAAACTTGACCAACTATGCTGTCCTGCACAGGAAGGGAGTCTTCAGAACAGCAAGGGGCTTAGAATGTCACACTAAGAAAGTGGCTTAATACAGTTTTGAAAGACTTTAGCAAAGTAGAGTAACCACTGAGGACAGTTTTTAACAAATTAGATAAACATTTAAATCTTAAAAACAGCATGAGATGATTTTGAAAAGCAATGGAACAGTTAAAAAACACTAAGTAGGAAGCAACAAGTTAGATAATAAATCAACTTCTAAGAATTGCACATCTCCAACTACAAAGGCTTAAAGTTATTCGAGCCTTCACTCAAGCTCTTGAGAAACGGAGAACTCGGTGCATTTAGTAACTAAATCTACAGATTTACTGCCTACCTTTCCCCAAAACTTCTCTCCAGATTCACACTGCTCCCTGATTGATTTTCCACTGACACTCTGAAACCCCTCTCCTCCCCTTTCAAGCCTGCATGTGCACACACAGGTTGTATTTTGTTTTAGTAGCAAACTTACTCTCATGAAGTTCACACACAGTGAAACGACAGGGCAGAGTAGCATCCCCTCCCTCTAGCATTTCTGAGGCTACACTCTTCATGGACCAGACTACTTTCTCCCTCAGAGGGGAGGGTGCATTCACACTGCTCATCTCCAACACACCACCAACCTCCCTGCCATCCAGCCAACTGCAACTCGGCGACCCTTTAGGACAGCGTGGAACTGTCTCCCCAAGGGATTCTAAGACTGTAACTCTTGATAAGTGTAGAAAACCTTCTTTCTCCCACAGAGTGGCTGGTGGTTTCCAATTGTGGACCCTGTGGTTTGCAGGCCAGTGTGAAATCACAACCACTATGCCAACAAGGCTTTTCGATTAGCAAACACTTCAAGGTTTAACTACCAGGCTGAAACCACTAGACTTCTGGCGGTTAGAGAAACGATTTACCAGACATTGTCTTTTTTTTCCTGGCTGATGAAAGCTTTATTTAGTGGCTTCATATGAAACCATTTATTCAAGGCTACTTCTTTTTTTTTAAATCATTTTATTGGGGGCTCATATAAATCTTATCACAATCCATCCACCCATCTATTGTGTCAAGCACATTTGTAGATCTGTTGCCATCATCATTCTCAAAACATTTGCTTTCTACTTGAGCCCTTGATATCAGCTCATTTCCCCCTCCCTCCCCCCTCATGGATCCTTGATAATTTACAAATTATTATTATTTTGTCATATCTTAACACTGTCCAATGTCCCCCTTCACCCACTTTTCTGTTGCCCACCCCCCAGGGAGGAAGTTATATGTAGATCCTTGTAATTGGTTCCCCCTTTCTACCCCACGTTCCCTCCACCCTCCCGGTATTGCCACTCTCACTACTGGTCCTGAAGGGATCATCTGACCTGGATTCCCTGCGTTTCCAGTTCCTCTCTGTACCAATATGCATCCTCTGGTCTGGCCAGATTTGTAAGGTAGAATTGGGATCATGATAATGGGGGGAGGAAGCATTTAAGAACTAGAGGAAAGTTTTATGTTTCATCGCTGTTACCCTGCACCCTGACTGGCTCGTCTCCTCTCCATGACCCTTCTGTAAGGGTCCAATTGCCTACAGAGGGCTTTGGGTCTCCACTCTGCACTTATCCTCATTTACAATGATATGATTTTTTGTTCTTTGATGCCTGATATCTGATCCCCCTTCGACAACTTGTGGTCACACAGGCTGGTGTGCTTCTTCTATGTGGGTTTTGCTGCTTCTGAGCTAGATGGCCGCTTGTTTATCTTCAAGCCTTTAAGACCCTGGATCTTTTGAGAGCCAGGCACCATCAGCTTTCTTCACGTTTGCTTATGCACACATTTGTCTTCAGCAATCATGTTGGAAAATGTGCATCATGGAATGCCAATTTGATACAACAAAGAGTTCTTGCATTGAATAAGTACTTGAGTGGAGGTCCAATGTCCATCTGCTGCAAGGCTACTTTCATATTAAGTAGTAAATCCTGTTATTGCTGACTCGGGGGTAAGTTTACCTACAATGAGATACCGTGACCTCCTTTCTTAAGAAAAACTCAATCTAAAAACCATGTGAGAATGTCAGTGTGGTCAAAGCGGGTTGAATCGGAACTGTCAAGTTTTCTGCTAAAAAGGAAAGCTTTTACAGTTCCTGATTAACATGCCAACACAATGAGAAGTCTCACCAGCAGGCAAACAGACACGAAGCAGGACATTGGCGTGAGAAGGTTTGTGTGTAAACAAATAGAGGGATACCTACCTGTTCACTAGAGAAGTATCCGTGCACGTATTCGATTGCCTTTAGTTTGTACTCTGTCAGAACAGCCTAGAAATCATAGAAAACGGTATTAATACATGAAAGCAGCACAGTAATACAGATACCTACACTGCTGAATCACAACAGGAAAAATGACTGTGCCCCCTACCCGCCCCCAAGCCCCAGGGCTTCCCTACTCACTCCTTACAAAGGAACAAACCTGCAATGAGAATAATGCTAAAGGTAAGGTTCTGTTAAATATCACAATTCTATAAATGTGATGAAAGGATTTCAGAACATCACAAGCCCAACTAATTTGTGACTTTTAATGTTAACAGACAATGCTCATTCATCAGACAATTACTTCTTGAGCACTTATTACGTGCTAAGGGTAGTAGCCAAGCGCTGGGCTGCTTAAAATGTAGATGTGGCCATCTATTTCCATAAAGATACAGCCCCCTCCCCTACCAATTCAGACCCATAGCTTGATTTTCTGCAAGTAGGAATTGACTCGATGGCATTGGGTTCTAGAGGCTGCTCTCAAAAATCCCAGAGATGAGACAACCCCTGGGCCCTGAACTCAATCCTTGTATCTGTCCCTAGCTGGGCAGCTTGGCCTTTCAAACACCATGGAAACTTTCTCATCCGTCACCCATCTCAAGAGTTACCGCTGAGTTGGGAAACACTCAACATCCGAACCGACACGTAATAGGTGTTCGGTAGATGCTGCCTCCTCTTCACAGGAAACCAATCAGAAGCTGGGGGAGCAGTTGGCAGCTCTGACACAGCACTGTGTAGGGCAGCGGTAGTGAACATCTGGCCCAAGGGCAGAATCAAATCCAACCAGACTCACTGCCATGGAGTCCGTTCTGACTGGGGCAGAACTGCCTGTTTCCAAGACTCTTTATGGGAGTAGAAAGCCTGATCTTTCTCCTGTGGAGCGGCTGGTGGTTTTCAACGGCTCACCTGGTGGGGTTAAACAGCCCAATTCGTAACTACTATGCCAACGGGGCTGCTAGCAGTTAAAATCACCTGGCTCACCAAGGAGAGGCAGTTCCAGCCATCCCACTAGGGGTGGGTTAGTTAAATGTTCCACTGGTATGGCCCAGGAACCATGCTGTAAATACCTGGAAATGGCCTTAACAGCAAAAGCCCCCTGCCCTGCTCGAGCTGCCTGAGATCAGGTAAGCAAGGTGTGTGCTGTGCAGAGCAGCACCATCAAAACCTGGTGAACCACCAAGAGCAACCCGAACACAGAGCCGATTTGGACTCCTTTAACCCTGTCAAACTACTACTAATAATTAAAAAAAAACAATACACCCCCCCCCACCCCGCCACAAATCCTCTTGCTCACTATGAAGTCATTATAGCATTATTTGTGCTTTCCACCCAGGTAGTCTTGCTAGAAGTTATGAGAGAAACACCTAGGAGGCTTAGTCAGTCGTTGAACAGGGAAAACAAATGATTGTGGGGAGTTTGATCATACTGGACACCCAGCTGAGTGCTGATTTCTGGGCCAAGCCCCGGATCATGGTGACCTCCGCTATGTCCCATCACTGGCGCTGAGAGGACATGCTGTACAAACAAGGCTAGGGGCAAGACTGCTTGGGGGGTAGGGGGGCTATGTATGCAGCAGGGGCCAGGCTTAGCCTCTGTGAAATAAAGCCAGTCATACTTGCCTCACGGATCTGGAGAATCAAATCAAAGGGTGACTGAGAAAGTAGTGAAGCGCTCAATCGGTACTAGTGGCCCTTGAAGTTAGCAGCCCAGCACGTAACCCACTACACCCATCAGGACCTAATACCTCCTTTTAGCAGAGAAAAATATAACATGGTTTTCACTTCTCTCCCCTCTCCCACTTCCCATTTTCGTTTCCCAGTCTCTTCTTACTGGCCTTTGTTTTCCACCTGCCAGTGAGGCTGAGGACTAACCCAGCATCACCCCTCCACCTTGGGTGATGCTCGGGCAGAGACAGTAACTGGCTTAAAGTGAAAACTTACAAAATATAAGCGAACTTCTTTCAAACATTAGCAATATTTACACACGCTTACACTTTTATTAGGAGAAAGGGGCAATGCTGATGTATCTAATCATCTGGCAGAGAGTACAGGGAGCGTTTTGCAGAACGGAATGAAGTTGCCATCTCTTGTCAAGATCAACTGGATTTCTGGGAAGTTTATCCCCCTTATTGGTACTTATAAAGGTGGCACTGACACCATACTTCCAAGGAAGAAATTAAGTAAACAGACTTGCCTTCCAAAAGCAGAAATCTACCAATCTACCTGACCACACATTTTGCCATAACAGTGTTAAAAAAATAATTTTGAACAGTGTGGCAAATTTACATATACAGCTAGAAACCAGGCTTTTTAGTGCCTATCTAAATTCAACAAATCGGTGGGTTTGCAAAAGCAGAAATTCTCAACAGAGAATGTTCAATACATCAGCACTGCAAGCTTAATGTAACAGGCAAATTTGGGCTAATTTTTAGATATGAAGGATGAAAAAAGAAAATCTGATTACGAAAGAAAAGCTTTATAAACAGTGAAGAAACTCGATGAGTTCAGACAATTTAAATCGACTAGAGTAAGTAGCAGAGGCATGGTAATTTATTCCCCGTACCTCTAGGATTTAAAGATATGTAAATACAGAATGGCTGGGAGGCCTAACTAAAGCACCTTTCCTTAAAAAACAAAGGTACAGTTCTAAGTCCTTTCAGCTTTAAATGGAAGTTTTTACACCTAAGAAGACAATCCTTGTCGTCATCCCCATCTCCCCAAATCTTAAAATTAGCAAGAGAATGGAAGTTGAGTGGTTCCTCCAACCTGTGACACTCCAAACTCCACTTCTCTAGAGGGCACTAATTCCGGTCCAGCCAAGGTAGCAATACTATTTTGTTATTAACACGCAGATTCCAATACCTATGCCATAATCACAGGTACCGTTAAAAGAAATCCGGATCTCCAGTGTTCACTCACTTGGGCTAGGAATGAAAAGACCCGGAAACTAAATTCCACGGTATTCATTCACTCACCGACGACAGCACTATTTGCAAAGCTGGCTTTAGAGCCACCCGCGTCTGACTCCGGGTTCCAGCTCACAGCGACCCCCGCCTTCGTTTCTGACCAGAATCCCCACGATGCCGCACGTATTGTCCAGACGTAGGAAGCGTTATTTCACCATGCTATTTGCAACGTGAAGTGCAACGTCAGCAACGTGTCTAAACCCCAAACCTTGCCAATTCTAGGGCTCACTTTATGCAACGCAAAGAGAACAAAAAAGTACAATGGCTAACTCTCGAAGGTAATGCAAGGGATCAAGGGCGCTTACCTTTCTTATTTCATCCAGCACCGTTTCAAAGGACTTTTTGTCCATCTTGAGGCGTTTTTACAACAGCTACACTTTCGAGGACAAAACGTTCATGCCCCGTGGATGGTAAAAATGTTTGCAGTTAATGAGTCGACGGGTTTCCAGAGGCAGAAAGGGCAGTTAGAGGCAGGAGCACTGCAAAAATGGCCAAAGACGAAGACTTGGGAAAAGTTTTTAATGGAACAAAAAGCAGTCGCGTCGGGGCGTCAGCGGTGCCCAGCTTCTGCGCCCAAAGCTGCGGGGCAGCTGGGGGACCGGCCGGGTCCACCTGGCGGCGCGGATCAGCCTGGGGCTCTGGTCCGGGAGGCGGGGGCCGACGCGTCGCCGGGAAGGTCGCGGAGCCTCTGCACCCGGCGTGGCCGCGCCGGAAGGAAAGAGCTGGCGGCCTGGCGGCCCACCCCTGCGCCTGGGCCGCGTCCTCAGCGCCGCGAGCCCGGACTCATGGCCCGGCAGCGCTCAGCCCCAGCCGTTCGGCCGACTGCTCGGTCCCGCGCCCGGGGAGGCTCTTTGTTATCAGCTGCCGCGGCTTCCGGGAGCGGGCCGGCGGCCGGGGAGACTCGGGAGCCGACGCAGGTGGGTACGGCCACAACTAAGGGGACTCCGGAACACCGCAGCGCTGGTCCCAACAGGCGCCCGGCCGGGGCACCCTTCTAACCCCCCACCCGCAAATGGGGGCCTTCGGTGATGGCCGTCGCACCCGCCACGCACACACGCTGCGCCGCCCGTTTGGGCCGCGCTTTCCCGAAAACCCGCGGACGAGGGTCCTGATGTGGGAATGTAGGCGTCCGCTGCGGATGCCTGTAGGCTTCGGATTCCACGCACCCCAAATCCCTGCCTAGACCCGGTCGATCACTTTTAGAGCGTCACTCTCCTCGTGCATCAGAATGGCACGCGCGTTGGTGTTGAGGTTTCCGTCCGAATGTAAAAGGGACGGGCTGCGAGTGGCGAAGGCACGGCTGCGGGCGCCCCGAGACGGGGAGAAGGACGTCCACGGCTTGGACCGCCCCTGGGGGCGGGGAAGTGCCGTCACGAGCCTGTCACGGGGCACCGGCCAGGGGCGGGGCTCTGGTGACGCGCCCTCGGGTCGCAGTGGGGTCTGCGAGGTTGCTCGGTCTCCGGGTTTCCGCTCCGTCGGTCGCCCCCTCAGGGAGTGGCTGCGGGAGGTGCACGGTCGGCCCGGGGCTGACACGACCCGCGCCGGGACGCTGGCGACCCTGTCACGCGCCCCGGGTGGTTCGCCTCTCATGGCGAGGTTCTGGGTCTGCGCGGCCGCCGCCGTCTTCTCGCTGGCGTTTCTGATTCTGCACTCCTGCTACTGCGGCCCTCCAGTGAGTCCGGCGACTCGGGGCGAGGGCGAGGGGGGCGGCGTTGGGGGGCGACGACGTTACCTTGGAAGGTAGCGTTTGCACCGCGTCCTTTTCCCGACTTCCTCTTTTACCCACCCCCACCCCCATTCCTAAGTAATTTCGAGATCTGTACGGTGGTCGTTTTAATGTTCTGTAGAAATGATTCTTGGGGAACCTGGGTACGCGTGTCCGTGTTTTGTTTTTAAAACACTGCGTGCTGAATCCCGATTTTCCGCCCTTTAAGATGTTAAGGAGCTTTGTTTTTGTAAATCGCTGGACCCCCGAGAAACCCCTTTACCGACTGGACCTGGACTGGCCGAAGTATTCCGAAATGTTCACTGGAACACCGTTCTGCGTTGCGGTTGATTCAGCCAACGGGTTGGTTTACGTCGCCCAAGTAAGTAAGCCCCAGGCGCTGTGGTTGCAGTTGGACCGGGAGAGTCTTCCTCTTGTCACCGCACGTACTCTCTTGCCGCAAACGTGGGATTTGTTTTCCAGCCATCCTTTTTGAAAGTGTGATGTTAATATTTGGCGTGGAGGATGGGTTTGAAACAGTACTAAAAATTCACAGTTAAGCCTTACTTGTTACAGTCCCCTTCCCCCCTGCCAACGTTAAGATTCCTTTTCTTAAAGCCAATGCCATCTAAGCAGTTATTTTTGTATGCCTCTAGAGAGGGGATAACATCCCAAAGATCTTAGTGTTGTCAGAGGACGGACATTTACTACGAGCCTGGAATTACACAGTTGACACACCTCATGGCATGTTTGCAGCCAGCACACCATACGAACAAACTGTCTGGATCACGGATGTAGGAAGTGGTACGTGTAGCAATGTTTCTTACACCCTGTCGCTAGAAATCACATCTGTGCCCATGTGCTTGCTCTCCACTCTAAAATCTGAATTGCTGAATAGAATCTTACTCCTCTAAACAGTCCAGTGCTTCACAAACTCACTTCTTTCCAACAGTCTTTCATTTGCCCTCAGCAGAATCAAGAAACTTAAAAGGGCAGCTCTGATTGTTAGTGGGTTTTCATCTTGTTTCCCACGGGACTTTTCTTTTCCATTTCCGACCATGAGCTGCTCTCCTCGTTGAGATAACTAATGCGGTTGGTTGAAGACAGGCAGGATGGCACTCTCCAAAGTTGGATGGAAGACTGGGAACCTGACCACTACAGTTTGCTTTCAAATGCGATGCTGCTGAGATATCCAGACTCCTTGATTGCCCCAAAGTGCAAACATTTGCAGAAATTGGTGTCGATGTTTTTGAAATCCCACTGACGGCAGCATGTCTGCATGCAAATATTTTTAGTAGCCGATGCTGAAAAGAAAAATAAGCAAAATTGAGTTTATAACTTTGGGGGACTTTGCAGAGAAGCAGTTTTCATGTGTTTATGACTCTGGACACGGCAGTACCAGAGATAGTCTGGCCTTACCTTAGGCTATCAGAAAGATATGGGCAGTCAAGAACAAGCTTTCTAATAATCCTTAGCCCAGCTAAATGTACAACTTGAAGGAAATCTGTTTGCTCCTGTCTGGCTAATTCCAGTCACTCTTGCTAATTTTTTAATGAATGAGGTTTCAGGGGGATTCTACTGCTAAAGGCCTTTACTTTTTACTGCGTTCCATCTGTCTTAGTCCTGGTCGACTAGAAAAACAAATCCAGAGACGTGTGTGTGTGTGTGTGTGTGTGTGTGTGTGTGTGTGTGTAAAAGAGAGCTTGATATAAATTGTATATTGAGAAAATATCCAGCCCAGTCCAGATCAAGTCCATAAGTCCGATATTAGCCCATATGTCCGATACTAGTCCAGAAACTCCTCTTTAGACTCACACAACACATGCCATGATGCCGAATGCAGGAAGTGCACAGGCCGGTGGGTGAAAATTCTTGTAGAGCCAATGGCAGTGGAAGCATCTCCAGGGCTCTGGCTGCCATCAGCATGACTCCATGTGGCTTGTCAACAGGAATGTGTAGCAGAGAGAGAGTGTGTGTCCTGCTTCCATGGAGGAAGAAAGGAAGTTCTCAGAATCCTCATGAGAAGGCCATGCCAACAAGGAGGCATCTGGATGTGACCTGATTGACAGGCCAGACTCCACCCCCTCCTTAATATCCTCAAGTTGACACCAGATTATGTAACTACCACACCATCCATGTGATTTTATTTTTTTAATAAAAGACTTCCCTTGAATACCAGAGTTGAAAGAACATGGATCTGTGCCACCTATAGATCCGTAGACAGTTTTTGCATTCCTGTTTTTCAAAGAATGTTCTCACCAATAGAAGGGTGAGCATTTAAAAAACATGCTTTATGTTTATTAGCCCTTGCTAATTCTTGGGAAACATAGGGATTGTCTTTTTTTAAATAATACTGTCTTTTTTTATTCTACAAACATTAGCAAAACCCCAAAGCCAAATATAATAAATGTATTTTCATGATACAATCATAATGCATACCATTCAATTTATCTATTTTTGAGGCTTGTAACGAGGCCTTTTTTTAAAAAAATAGCTCAGAGGAGACACAATTATGATGTTAGTTTACTTCTTTTACTAAAATAAGTCAGTGTGTGTACCACACCATGAAAAAGGCCTCCCCAAATCACAGTGGTTCCACAGAAGGTAGGACCTGAGTCCAGAGTCCGTGGGCAGGCAGGCATTCAGAAGGTGGGGAGGAGTGGGGGGGCGCTGGCTCTCCATGCCTGAGATGTGGCTCCGGGCTCTTGCTATCTACAAGTGACAGGTAGGGGACAAATTTCAAAACAAACTCACTGCCATCTAGTCCATTCTGACTCATGGCGACCCTGCAAGGCAGGGTAGAACTGCCCCTGTGGGTTTCTCAGACTAACCCTTTAGAGAGTAGAAAGCCTTATCTTTGTCCTGGTGGTTTTGAACTACTGACCTCGAGGTTGGCAGCCCAATTCCATAACCACTGTGCTACCAGGGTTCCTGGATAAGGGACAAGGCACTTATAAAAAGCTGGTTCAGTTTAAGTAGGTTTGGAACCACACACCTGTTGCATAGTGTGGCGTTGATTCCAGCTTGTAGCAACCCTATGACGAGAGAACTGTCCCAGAAAGTTATGCGGTTCTAGGCTGTTGTCTTCATAGTAGCAGACTGCCACATCTTTCTCCCACAGAGCGGCTCCCTAAGAAACCTCCATCATGCAATTGGCTTTTTGAAATTGCTTCTAATCAGTCATTTGTTCTTGTATGCCTTCAAAGTGATTTCTACTAACTTCTTATTACTTTCCCCTATTTATTAGTATTTGTCTTTATACTTTGGTTTGTAAGATAATTTTAACAGAATGAGCTTTTAATGTGAGAAGATAGTAGTGATTTAGAAAGATCATTTTCTAAGGTAAGAAAAATTAGTTGAAAGTTCAATTTATTTTAAGCTAAACTTTTAAAATTTATTTTGATTTATTTAAGTAGTTAAAAGTCATCTGCATCTTAGAGAACATTTTGCATGACCTACTGAAATTCAAGATCAGGATTCCACCTATTGAACTAATCATTTTCAAATAGGCATTGCTAGTCTTGCGTTGCTTTGGTGTGCTTATTCAAGCTCACGAGATTCAAGAAGAAAATGGTAACAAAGAATTTCTTGACATCACTGGATTTCTGTCCCAAAAGCTGACTGCCACCAAGTCAATTCTCAGTCACAGGCTAGAGGACAGAGTGGAACTCCCCCTGGGATTTCTGAGACTAACTCTAAAAGGGAATGGAAAGCCCTGGTTTTCCTCCCTCAGAGCTGCGGGTAGTTTTGAACTGCTGAGCTTGCAGTGAGAAGTCCGACACATAACCACTATGCGCCCACCAGGGCTCTGGATTTCTGTATAGCTTCTTGCTCATGTAATTTGAAGTTTACCTATTTTGAAAGTAGCTAACACTTCAATTCATGGACAAATGACTGTACCTAACGAAGAGCCTCTCTTGCTTTGCCAACTCTAGCATGTAATTATCTAAGGCTAGCAACTACTTATTACTGTTGAATCCTATCTGCTTTTTATTACTAGCTCCCTGGTGATAAAGTGGCACCAAGGAGCTGGTAATAATGGTTGGCAGTTCAAAACCGCCAGCAGCTCCAAGGGAGAAAGACGG
Organism: Echinops telfairi; assembly: GCF_000313985.2. Classification (NCBI taxonomy): domain Eukaryota; kingdom Metazoa; phylum Chordata; class Mammalia; order Afrosoricida; family Tenrecidae; genus Echinops; species Echinops telfairi. The sequence continues at coordinate 2,505,066 of NW_022103908.1, read as the reverse complement.
GGCTTTTTATTTCCGTAAACAGTTATGGTCTCAGAAACCCACAAGAGAAGGGCACTGTGAGTCAGCATTGACTCGATGGCAGCAAGTTTGTCTTCTTTAATCTGAAAAAATAGCAATGTTTGTACAGTAGTTAACATTTGTGCATGTCTACTTTTACAGGATCCTTTGGTCATACTGTTAAAATGTACAATTCCTTTGGTGACCTTGTTCAAGTCTTGGGCACCCCAGGCAAAAAAGGCACAGACTTGAATCCCCTGCAGTTTGACAACCCTGCAGAATTGTACATTGAGGATACGGGAGAGATTTACATTGTGGATGGAGATGGAGGGCTGAATAACAGACTGTTGAAGCTGTCCCCAGGTATGTGGCCTAACCTTGGTGTTCTGAGAACATCTTAAGTTGCGTTTAGAATTTGAACTCTGTATAGAAGGCTCAAATACATGCCTAGAAGTAAGCTAGGGAGTAAATTCTTGGGATGGCCAAGAATAAATGATCCTGAGTATAGGCCTGTTTATTCTCCACCAGAATACATAGGCCTGTTTATTCTTCATTCAAGTGTTTCCTCCAAAATCAAGTGGAGGCATAGGCATTTACAGTGGACTGGAGAGGAGTGGGTATTCTGTGCTATTGGAGAAGTAGGACCCGGCTTGAGGGAAGTGGTTCTTGAACTCCAGTGCTTTGGTAGGGAGGGCTAGGGTGTGAGGGGAGCGCTCCTGGAGAACTAGGTCAGAGGGACTCATCGTTAGCCTGGCCTCTAGGAAAGGAGTTGGAGATGTTATTTGAACAGTGGAAACTACAATTTGGGATTTATTTGAAAGCGTATCTAAGGGTTTGAAAGGCTATTTCTGCTTACAAAGAATGTGAGGTTTTTAGTTGAAACAAAGGTGCTGGAGGCAGAGGTTGTAAGCTACAGTGCAACATCCGGATCTTGTTGGCGAGCTTGCACACCTGGAGGCTGTGTACGTTTATCACCCAATAACTGCAATAACTGATGTTTGGTTAGTAGCAGTGAGAGTGGGTGGTGATGAAGAAAAATGCAAGAAGCCAAATTCTTGGATAAAACTAACAACTAATTTTTTTAATTTAAAGAAACATTGGGTTTACTCAATTTGACAGTGACAACAACCCCAACCTCCAACCCTTTTTTTCCCTTTGTTAAAAATATGGTTACTAAAAGTTGATGTAGCAAGTTAGGTAACCTCAGAGCCCTCACAAATGGATGAGTGACAGTGGCATGTTCTAGTGGGTCAACATTCCAAGTGTGTTGTGATGGTTCTAGTTCTGCTCTTCTTTCCCTCTGTCCTTGTCTCCTATCTTGTCTTCCTTGCTTGAGATTCAATGTTGAACTTTGCACTTAACCCGATGGTTTTGTGTGACAGCACTCACCTAATGGGTTGTCTTTCATTTTGTGTGCTGTGCTGCTTTTCTGCTCAAAAGTGATCTTGGGATAGTTTTGGCTTAAGGTTTTAAAAGTGTCAGCAGATGGTCCAGGTGGCCTTTTTTAAGAGTTTGAGTTTTGTTTACATTTTTCTCGCATTCTGTCTGGGCTGATCTGTAGTGATTCCGGTCATATCAGTCAGTGGTGGAGTCCAGGGACTATCTAGTTCTCTAGTCTCAGTGTAGTGTGGTGGTGGCTGGTGTAGACTGTCAGCTTCATAGACTTGTTTCTTCTCTGAGATCTTGGTCACCTTCTGACTCTTTGGCACTGGATGAGTATAGACTAATAGATGTTTGCTCCAAAGCTCTGGGGACCTCAGATGCTACTCACATCACTAGGGTGCAGAACATAAACTGTGTTACCCCAACTGACTGAACTGTCCTATGATACTGGTCCTAAGCTTCCAAATTTAGTTGTCATGTTTGGTTTGGCTCAGTCTGAGAGTATCAGTAGTGTCTTCAGTGAATATACTTCCTTTCTGTATTTACACACATATGTAAACAGCTGTACCTAACTCTGTATACCCACACCTATTCTTATCTACATATGATTCTAGTCTCAATGTTTTGTCTGTTAGTGTCGTTGCTCTCTCATACCAGAGGTCTTTAAAAAGTTCATGGCAAATGCCTGTTAGGAAAAGAAACTGTGCCTGGAATTCCATTTCCTTCTTTTGCACCCAAGGAAACTCATACCAACTTACTGTAACGTGTCTAAACAAGAGCTAGTGTGAGGTACTCAAAAGGATAAGACATCGGTTTGAAAAGAGCTCTTATTAGACCAATGTGAGTTCTGTTAAAATGAAAGCAAAGCAGACATCAAACTGATGGAGAAGCTTGGGTAAAAGAATGGGGAAATGGATGCCGAACAGAAAGTACAGGAGGAAACGCCCCAGAGCAATCATCAGCTCACAAATGGAGAGCTCATTTTAAGGACAAGAGATGCTGTTGAAGACCATCCACATCAATGTTCAAGGAAGCGATCTTGTTCCTACCCTAATTGAAGAGGAGCTACTGCCAACACCTTAGACCTCTCATCTGCATGGGCTCAGTCACACAATTCTAACTGGAAAATGTGAAACTTTCTGCCCAGTGGCTACCAAAGCGGTTGCACCCAGAGCAGCTGCTGAGCAGAGTTTTTATGGGGATTTTTAACAAGTGGAATGACGAGCTGAAGCATTTCTTGGGAAACGTGCAACAGGAGATGACACAGGGCCTGACCAGTAGGATCCCAAAGAGAAAACGCCGTCAAAGCAAAGACCGCCAAGGGGCGATGCGGTCAGAGAAAAGTGCAGCGTCAGGAGCACAGGTGATGGCAAGAGCTTTTGGTAACACTCAAGGCGTTTTGCTTGTTGACCTCCTGGAGGGCCAAGGAATGATAACAACTGCTTACTGTGAGAGTGTTTGAGAAAGTTAGCCACAGCGTGGGCAGAAAATGCCCAGAGAAGCGCCACCAGAAAGCCCTTCTCTCCCCCAGCAACGTTCCTGCTGCTCATTCCGCTCCTCGTGCCTTGCTTCACGTACATGGAGCGATTTTGTGAGGGTTTCTGTGGGAAATTCTTTGGCATCTACCACACAGTCCTGATTCGATGCCTTCTGACTTCTTTTGTTTCCAAACCTTAAAGCACCCTTAAAAGGCACCCATTTTTTCTTCAGTTAATAATATAAAGGAGACTGTGTTAACATGGTTAAATTCCCTGGACCACCAGTTCTTTAGAGATAGAGTCAGTGGTTACTATCATCACTTACTTGAACTTGATGGAGCTTATATTGAAGAAGTTTATATTTAAAACTTTTAATCTTTAAGATCCATTTTTCCAGAAACTTCCAGAACCCTTCATATAGGTCGAGTTCTTTAGTACAGGCATCTTAGAAACAACTCGATGTAGGAAACAGGTTGAATATGGGAGTCATTAGGTGCTGTAGGCTGATTTCAACTCCCAGCAAGCCCACGTGCCCGAGCAGAACTCCGTGGGCTCTCTGGGCTGTGGCTCGGTTTTCTCTAGGAGCAGATTACCAGGGCCTGCTGTCACCTGGAGAGCCACTGGGTGCATTCGAACTGCCAGCCTTTTGGTATCAGCCAAAATTTTAAGCCATTGCACCAGGAGGCAAACAGTGAAACAATTTTTATCACAAGAAAGGTGATAGCAAATAAGAAAGTTATAAAGAAAACCAGTTTAAAGGTGAGGATGTTCTGAAACTTAAATTGAATGATTTTAAGACAGTCATGAAAAACATGACGTGGCAATAATAATTGGAGAAGCAGATGCATTGCTAAAGCAGAGAAGGGGTGTGTGTGTGTGTCTCTGTGTGAGAATAATAATTGGAGAAGCAGATGCATTGCTAAAGCAGAGAAGGAGTGTGTGTGTGTG
>NW_022103908.1:2471583-2501160 GCF_000313985.2 Echinops telfairi | reverse complement strand
GAATAACTGGAGAAGCAGATGCATTGCTAAAGCAGAGAAGGTGTGTGTGTGTGTGTGTGCGTGTGTGTGTGTGAATAATAATAATTGGAGAAGCATGCATTGCTAAAGCAGAGAAGGAATGTGTGTGTGTGTGTGTGTGTGTGAGAGAGAGAGAGAGAGAGAGAAGCTTAAGAATTCAGTCAGTGAGTTCATAAGCAGGAAGCCAGGAAGGCACAGCCAATGGGGAGTGTCATCCAGGCATGTTTTTATAACTTGTATCACAAACGCATAAGGTGTATCACATGGTGTTCTGACCAAACCTGTTTGCCTTCCTAGATTTCATGATGCTCTGGCTGCATGGTGAAAGTGGCACAGGGCCCACTCACTTCAACATACCTCACAGCGTGACCGTCGACTCTGCTGGTCGGGTAACAAAGTAGTACTGTCTTACGTGGACCCTGGGTCTGGACATGCGTGTGCACTGGGGGTCGGGGTGGATGTGTCTGGTAGCTCTTGGTCTGCCATGGGTGTGTTCTAGTGAGTAGGGCTTTCAGGGTCTGACTGGACAGTCCTTGGAGCACGGACACGCACTATTAAAAGTAGTGCAGAGGAGCACTATATATTGGGAAATGAACACAACAGGTATCCTGTATCTCAGGGGGTTGATTTTGGTGGACCGGGGCACAAATGGCTAAGCCCTTGACTGCTGATTGAAGGGTGACCCTTTCCACCCGCCCCAAGGCACCTCAGAAGAAAGGCCATGTGACCCGCTCCTGAGAGGGCCCAGCCAGGAAGACCTGTAGGACACAAAGAGCCACCAGGAGTCCTCATGGACTCAGGCTCCTGTTTTTAAATCCTCAAAAGGGTAAAAGGAACAAATAGGGATTCGAACATGCAGTTACTTGGGTGGGGTGGGGGAATGACTAACAAATTACCCGTCTAGTAGAAAACTGTACTGGAAATGCTTGAATGTATTTTCAATTCTGGGGAAAGACTGGTGATCAAAAGAGGAGAAGTGAGTGAGGTTGAAGTTTGGCGGCTTGAAAAAGAGGCAGCAAGGCACAGCCCTGGCCATGCAGGCAGGACCACCTCGGGAGAGCGAGCCTCAAGCAGCATGTTCAAGCCATTGCTTGGTTTTCCATCCCTGCCCCCCACCCTCACCACCTTGTCACTCACTTTTTGGGTTTTACTATAAATATTGCTTCTCCTGGGGTCACACTCCTGCATCTGTGCCCCAGTGGCAGTGCAGCTGTGACAGAATTACAAGTGGGGGACTTTCATACACAGAAATTTCTCTCTCCCAATCAGGAGGCTAGGAGTCCAGACTGAGCGTACAGGCTCCAGGAGCAGTTTTTTCTGTCGGTTCTGGGGCAGATCTTGCGTAAGCTTCGCCAGCGGGCCACCATCAGGGTTCCTGGGCCTCTATCTTCTTTGGATAATGCGAGGTTTTCTTTGTGTCTGCTGTATGTCTCTGCTTACTCTGCTGTTTTATGTCTCAGAAATGATTAGCTTAAGACACACCCTGTACTGACATGGATTCACTAACCTAACAGAGACCTCTGTCCCCACGTGGGGTTATAGCTGGTACAGGGGGTATAGGAGCGTAAGTCAAAAGGCTTTACTATAAAACCATAGAAACCCTTAAGAACAGAAATCTTGAAATGTGAAGCTATTGTTTCTCCACACATACTTCCTTTAGGCCCGTACACTTTTTTCTCACATTTGAAAGCTGGTTGATCTGGTCTTCCCTGGGCCAGCATCTCCACCTTCTTTGAAATGGATGGTCTTTTTCTTCACCCCACCTTGTGGAGAAGCCCGTGTGAAGGGCCAAGGAAGGTACTTGCTTCTTTGAAGCGTTTTCCAACAGCACAGATCTCATGAAGCAGATCCTCCATGCAGGTGAGGCCATATTCCCCAAGAGATCGTGCCACCAAAGTGTTAACCTTAAAGTCAGGGCAAGACGCTTCTTGGTGATGTTGCCGTCACCACGCTTGTAGACCATTTTGTTCACTGACATCAGCTGTGGGGACCCATGCACTGCGTGGTCCACCATCCTCAGCATGTTCCTTGAAGCCTTGCTCGGTTTCACAAAGGTGCCATTGAAAACGGTGAAGGCGGAGAAGCTGCAACACCTTTCAAACCTTTGGGCTCACACCATTGATACCTCTGATGATAACAGCCGCCAGCGCGGGCTCTCCAGGTTAGCACAGAAGCCGCCAGCTTTTCTCGCCATCCGAGCCACTGGGATTCCAGCTCTGTCCGTCTGCCTGTGTTCCTTGTGATGGTGCTGAGCTTTCTCATGGATCAGCTTCCTCCTGGCCTTTTGAAACATCTTTTGGGCAAACCTCTTTCTCAGGTGCTTGCTTTCGTTCTGCAAAATGCCTGCAAAACGCTCTTTTTTAAAGGTCTCTGGAACAGCAGGCGCGTTTTCTCTTCTGCGACACCCTCCACGGTTCCCGCGGCTTTAAGAACAAAAGGACCCCGTATGCTCTTGAAGGCAACGTCGCCATCTCCTTCCTAAAGAAGTCTACGCTCCTTGATTTCAGCTGCCTTAGAATGGCAGATCGGACACTCTAATCCTGTTCTTTGGAAATATTTTCTGAGTGTTGGGAATAAAAATGTCTGGAGGGGTAAGATCAGGCTGAAGGGTGGGAGAGGGAAGGTTTCCCAGTGAAAATCTCCTGGGACTGACCTCCAAGAATGAGCAGGTGCCTGTGGTGGGAAACAAATCCCTTAGCACCTCGTTCCTGGCCCTTTTCTCACCCGCGCAACTCTCTGATGTCTCGAAACCTTTTTCTTGGTAAGCCCTTAGGGTCATCCTGTACAGGAGCCCGGGTGCTGCAGTGAGTTGCACACTGGGCTGCTACCTACAAGATCAGCAGTTCAAAATCACCAGCCACACAGTAAGAGAAAAATTCAGCTTTCTGCCTCCGCAAATAGTTAGTGTCCGAAACTCAACAGGGGCAGTGCTACCCAGCCATACCGGGTCGTTGTGAGTCGGAGTTGCGTTTGTTTGGTTTAGTTTTTATCAGTGTTTTAGATCATCCTGTGCCCTTCAAGAAAATCTTCCATGGTTTCCCCTGTGGGGTCTCAAAGTAGGAACTGACCGCTGCTTTGGGATCTCCCAAAGCTCTGAACTGACCGCTGCTTTGCATTTAACTGGTCCATCAGTTCCCCTTGGAAGCCACTTTTGTGATTGCACCCCTTTATTTGAACCTCATGAGACTAAGACAGGTGGGCTTTGAGTGGGCTTCAAAAAGTTCATGGAAAAATTCCATTTTCTTTTGATTCCATTCTTCCACACACTTCCTGAAGCCCCCTTGCCTGAGAAGAATCCACTGATCAAGACTTGGCTAACCGTACCTCGCGGTAAACCTGTGCAGATATAAACTGGACTTCTAGTAGCATCCCTTTCCCTTGCTTTAGCTTTATGTTTTTGGGGGGTGGGGTTGTGGGCCATAATTCAATCCTTAACACTTCCCACCCCAAAATTTGATGTTTATGTTTTGTTCCACTTTCCTATGATAGCCTATCCTTTTCCTCTACGGTACCTGTCATGCTACCATAGACCCATTTGATTAGCGTATCTGTTGCCCCAATAGACAGTAGGTTGTGAGGACACACACTGAGTCGAGGTTGCTCTGTTTTCAAGCCCAGCACGTGCTTGTGTTTGTCGGATGATCATAGGTCTTACAGGAAGGCTCTTGGTTTCATGCTATTGGCTATATTCATGTCTGCTTCGGATTCTGTGTCCAGCAAGCATTCTCTGGATGATGAAGCCCTCACATGTTCTTGTCCTTTTTATTGTGTTAATAACACTTGGAAAATCTGTTCTGGACAGAAAGGGACCGTGGGAACTTTGTACATAAATTGGAAACTAGCAAGTTGGAGTGCTGGTTTCACAGTACTATTTGGAGCTGAGTTAATTGCATCCCTCTTAGGATAATAAGGAGGTGTGGTGGCACGATGGGTTGTGTTCCACTGCTAATCACAAGGTTGGGTGGTTCAAACCCACCAGCTGCTCCTCAGGAGAAAGATGAGGTTGTCTGCTCTCCCATACAGATTTATTATCCTAGAAACCCTGCATGCATTTCTGTGCTGTTGCAAAAATGGCACAAGAACTGTTCTGGCTTCAGTAAGGAGGAGAACCCAGCTGTCCACCAGCCTCTGGCCAATTCCCACCTGATTGGTCAGACCTAACCCCCCAGTGTTTGCGTGCTTCATGAGTCTGTGCAGACCAGCCGCACGTGGATGTGCTTAAACCTGATGTTCATTTAGATCGTGGCTCTTCTCTTCAGGTAGCTGGTTAGCCTTCCTGAACTTGAGTTTCCTTAGCTGAACATGGGCCTCCTACCACCTTCTTGGGTCCTTTAAAATTAGAAGCTTAAATGTGCCATGGTCAAATACATATGAAATCAGCATGCATTCTCCCCTCTACCAGTTTGTCTTTTCTTCCCATCTTCCTACAGGGTGGCTCTTTCTCAACTGACAGTTTTCCGTGTGTTTTCTCAGGTATGGGTTGCCGACCGAGGAAATAAAAGAATCCAAATGTTTGATAAAGTCACCGGGGAGTGGTTAGGCATGTGGGATGATTGCTTCACAGAAGAGGGACCGTCTTCAGTCAGGTGAGGATGGCTTTTTTTGTTTGAAATGCTTGTGTAATGCTGTGGATAATGACTTAGTTTGGGGGATGGTTAAGTTAGGGTTTTTAAATCATTAGTGTTCAAGGGGCAGAAGGGAGAATGAACAAGAAACAAGTTTGTGTAAAGGGGACATTAATGGTATCTCGGGTCCCAGGCAAAATGAAAACATTTAAACTCCCAGTGTGCTTGGCTAGAGCTTTCCTACCGCCTCTACCTTCCAGATAACATTTGGTAAGCTTTTGAAGAGAGCGAAAATCAATGTCTAATCCATGGTCTCATACCCAGTTTCACACCATATCTTCATTTTGTGTAGAGCTCCAATTAGGATAAAAACCAAGACAAAACACCAAACCAGGCGCACTGCCGTTGAGTGGATTTCAACTCAGCAGCCTTATGGAACTCAGTAGAACTGCTCTTGGGGGTTTCTGGGAGAGTGTCCATCTCTATGGGAGCAGACAGCCTCATCTCTCTCCCGTGGAGTGGTTGGCGGGTTTGAACCATCCACCTCAGTTAGTTGGCGGCTTGACACTTCATCCCCTGCATTCCCAGGTTGCCTTCTGACACTGCTGTTTTAAAAGTTCAACAGTTCAAACTGTAATTTAGGAGCTCACGAAAAGATGTGCAGTGTGAGAAACCCACGGGTCAGTTCTACACTGTCCTGTCAGGTTCACTGTGCATTGGAATCGACTTGTTGGCAGTGAGTTTCATTTTGGATGCTAAACCTTGGCTATGCCCCCATCGCAGCACACATGGTCCCTCCTTTGATTAGATCGATTCTCCTGTACGAGTCATCCAGCAAGGAGCATGTGTTTGTCTCTCAATGTAGGGGACAGACCTGTTCAGAAAATAAGCATCAAAGTGTTTGTGCCAGCCATTTATTTATTGTTTAAGATGTCTGTCTTCTCAGGTTTACTGCTGATGGGAAGTACGTGTTTTTCGCTCAGCTAAATCTCAGCCGCCTCTCCTTTGTGGCTGCGCCCCCAGCAGGAAGCGTCGGCCGCTGCTCTGTGGTCAGCACCATCCAACTTGCGGATCAGGTTTCGCCCCACCTTGTGGACGTGGACAGGAAGACAGGAGCCATCTACGTAGCAGAGATTGGAGCCAAACAAGTACAAAAATACATCCCTTCAAGTAGCTAGCTCTTCCTCTTCTCTGGGCTCCTAGTTTTTCTTTGCCTGGACATCGATCTTTCTATGTGGAAGCTCCAATTCTCATGTCGATTGCAAGAACACTTTCCTCTCTTTTTACCAGAGTTAGTATTAGAAAGGTTTATTTTTTATATTGGTATGAATCAGGTTTTGCTGCTGATCTTGAGAATTCATTTTACTTGTAAGTGCATAGAAAAATATTGTAAAGCAAGAAATGTAATTCTAGGTAATAGATCTGACGTGAGGAAGGACGGAAGTCGTGACTTAGTTTCCCTGGGAAACCCGGAATGATTGTGAGCCTGGAGGATGTTTTCCTGAATTCCATGGGGAGTATTGTCAACCTCATAGCTTGATCACTTTTTAGAAGGCAAACACCTGAGGGGTTAGAGGCAGGTGTGCTCATTATTTTAAATACTAAATTTGAGATTCATAAATGGAAAGACCAGGGCTCCTCTGCCTTTAGATTGGCTTTTAATCCAACGGAGAGAAACAGTTGTACGTTTACTGTGAACTTTGGCCTTTTTATAGCCCAACTTTGCTTGGACCTTGAGCTTTAAGATACTGAATATCACCTTTTAAATGAAATAAAAAGGCATCTAAGCACTTTACTGAAAGGGATTTTTACAAATAACTGTATTTTTAAATATATATATTGGAAAACCTCAAATATGGGGCATCTCTGTGTTTCCTCATTTCTTTGTTTAACATCAACACCATTCCTTCATGGCATTGTCTACCTCTAAGAAGTGTCAGGATAATAATTTATATGGAAATGTGTGCCAAACCTTCCCTCCACCTACCCCCTGTCAAGTCTGAGGATTGGCTTCCCAAATAAAAGTTTTCTGGTTGGTTCTAGTGTATTCCAGGTTGTGGCAAAACATTTGAGATTATTCTTTGCCTTTCATTCTATCAGTCTCCCACCTGATTCCAGTTTTCAGTAAATTCAAGTTGATTTCCCCACCATCACCCATTACTGATGGAGTCTTCCTATTCCTGGGCACTCCTACTGCCTTGAGTGCTTGGATCATATCTTTTTTTCATTATTTGGGATTTAATATATCTGTAATTCCATATTTCAGTCACGTAAAGTAGAATTGTTTAGTTGCTACCAGGCAGTTGCCAAACATTGGATCATATCTTATTGTGACTCAGAAGGCCACCCTTCCAACAGGAAATCCTGTCCTGCACCCGAGGCCAGTTATATCAATGTTGTGCCAGTGATCCAGCTTCATGATAGTGATTGTCACCTCTAGGTTTACTGAGGTCCTTGCCTCAGTACAGTGGGAATGTCATCATCTTCCCCCTTCTCACAATGCAGTGGAGATCATACCTGGACGTACTTAGCTGCAGGTACCCAGAGGTATTTTATTAAGAAAGGTTCTTTGAAATGTGCTACTTACCTGGCACTAGCTTATCTGGTTTGCCTTAATTTTGCTCTTCCTTGAGCCAAACAGCTTCACAAAAATTAGACAGTTGAGGTGTTTTGGTTGTCAGCCGGGCTGACAAGTGCCAATGTCTCTGACAGAATATAGGCTAGGTAAACTGATTTTGTCATTGCTTAAATGTTTTCTGTAACTAGTTAGCACCAACGTTTTAATGAAAGTTGCTGAAGATACTGTTTATGTTGCTGAAAGTGATCATTACGCAATGTAATCACAATAGTTTACTTTCTTAGTAGGATTGACTGAGGATTTTTTTTTAAATAAAAAAATTTTATGGAAAGAAGAAACATTATTATCTGGCTTCCCAGTTCTCAGTATGGCATGTGAGCCGCACACTCTGAGGGCTCTTTCGAACAAGGCGGGTTTAGTGTGCAGGTCACCGTGTGGAAGGATTCTGGTGAGTGAAAGATCCCCCTGGGATAGCACCCTACCCCCACCATTTGTCCTGAGCCGGGCCCTCAGTGATCCAGAATCCAATTCTGGGGACATCTCGGCCCATCAGGCTGAGTGACCCCAGCGTGAGCCACCACCGCTGCCACGATCAGTGATAGACCCACTCCACCCCCCAGACCGACCTCCACGCCAGGAGTTGCTTGGCTGCATTGCTGAGACACACAGCTGTGGCAGGATTCCCTACAGCAGCTGCCCACTTGTGGGACCCCACTAGGAGAGGTTTCCCTTTCCCGCAGTTCCCCACTCCCCATGTGGCTGCGATCTGCCCTTGGGTTTGGGTCTCTCCTCCATTCACCCAGGGCCCTCCCTGGTAACTGACCTGCAATCTACTGGTGGCTGGCTGGGCGACCTCCACTGGGGACAGTCCACCCGCATTGCTGCTTGGAACCTCGTCACTGGCACCCCGTTTGCCCACCCACTCCCGTCAGCTTTTCTCCTGCTCCTGGCCTGGGAGGCCACGCTGCAGCGGACTTAGCCGCCGGGGCCCAGGCCGCTTCTACCCATGGCCCTGCATTTCCGCCTTAGCCACTTCAGGCTGGCTGCGCCACTGCAGGGCCCTGCGCCATTCCCAGCGCCAGCGGCCCAAACGAAAAGTGTTCCTGCCTGCTAAGGAGCCTACTGACCCTGCTTTGCGGTCCCCGCCGGAGCTGTCTCTGGCCAGCTCACACCACTGGGGTGCCCTGCGGGGTACCCAGTGCCAGCTTCTAAGCCTGTCTGCCCCAGCCCTTTCCTGCTGGCATAGGAGGCAGGCGCTGCAGCTGGTGTCTCCCACATCACCCCTAGCTGCCCCACCCTTTTCTGGCCAGTGCAGGAGGCTCACTGCTGAGGTGCATCTCCTACAGGTATAGCCTCTGTGTACCTGCTTAACGCTATAGGCCTGCAGGGACCTGGGGAGTTCATTCTCGATCTCAAGAGCATTTTCCCCATAGCCTGGCTCTGGAGGCCTCAATAAATCAACACCACTTCCCATGGCAGCAAGGCCTCCCCCACCTCTGCCTTCTATTAGGCACCTCTAGAAATTGGAAGAGGGGGGCGGGGGGATTCTGTTGGTTTTTTTCCCCTTTTTTTCCTCTATTTTCTTTTTCATTATTATTATTCTTTCTCCTCTTTTATGCTTTTCCTTTTTCTTTTGTTTTCATTTTTCTCCTAAGTTTTTTTTTTTATTAAACAAGAAAAAAGGCTGCTAAGTGTGCCCTGACAAACCAGGTCAAAGCAGCCTTGGGGCACTCATTGAGGCTCCATCCCACACTCCAGTCACTGAAACTTCTCATCACTGTTGGCCACTAAGTCATCGAGGAACTCTGCCTACATGGCAGTCTGAACCATCTCTGTATGAGGTCATAGGCAGCCCCATGAAAGCATCCTTAATAGTAACACAGAGAAGGCCCCCCTGGTCTCCCAGAAACATGGGGCCGACAAAAGGATAGAGGAAAAATCAACAGACCACATTACTCCCAACAAAAAAAACAGAGACAAAACAGTAGCAGAGCTAACACTCTCATAGAAGAATCAGACATGGATCTGTCACAGAAAAATCAGAAGTCTGCTCGCAGGAATACAGGAGCTGAAGGAAGCAACGGAGAATGAGGATGCATTAATAGAAGATATGAAGTCCACAATAGAGGGGATGAAGTCCACCCACCAAAGGGAACTACGGGAGCTAGCAAAGGAGGTAGCAGAAGCCACACACAAGGTTACAGAATTTACAATTAGGCCTAAGGAGGCAGGGAACTGTATCAGTGATCTTGTGGACACTCAAACAGACCTAGGCAAGTGGGAAAGACAGGAAAATTAAAGAAGCAGAAGATAACCTGAGATCAATGACAGATAGTATGAAGAGGAATAATATTCGAGTAATTGGTCTACTGGTGTACAACATGCCACACAACTCGACAGCCAAGATAGCGAAGGAATTTCTGGAAGAAAACTTTCCCACGCGAACGAGTGAGAACCAGCCGCTCATACAGGAAGCAGAAAGGACACCAGCTAGACTAGACCCCAAGAAGAACATACTGAGACATAATAGTAAAAATATCCAACTTCAAGGAGAAAGAAAAAATTTAAGCACAGCAAGAGAAAGGAAGACAGTCACATGCAAAGCAGCTAAGATAAGAATATTCTTAGACATACCAGCAGATACCATGAAGAGGAGGAGTGGAGCAACATCTTCCAAAAGGTGAAAGTAAAAAACGCCTCCCACAGAATCCTGTACCCTGGCCAAGTTTTCCATTAAGATATGGGAAAATAAGGATCTTCCAGGACAAGGAAAGACTCAAAGAATACACTGCAAGACACCCGACCCTGCGGGAGATACTGGCTTCTTATGGTCAGAGGATCAACCTCCACCAAAAACAAATAGGAGACCGCTATAGAACCCATCTCCATCTAGAAACCAACGTGCCAGCAACAATTACCAGGACAACAGGGTCTCAGAGGGATAGAAGAAAAGATAGAAACTCTCCGTTCAAACACAGCACACTGATATGAAGGGAGATAGGAAAACACCCAAAACACAAGACGGTATGACAACTGAATCCACAGATTGTGATAATCACTCTGAATTCCAATGGACTCAATTCATACATTGAAAGAAAAGGGCTGGGGGGCTGGCTCATAAAACAATCCATCAGTCTGTTGCCTGCAAGACGTCTTGAGTGCACAGACAAAAATAAGCTAATAAAAGGCTGGCAGAAAGTATATCAGTGGCAACTTTAAAAAATCAGGGTTGGCAATCTTAATCGACAAAATGAACCTCCAGGTTCAAACCATAAAAAGAGATAAGGGACACTACATGATTCTCAAAGACTCAGTAAACCAAGAACCAGTTGGCATATTGAATATTTGTGCACCCAACAATGGTGTGGCAAATTTCGTCAATCTATGAAAAAGATTGAAAAAAATCCCGGATTCAACAATCATAATAGGTGACTTTAACACTACGCAATCCGAGAAAAACAGATCATTTGGAAAGAAGCTCAGCAAAGAGGCTATAGAGCTAAACAATGTAATTAGGCAACTGGGTCTGATATTTATAGAGTTTTCCATCCAAACACAAAAATATTCATATTGTTCCCAAGCCCACATGGATCATTTTCAAGAATAGACCACATGCTGGGACACAAGTCAAGCCTGAGTAAATTCAAACAACATAGATATTGTTCAGATGTCTTTCTCAGATCACCATGCCATAAAGCTGGAGATTAATAAGAGGACATCCAAAAAAGCAAGGGTAACCAATTGGAGGATGAACAACGATCTGTGACATGAATGGGTACAGGCCCAGATTAGAGAGGATATTCGGAGGTTTCTAGAAACTAATGAGAACGAGAATACAATGTATCAAAACTTATGAGATACTGCGAAGGCAGTTATCAGAGGTAGCTCGATATCATTAAATGCATATATGAATAATAGAGACTTATGGTAGATACGTTATCCCAAAACTTCCAACAACTAGAACAGAGTCAGCAGAACAAACCCTCCAATAGCAAGTGTGGTAGTCCGGGTACTTTAGAGAAACAAATCCACAGAAGCTCATGTATAAGAGAGAGTTTTATATAAAGGGTAAATGCACATCAAGAAAACATCCCAACCCAGTGCTGCCCAAACCCTCAAGCCCAACATTAACACATATGTCCAACACCAATCCACAAAGCCCTCCTCCATCTCACAAAACACACACTATGATGCTGACTGCAGGAGGAAAGCCGAATCAGTGAATGTGTAAGCATGTCAGTGCTGGCAAGGGGCTCCACATGGCTGCTCCAGCACCCAGGGCTGCATCAGGGTAGTTCCATGTGGCTTCTCGTTAGAGATGTCTTGTAGGAAGTCAGCCTTGCAAGCTGAAGCAGGGAACTGCTAAGGCAGCTGCACCCTGATGCGACCATTACAAAGCATGAGACCTGAGAACTCCAACAGCGAGGCTCACCAAGCCATTTATCCCTCCACCCTTCAATTAGCCCCACATGTGTTTATCGGCCAGGTTGGCAAAATAAACTTAACTCAGCAAAAGAAAAGAAATAATAAAAATCGGCAGAGTTAAACTAGTGGGAAGACAAGAGAATGCAAAAGATAAATGCAGCTAAAAGCTGGTTCTATGAAAGGATCAACAAAATAAACCACTGGCGAATCTAACCAAGAATAGGAAGAGCAAACATCAATAGCAGGATGAGGGATGAAACTGGCAATTACAACAGATTCCAATGAAATTGAAAGGATAATCACAAAGTACTATGAAGGTCTGTATTCTAATGAATTCAGAAACGTGGAAGACATGGATAAATACTTGGACAAACAGTCCCTCCCCTAGATTATCTCAGACAGAGGTCAAGAACCTTAACAAACCCATAGTGAAAGAAGAAATAGGGTCATCAAGAAGCTACCAACAAAAAAAGCCTCCAGGCCAGAAGGCTTCACAGCAAAATTCTACCAAGCCTTCAGGAAAGAGTTGTACCCCGATCCTCCACAAAGTATTCCATAGCAGAAAAAGTATGGCAAACTTCCAAACTCATTCTATGAAGCCAGCATAACTTTGATACCCAAACAGGGCAAAGACCCCACAGGTATAGAGAATTACAGACAGATGAACATATCTAAAGAACATAGATGCAGAAATCCTTAACAAAATATTGGCCAATAGAATACAAAACTATATAAAACATATCCACCATGACCAGGTAGGATTCATCCTAGGCATGCAGAGATGGTTTAATATCTGAAAATCTATCAATATTTTACACCAAATCAAGAAGAAAAGGGATAAAAAGTATATAATAGTATCCATAGACACAGAAAAAGCATTTGACAACATCCAACACTCATTCTTAATTAAGACACTCATGAAGATTGGAATGGAAAGTAAATTCCTCAAGCTGATACAAGCTATCTATGAAAGACCAACAGCCAGCATCATAATTAATGGAGAAAAGACAAAAACAATCCCATTGAAAAAAGGGTACAAGACAATATTCTGGAGGTTCTAGCAAACAACATAAGACAGTGAAAGGAAATCAAAGGGATCCAAATGGGAGAGGAGGAAGTGAAACTATTGCTATTTGCAGACAACATGATCCTGTACATTGAAACTCCAAAAGCTCCACAACAGGAGTACTTACAGCAATAGACGAGTGGCAGGATACAAGATCAACAAACAGAAGTCGGTAGGTTTTCTATACACACCGGACAGGACCATGGAAGAGGAGATCAAGAAGGAAGTACCCTTCACAGTAGGTAAGAACAAACTCAAATACTTAGGAATATATTTAACAAAAAAATCTAAAGACATATACAAGGAAAACTACAAGACCCTACTACAGGAAACCAAAAGCAACCTCCACAAATGGAAGACCATCCCATGCTCGTGGATTGGAAGGCACAGTTAAGATGACAATCTTACCCAAAGCACTTTACAAGTTCAATGCTATTCTGATGCAAATACCAACAACCTTCTTCAAAGAATTGGAAAAACTGATCACCAATTTCATATGGAGAAGGAAGAAGCCCAGAATTAGCAGAGAACTCCTCAAGAAGGACAAAGTTGAAGGACTTGCCTTCCCCGATTTTAATGCCTATTACACAGCTACAGTGGTCAAAACGGCATGGTACTGGCTCAATAACAGATACTCAGACCAGTGGAAAAGAATAGAAAGCCCAGGAATAAAAGCCTCAACATATAGACAACTGATTTTCCCAAAACCATCAAGTGGGAAGCAGATGCCCTTTTTAACAAGTGGTGCTGGAAACAATGTATATCCACATGTAGAAAAATGAATCAAGGTGTTTCCCTCACCCCATGCTCAAGAATAAACTCAAGGTGGATCACAGACCTAGAAGTTAAATCCCAAACCATCAGGACCATCAAGGAGGGAATCAGGACAAACCTAAGAGCATTGACTCAGGGAATTCATAGGCTCACTGCAATAGGGAAGGGTATACACACAGGTGAACTGGAAATCAACAAATGGGATTTAATAAGAATAAAACACCTGTGCACCTCGAATGACTTCACCAAGAGGGAAACAAGACAACCCACAGACTGGGAGAGGATTTTTAGTAATGACACATCGGACAAAGGGCTCATTACTAAAATCTATAACACCCTCATGGCCTGCAAAAAGGAAAACAGTTAACCCCTTAAGGAAGTGGGCAAAATAACTGAAAAGAACTTTCAGGGAGGAGACTTATATGGTCAACAAGCATATGAGAAAGTGTTCCCGGTCATTAGCCATAAGAGAAATGCAAATTAAAACAACCATGAGATACCACCTAACACCCCTGAGTCTAGCTCAAATCAGTAATTCAGAGAGTAACAAGTTTTGGAGGATTTGTGGTGAAGTAGGAACTCTCTTCCACAGCTGGTGATCATGTAGATTTATACAGTCACTGTGGAAAGCAATATGGAGATACTTAAAGAAAATGGAAATTGATCTACCTTATGACCCAGTCATCCCTCTACTGGGCATGTACCTAGAGGAGGTAACAAATAAAACATGACCAATCACCGGTGCTCCAATGTTTATTGCGGCGCAATTCACAATAGCAAAGACTTGGAAACAGCCTGTTTCCATCGATAGACGAGTGGATTAGTAAACTGGCACATACACACATTGGAGTACTATGCTGCACTGAAAACGTGGACGGTCACATAAAACACGTCGTTTCATGGGAAGAGTTGGAAGGAATCATGTTAAGCGAGGTAAGCCAAACTCAAAAGGACATATATAACATGAGTCCCCTGAAGTAAGTAAGTACAATCAGCACGGCAGGAGTAGAAGATTAGACACTTATCTCACAATAAATGGGTGGAAGCTTAGGTAGTCTGGGGGAGGACAGATCACACCAGGGAGGTACATTTGAGTCCAACATAAAGAAGGAGAAAGGGGGAAGGAGGAGGGAGAATCAGGGAGAAATGGGGAGAAACCAAGATGATGACGTGGGGGGAACAGGGCACTGATCCACCCAGGGGGAGAGTATTGGTTGTGTCCCCACAGAACTGGAATGTGCATACAGACCCCACCATGACGCACCAAACCAGGTGTGCAACATAATACATGGAGGAATCCATAAAACGATGACTATATGCCCAGCCCCAACCCGAATCAACCTGACCCCCACCATGGAAGGGTATGCCACAGAGAATGACAATAGACCCTGTGGTGAGGGAAAGGAACTGACCTGCCATACCCAGATGGAGGTGGAAGCAAATGAAGGGGGAGGAAGGGAGTGGAGCACACCCTGGCCCACCAAGCTCAGAGGACAATAGCCCCGCTCAGAGCAGCCAATGCACAGAGAGGACCATATGGCCAGCCCCACTACGAGATGCGACATCCTGCACTGACCCATAGCCCTACATGGGACAACACTGGCGACTGTGGGATGTGTGACCAAGCAGACCCCACCACACTGAGGGAAAACACAAAAGGCGTGCAATAGAATAGCAAGTGGAACAGGACAAGGAAGTCCCAAGAGAGTATCAAAAATAGACTTTGGGACCAGGGCGTGGCATCCTATCAGATTCAACTGGAAAACACTCCTAAAGGTCAACAAACAAACCTTGAACCATTTAGAAGCTTTTCTTTCTTTTTTTCCCCTTTTTTGAGATTTTGTATGTCATTGGCTTTTTGTTCTTTTTGTTGCTGCAGTAGTCACTTTGTTTTTCTGTGTCACTTTGTTAGGCACTGTCAAGATTTTATGTGCATATTATTATCTCTGCAGGTCTATCTAGATAAGATAGGCTGGATAAACAATGTGGAGAAGAAAACAACAGGACAGATGGTTCCAGGGGGACATGGAGAGTAGGAGGTGGGGGAAAGGAAGTGGTGTTAACCAACCCAGGGACAAGGGAACAATGAGTGATTCAAAACCAGTGTCAAGGAGGGTGTGGGAGGACTGGTAAGGAGTGATCAAGGGCTATGTAACCAAGAGGAATTACTGAAACCCAAATGAAGACTGAGCATGATAGTGGGACAAGAGGAAAGCAAAAGGAAATAGAGGAAAGAAGTAGGAGGTAAAGGGCATACATAGAGGCCTAAATACAGGCATGTACATATGTAAATATATTTATATATGATGATGGGGAAATAGATCTATGTGCACATATTTATAGGTTTAGTATTAAGGTAGCAGATGGACATTGGGCTTCCACTCACGTTCTCCCTCAATATAAGAACACTTTGCTCAACTAAACAGACATTCCATGATACGATTGCTGAAGACAAATGTGTGCATAAGTAAATGTGGTGAAGAAAGCTGATGGTGCCCGGCTATCAAAAGATATAGCGCCTGGGGTCTTGAAGGTAAACAAGTGGCCATCTATCCCAGAAGCAACAAAGCCCATATGGAAGAAGCACACCAGCCTGTGTGATCATGAGGGGTTGAAAGGACCAGGTATCAAGCACCAAAGAACAAAAAATCATATCGTGAATAAGGGGGAGTGCGGGGTGGGGACCTAAAGCCCATCTGTAGGCAACTGGACATCCCTTTTCAGAGGGGTAGTGGGGAGCTGATGAGTCACTCAGGGTGCAGTGTAGCATCAATGAAACACACAACTTTCCTCTAGTTCTTAAATGTGTCCCCCAACCCCCATCTTGATCCCAAATTCTACCTTACAAACCTGGCTAGACCAGAGGATATACAGTGGTGCAGATTAGAATTGGAAACACAGGGAATCCAGGACAGGTGATCCCTTCAGGACCAGTGGTGAGAGTGGTGATACCAGGAGGGTGGAGGGGAGTTGGGGTAGAAAGGGTGAACTGATTACAAGGATCTACATATAACCTCTTCCCTGGGGGATGGACAACAGTAAAGTGGGTGAAGGGAGATGTCGGGTAGTGTAAGAGATAATAATAATTTATAAATTATCAAAGGTTCATGAAGAAGGGGTGAGCGGGGAGGGAGGGGAAAAAATGAAAAATGAGGAGCTGATTCCAAGAGGCCAAGTGGAAAGCAAATGTTTTGAGAATGATGAGGGTATGTATGTATGTATGGATTGTGACAAGAGATGTATGAGCCCCCAATAAAATGATTTAAAAAAAAGAGAAAAGAGGAAACATGGATGGCAAGATTTTATCTCATGTACTTTTGGCATGTGGTCAGAGAGCAGTCCCTGGAAAAGGACATGGCACAGCAGAGAGAGGAAGACCCTCAACAAGATGGATTGACACGGCGGCTCCAACAATGGGCTGAAACCTAAGAACAGTGGCGAGCATGGCACAGGAATGGGCACTGTTTCCTTCTGCTGGATACTGGGACGCCGTGAGCCCAGTTTGATTCCTGGTACCTAGCAGCTGGGTTGTTTGTCTGTCCTCTCCTCCCCTGGTGGGTTCACTTTATTGGTAGCTCTAGTTGCCCCTTTACTCTTATTTGGGCAGGTGCTGGCACTGTTTTGTTTCCCTTGTTTATTTGGTGTCTAATCTTTCGCACTTATTCTCTTTGCGGTCATCATGTGGTTTCTGTTTAACGTCTGATCTTTAAAATATCTTGTTACCAACTGATTTCCTTAATGGCAAGCCTCTCTCTTTCTCTCCCAACAGTTTTATTGACACATCATTTACATATCATAGAATTAAACATTTCCATCGATCAAACACATCATGGGGAAATTGCACAACCACCACCACATCCATCCTAGAACATTCCTTCCCCACATGGTTGATTCATCCCCTCAGTAAGCTGTGCAATCAACCAGTGCTCCCCCCCTCCCACCTTCACCCCCCACTCTCACACTCCCCGGCCCCTCCCTATTGCACATCCCCCTCCCTCACCTTCCCTGTAACACCTTGTATCAGTTATCATTGTACAGCCACTCCTCCTGGGCTTCACAGCTGGAAAGCCCACAAAAAACAAAACCAAATTGCACTAAGGTGGTAAGGATGAGATCACATTAGTATAAAGACAAAAATAACAAATAATCTGTGAGAGGGAGAAGACCCCATCAACAGTCAAGAAGCCAGGGAAGAAGTTTTTGTTGTGGAACATCTAAGAGATACTTGCCCCCAGAACAAATCTAGGACGTGTCTGTGGGGAGGTCAACTGTCCAAGTGTCATCGAGGGCACAAAGGTCTCTGCCTACTTGTAGGGCTGTCCGTGACTCTTGCCTTTGCCCAGAGGGGATCTGGCAGTGGCTGGCTCTCACTGTCTAATTTGCAGATGGGTTAAAAACTCTCTCTTTTGTGTGGATGTTACATCCATTTCACCTGTGTGTGTCTTCCTCCTTGAAGTACACCTATAAGTGTATTTTGTTATTAAATGCATTTTGTTATTAATCTCATAGAATTCTGGCTGTGTGAAGGACATGCCATCATATTTACCAACAGCATCTTGCTCCCGGTGACTCACATCAGGTTGCTTTCTGGGGTGTTTGGTTTTCTTTCTGGAAGATTCCCTTTGATATTTTTCATAGGACTGGGCTGGTAAAAATAAAGTCCCTTAGATTGTATCTGTGAATGCTCTAATTTTTCTCTCATGGTTTCGATGACAGTTGGTATAGTGGTTATGCTTTGGGCTGCTAACCACACAGCAGTTCAACAGTACCAACCACTGAGGGAGAAAGACCAGGCTTTCTCCTCCCATAAAGAGTTACAGTCTCATGGGCATAGAAAGCCTTGTCTTTTTCCAAGGTGTAGGATAGCACTAAGGAATCACACATCATTCCTCTAGTCCCGTTCCCCCCACTACCATGACCCCGTTCTACTTTACAAATCTGGCTAGACCAGAGAACACACATTGGTGCCTATAAGAGCTCTTGACACATGGAATGCAGGACAGATAAACCCCTTAGGAACAGTAGTGGGAGTTAGTGGCATCATGAGGTTAGAGGGATGGAGAAGGGTGAGAAACGGTACCCATCTGTGTTAGTCTGGGTACTTTAGAGAAACAAATCCACAGAAACTCATGTATAAGACGGTTTTATATAAAGGTTAAGTGCACATCAAGAAAACATCCCAACCCATTTCTGCCCAAACCCACAAGTCCCAACATTCACCCATATGTCTGACACCAATCCACAAAGTCCTCCTCCATCTCACAAAACAGACACTGACACTGACTACAGGAGGAAAGCGGGAATCAGTGAACATGTAAGCATCTCAGCGCTGGCAGGGGTCTCCACATGGCTGCTCCAGCACCCAGAGCTGCATCGGGGTAGGTCCATGTGGCTTCTCCTCGGGGATGTCTTGCAGGAAGTGAGCTTTGCAAGCTGAAGCAGGGAACTGGCTAAGGCAGCTGCACCCTGGTCTGATCATCAGAAACAAGAGACCCGAGAACTAGAAAGGTGAGGCTCACCACCAAGCCATTTATCCCTCCGCCCTTCAATTAACCCACATGTGTTTATCAGCCAGCTTGGCACAATAAACTAACTACCTCACCATCACAAGGTTGGATATATAGCCTGCCCCACCCCCAAGGGACAGATAACAGAAATGTGAGTGAAGGGGGACAATGGATAGTGTGAGATATGAAATAATCACAATATATAATTGAGCAAGGATTCACGAGGGTGGGGGGGGGAGGGGAAAAAGGAGGAGCTGATACCAAGGGCTCAAGTAGGAAATGATGGTGGCAACATATGTACAAATATGCTTGATACAATTGATGTATGGAATGGAATGTTCTAAGAGCTGTAAGAGCCCCCAGTAAAAATGATTTTTAAAAGAGTTACAGTGTCAAGGCAGACCTGCCCTGCCTTACAGGGTAGCTACGGATCAGCATTGACTCGATGGCAGTGCATTCGGGTGGTTTTGAAGCGGGCCGGAGTTCCTTTTTGTGTGTGGTGTGAAGGATGGATTCTGTTTTATTTTTCTGCATGTGTACATCCATTGTTGAAGAGAGTGCGTCTCCATTGAATAGACTTGATCGCTTGCTTCACGTCACTTATTCATAGAAAGTGTTGCTTCTACGTTTCATAAAACTATATTCATAGTTTTATCTCTGGGCTCTTAATTCTATTCCCCTAGGTCTGTGGTTCTCAACCTTCCTAATGCTGCGCCCCTCACATACAGGTCCTCATGTGGTGGTGACCCCCCAACCATAACATTCTTTTCATTGCTACTTCATCACTGTCATTTGCTACTGTGATGAACCAGGCAGCCCCTGTGAAAGGGTCGTTCAACCCACAAAGGGGTCGCGCCCCCCAGGTTGGGCCCCATTAGGGTATCTGTTGTTGGGCCAACCCTAGGCTGTTTTTCACTTTTTCCCGTGAATTCAGAATGGTTTACAGAGCAGATCACAGCTTTACACGCAGCAGTTCACACATGCTGGTTTCGTTCCTCACTGAAATCCCCCAGTGTGCCACCACTCAGCCCCCTTCCTCTCCGAACTTCCTGTTTCCATTCCTCCGCTTTTCCTGTGAGCTTTGTCTTGGGATACCAAAGCCTCTTCAATATCATCGTCTTTGCCAGCTCCCCAAAACCCAGCCTCCTTAGTCAAAGCCACAGTTACTGTATCGACTGGCTGGTGTTGCTTCAAAGTCTTTCAGCTTATTTTCTGCTGTGGGCCACTGTTTCCTCCGAACACCATTTCTCATTGAGTCTGTTAGCTTATTGAGAGCATCCTCAAGGTTGATGATTGCTGGTTTACTATTGTAGCCTTAACACAGCTCTTGGCAAAGATGCGCTGGGGTTGCCCCCCCCCCCCCCCGCACTTACAATAAAATGCATGACACTGCATATAGCAAACCTTACTTGTGGGTGTCAGGACCTTGGTCACACAGTTGCAGCAATCACAGCGTATTCAGCAGGGAGAATACAGCAAGGATACCACTGCCATACTCAGTATTGCTGAAGCTGAACCCAAGAGGGACCCTGCCCCTGCACACAGAAATCCAATCTCTGGACACCGATCTTTGAGATCAAGAACGTTGATTTACTGCAAAGCTCGGATCCTTAGTTCTGACTCCCTGAATAGCTCACACAGTAGTTATACTTTTATGGGT
Source organism: Echinops telfairi (assembly GCF_000313985.2). Taxonomy (NCBI): domain Eukaryota; kingdom Metazoa; phylum Chordata; class Mammalia; order Afrosoricida; family Tenrecidae; genus Echinops; species Echinops telfairi. The sequence goes on along the minus strand of NW_022103908.1, from coordinate 2,480,567 downwards.
TGGGCAAAAGGTATGCTATGCATCTTCATAAAGATTTTCTGAAAGTCTCATGTTTGCCTATTTTGCAGTCGATCAGTCTTGCTCCCCCCATGTTTGGAACATGGTGCTCTTAGTGTCATCAGTGTGGGCAGTTTAGGCAGAGGGCACTTCGTACGGTCATCTTCAGGACAAAGCTGAATGTGACTGCACCTGCTGCTTGCCAGGCCCACCTGGAATGCCGCCAGTTTGGGCTGGTCCCTACAGCTGCTTTTCTGCAATAGATCTTAGAAGTGAGTCAGCTTTTTGAGCATCTGAGTTGCATCCAGCCTGAGTGGGCCTCTTTGTCAGTGGGTAAGCTGCACAGTTACTGACAATCACAAGATGCCTGTCATTCATTCCCTTACCGAGGGGTCATGAGGAAGAGAAGAGCCAGGCAGGGGAAAGCAGTAGAGCACCAACGACACATACAGCTTTAGATCGCTAATGCTTCCTCCTCCCCACTATCATGACCCCAGTTCTACATTACAAATCTGGCTAGACCAGAGCATGTACACTGGTACAGATAAGAGCTCTTTACATGGAACTCCAGGATAGGTAAACCCCTCAGGACCAATAATGAGAGTAACAATACCAGGAGGGTAGGGTTGGATAGGGGGAGCCTATCACAGCTGATCGACATATTAATACCACCCCACCCCCAGGGGAATGGACAACAGAACAGTTGGTGAAGGGAGACAGCATAAAATGTAAGATACAAAAATAATAATTCAAAATTTATCAAGGGTTCATCAGGGAGGGAGGGTGGGGGAGGGAATGAACAAAAATGAGCTGATACAAAGGGCTCAAGTATCAAGAAAATATTTTGAAAATGATGATGGCAACATATGTACAAAAGTGCTTGACACAATGGATGGATGGATTGTGATAAGAGCTGTAAGGGCTCCCAATAAAATGATTAAAACCAAAAGATATCTGTCATTGTGGTTACTTTCTTTACAGTATTTTTTCAACAAAAGGACTAAAGTAGCCCCTCTGACTCAGAAAAAGTTACATGGTTAAAAAAACAAAAGTCACATGGTTATTCCAACCGCTTGGATGTGAATAAAACACAACAAGATGTGTTTTTTTACAATGTGTTTAAAATACACTCTTATGTTCTGAATGGCACAGTGGAGGTGTGGGGACAGCACCCCCATGGGATTAATAATGGGTGTTACTATAATATTAAATAGAATAATAATTCTGTCCGTTGATATCTTTTGTCCTTAGCCTGATTTTCATCTTATTGAAATTAAATGTTTTGCTTGCCATTTCCCCCCCCCACTGAATCACTGTTTCATCACAGGTAATGCTTACATGATTACCGTATATACTCATGTATAAGCAGAGTTTTTCAACATCTTTTTAATGCAGTTTTGGTGGTAAAATTAAGTGCCTTGGCTGATATTTGGGTCGGCTCATACTCATGTATATACGGTAATCACCGACAATTATTTTCTTCAGTGTTTCTGGGGCCTTTTCACAACATCAGTGTTAACTGAAGCACTCTGTGCACTGAGCTTTGAGCCCTGAGGCTGACCTCACTTCAAAAAGCCAACCCAACGACCCTCTGGCTCCCTTTAAATGCCATTTGCACATTTTCATCACCATTTTCCAGTGCTTGGGGTTTCATCTTCTTAAAAAGAGATTAACGATCAGCACTCGACTCTTTCAGCTCTCCCACAGCACTCTTCAACTGAACTGGAAAACCAGGCTCGCTGCCATCAGGTTGATGCTGACTCATAGTGACCCAATAGGACAGGGTAGAATTGCCCCTGCGGATTTCCAAGACTTTAACTGTTTATGGGAGTAGAAAGCCCAACATTTCTCCCAAGGAGAAGCTGGTGGTTCTGAACTGCCGACCTTGCAGATCTAAGCCCAACTCCTAACCACTATGCCACTGGTACACCCATCTTTTCAACTAGGTTTTATTATTCACTGCAGTAGCCACACAGGAAACTCACTGACAGTGCTTGTGATTAAAGGGTTCGTTTTGGAAGTCAACAGCTTACAGTTCAGGTGGAAATGCGCAGGATGGAGTTGTTCGCTGACGACTTAGTACAGAATTATTTTAGGGATGTTGATAAATGCCCTAAGGGAGTCCACTCTGCCATAAGCTTCAACTGGTAAGCACCCAGCTCCAACTCCACAGATTAGTAAACATAAAGCCAAACAAACTGCTGGCGAGTTGATTCTTAGCGACCCTGTAGGATGGCAAGGTAGAACTGCCCCCTATGAGTTTCTGAGACTCACTCGCTTTTCCCCAGCAGTTTTACTGTCACATAATTTACATATCATACAGTCAGCAGTTCAGTCGTTCAATCATATCAAGAAGAACTGCATAATTCTCATTACCACATCAATTTTGGAACACCCCCTCCCATGATTAAATCGCCTTTAAAATGATTTGTGCAATTACAATCCTAGTGCTCCCTCTCCACTTCATTGCTTACTCCCCAAGTCCCCTTTTTCTCCTTATCACCCCTCCTCCACGCCACCTACATCTCTTATGAGACTGTAACTCTTTATAGGAGTAAAAAGTCCCTGACTTTCTCGAGGAGCAGCTGGTGGCTTCCAAATGCTGACCATGAGGTTAGCAGCCCGAGATAGTTAAGGTTTACTCTGCCAACCTGGCCGATAAACAGGTGTGGGGTTAATTGAAGTGCGGAGAGATAAATGCTTGGTGAACCTCGCCTTTCTAGTTCTCCGGTGTCTTGCTCTCTGATGGTGGGACTAGGGTGCGGCTGCCTTAGCTAGTTCTCTGCCTCAGCTGGCAAGGCTCACTTCCTGTGAGACATCCCCGAGGAGAAGTCACATGGACCTACCCTGATGCAGCCCTGGGTGCTGGAAAAGCTGCATGGAGACCCCTGTCAGTGCTGAGATGCTTACACCACCACTGGATTCAAAGACTTTCTACCCATTGGCCTGTGATCCTTGTGCATTTGACCTCATTGTGTGTGTTTTGTAAATTCGAGGAGGACTTTGTTGGACATATGGGCTAAGTCGGACTTAGGGGCTTGGGCTGGACAGGATTGGGATGCTTTCTGATTGTACACTTACCCAAATATAAACTTTCTCTTAAACATATGAGTTTCTGTGGATTTGTTTCTCTAATTTACTCAGACTAGCACACAACCCTACGCATAACCACTATACCACCCAGTCTACTCCTCAAATTAAGTGCCCAGAGGCGCCCACTCCACAAGCTAGCCTCCTGCCCCAAAGCACTCAGCTTTACTTGCTCTGTGGACTGTGATGACCACTGTCTCGTGCTCTGGCTCCTGCTGCTGCTGCTGCTCTGCCTCGCCTTTGGTGTCAAGGCTGTCCCTGGATCCAGGAGGTTCCAGCATGAGTATCTCAGGGTCCTGAAAGACAAGCTCCCCTCCTGGCTCGTGTCTCTTCCTGGTAGTAAGATCCCTCTTCCAGCTTCTGAGAGGGCTCACTTTATACCCAGGCAGATGGCCAACACCCACAGCTGAATAAGCCAATTAGCATCTTTCCCCACCTTCTTCCCCAGACCCAGCAGGTAAAGGTCATGTGGTGGGAGTTAGAGACTCCGGTTAGAAGAGCCACTTTCAATTATTCACTGCCCTGCCAAAACAAACCACGAGGCCACTTTCACTTTTCACCTTTTGGTTAGCTAACCAAGAATACCAAATCAACTGCCATCAAATCGGTTTTGACTCAGTGATCCCAAAGGGCTGGGTAGAACTGGCCCCAGTGGGCTTCCAGACTGCATATCTTTATGGGAACAGAAAGCCTCATCATTCACCTGTGGTTTTGAACTGCTGACTTGGTGGTTAGCAGACTTATAAACCAGTATGGCACCAGGTTCCTTTGGTTAGCTAAGATCTCCAAACTTTCTGACTAAGTTGATTCTGACTCATAGCAATCCTATACAACAGGGTAGCACTGCCTCTGTGGGTTTCCAAGACTGTAACTCTTCTAAGGGTAGAAAGCCCCGTCTTTCTCCCACAGAGCCACTACACCACCAGGCATAACCACCTCTCTACCAGGGCTTCTTGCTTAGCTAACACAGACACCGAAACAGGCAGTTTCCCTCGAAATCCACACGACATCAGGTGAACTTCGGGAAGGCAGGGGTGTTTGTACTCGTAAACACCTTGATGGTGTCCCTCACAACCCATTGGCCTTCTTAATTTTCCTTCGTTCACTTTCTTTTTGAAACGGATTGTTCCTGAAACAAATTAACACAAAGGAATCTGTCCTCTATTTTTCAAATCTTTTTTTTCCACTGATCTTCTACTTTACTTTTCCTCGCCCAGGGTTGTAGGAAGCCAGCCAGGGGATGGTGTGGGAATGGTACAAGGTTTCAACAGGGCACTCAAAACAGTCCTCAATTTAAATATTTTTCAATAGTAGTTGACTGTGAGTAACTGGCACCGCGTGAAGCATAAACACAGACAAAGGTGGAATACTCAAGGCCCCTCCTTAAACCCGGTTCATGCCCCACTCATCCAGCTGCACTCCAGGGGTGTCTATAGTTCGTCTCCTATTGGCCACCCAAGGTGTTGCCTCTCTGGGCTTCCCATGCAGGATCACTGCTGGCCTTTCCCCAGGGTGGCCGGCCAAGGTTTGTGGCCTGGAGGGCTTGCACCTCCACTCCACTGGCTGGTTTCCCTCCGTTTCCCTCCAGTCTCCTTCTCCAGCACGCTCATCCCTGTTCGGACACCTCAGGGCGTCAAGGCTTGGCTTCTTTGCTTCCCTGTAGTGGAGGCACATTATTTGTGCCGCCATCTTGTCCCATCTCCTCCATCCCCAATGCTCCTTAGATTTGATTGTCGTGAAAGCAGCTGATAACTGACCAGAGAATTTCAAGAGCTATAAAATTTCTGGTTGATGCTGCTGAGGAAAACATACACAGCAAGTGTACTCAATGTGTATAACACATAAGGGACCCACCCCCAAAAGTTCATGGAAAAAAGAAATTTTAAAAGGATGCAATTTTCCCATGAACTTTCTGAAGTTCCCTCGCATTGCTAGTTGCTTAGAAAATGCAAGCAACCTGGCTTCTTTTGAGACCCGAGTGAGTGCAACGGATATTAATAACAAGCCGATTGTCTATAGCTCTGTATTAGAATCAGAACCTCTATGTTTCATTCTTGTGTTTGAGGGTAGGGTGGAAACAGGGCTGGTGGTGTCGTGGTTACACATTGACTTCTAACTGCAAGGTCAGCTGTTCAAAACCACCAGCACTTGTGGGGAGAAAGACGGGACTTTCCACTCCCATGACGAGTTACTTTCTTATGGGGTCCCTATGAGCTGGCACAGACTTGATGGTAATGAGTTTGTTTGTTGGCGGTGGTGGTGTGTGTGTGTGTGTGTGTGTGTGTGTGTGTCTTTAAAATGGAATACTGCTCATCAGAGAATGCATTCTGTACACACTCTGATGCTACATGTAAAGGAGCGCTATCGTTTTCTTACATCATTTTTCAGAGCAAAAGACCGCTTCAGGCAGCGTGGCTAGCAGCGAAGGTACACAGCCCTAAATGGTTTTGCCCTCTTTGGTTTTCAACAGGACTGGATTTGAACGCAGGCAGGATGACACAGCCAACAATGAAACTGGAGACGTTCAGGCCTTCGCTTCTTAGGCTCATCAAAGCACGTTGGAATAATTTAAAACCATGTTGCACATTCATAATGCGCATATAAATGGTTCTCTCTGTAAAATAGTTAGCAAAAACCAAATACATGTAACAACGATGAGAAATACAACTTTCCTCTCATTCCTAAATGTTTCCTCCCCGCTCCCACTACCATGACTCGAATTCGACCTTGCAAGTCTGGCTAGACCAGAGGAGGTACACTGGTACAGATAGGAACTGAAAATCCAGGGAATCCAGGGCGGATGAGCCCTACAGGACCAGTGGTGTGAGTGGCAAAACAGGGAGGGTAAAGGGAGAGTGGGTAGGAAAGAGGGAAACAATTACAAGGAACTATATGTGACCTCCTCCCTGGGGGACGGACAACCGAAAAGTAGGTGAAGGGAGACGTCGGACAGGGCAAGATATGACAAAATACCAATTATAAACTATCAAGGGCTCATGAGGGAGGGGGGAGTGGGGAGGGAGGGGAGAAATGAGGACCTAATGTCGGGAGTTTAAGTGGAGAGAAAATGTTTTGAGAATGATGTACAAATGCGCTTTACACAATTGATGTGTGTATGGATTGTGATAACAGTTGTATGAGCCCCTAATAAAATGTTTAAAAAACAAAACCCAAATACAAACCTTTTAAAAAGAGACGAAATACATTTTATTTATTCAACCAAAATAAGTAACAGACAATACACCTATACGCGAAGGCCACGTGTCTTTTGTCCTAGTGGTTTGTCTCGTTTGGTATCTCCCTGGGAGGTGTCATAGTGGTTGCCAGTTGGGCTGCTAACCTCAACGTCTGTTGATCGAAACCGCCAGCCGCTCCATGGGAGAAAGATGAGACTGTCTATTCTCATAAAGAGTTACACTCTCAGAAGCCCACAGAGGCAGTTCTACTCCATCTTCTTGAGTTGGAATTGACTCAAGGGCTGTGAATCTGATTTGGGTTTTGGTAGGAAAATAGGCGACACACCCCACTTTGGCTCTTGAGTTGTGCCACATCCTTCATCCACAAGAGGGCAGTAGAGCTCTTTTCATCAGCATTTCTTGACCTCAACTGTAGACAAATGTCAGCTCCACTTTACGCTTTGTTTTTAAAATGAGTCCACAATGTGAATCACACTTTTAAGTTTTCCTGATTTTCTGTAGTTTACTTACATCTTCAGAAAATTGGCTTAGAGAGAACTCGTGTTTTTCTCAAGCGTTTTAGAAATTTTTACTATTTTTTTGAACTTTTCCATTTCTTCTTCCTCTTGTTCTTTCCCTCCCCTTCTTTTTCCTTTAAAAGGCAAACCGTTTCAAGAACCCAGTAATAGTCAGAAGGCAATGACTAAATTTCAAGAGAGATGTGACTAATTCCCCAACATTTGTTCATTGAAAAAAGATGCATTATTATCAGAGAGTTACTCTGTTTCTTTATTCATCCAAACTCCAAACTTGCTGTCACAGAATTAATTCTGACTCACGGTCACCCATGATACAGAGCTGACCTGGCCCTGTGGGTTTCTGAGACTGTGAATCTCTATGTGAGTAGACTATCTCAGCTTTCTCCCAGGGAGCAGCTGGTGGGTGGGTTTGAACTGCTGACCTTGTGGTTAACAACTCCACCAGGAGTCCTTCACCCATACTGATTTTTTAAAACACGTGTTGTCTATGTGTTGACTTATATTTTACAAATTAAAAAAGAAGTAGCTATAAGAAAAGGCTAAGTAATTTCTTTAAATCCTAAAGTTTGCTCTTTAAAAAAAAAAAACCCCAACCAAACAATCTAGACACCTGCCAGATACCTATCCATAAAAAAACACAAATTCGGAGAGGAAATTAATCCTGTAAACACTCAGTGATATGTAGATATTGCTTTCATATGTACGACCCTAATAAAATTTGAATATTGAGAAATAGCACCTCTTGAAATGTTTCCCCTTGCATTGTGAGTGGTATCATACCAATTTAATTCTGCTTCTATGGAATTCACATGGGTGGGCTAGGTATGTCCTTCACTGCAGAAGGAAAATGAAGCTGTCTATTCCCATAAAGACTATGCAGGGTTGCTATGAGTCAGAATAAATGGCCGTGGCTGGTATATAATTCGTGGGAAAAAAGACATGTAACGAGACATTGTCACATGTGAAACTGATGCATGTAGCTTGGGTGTTTTGAATAAAATCTTTGAAAGGGTATATTCATGCGCATGTCATAAATGTCAATGATGCTGTCATCCCGAAGGAAGTTGATGTCATAAAATTGCTCCTCAAATTTCAACCACTCACTTCATGCCCAAGAAAAGTTTAATAGTTTGGTCCCAATCTTCATATTTGTTCTTAACTAGATTAGATGTGATGTGCTATGACATCAATGACTGGTATTGAGGAAAGATCTTTATCTACTCACTTTAATATGCTTACATCTAATAAACCCCAGTGGCATAGTGGGCTATGTGTTGGGCTGCTAACCAAAAAGTCAGCAGTTCAAAGCCACCAGCCACTCCCAGGGAGAAAGATGAGGCTTTCTACTCCCATAAAGAGTTACAGTCTCAGAAACCCACTGGGACAGTTCTACACTTGCCCTTAGGGTGACTATGAGTCACAATCAATGCAATGGCAGTGAATTTCTTTTATTATTATAGTTAACTAGGTTTTCTAGGTTTGTCACTCTGAAAATAAACATAACTTTACATGCTCATTTTTTTGTGACTTGATTAAAAAAATGCTTTCATTAGCTATACTATTCAAAACAAAGTAGTTATATGGAGCATGCTTATTTCTGATTTTAATGGAAATAATTCTTTCCAAAAAGAAATTAGCCTCTCTGCTGTTAGTCAATCCTGACTCATTGGAACCCTCTAGAACAGACTAGAACTGCCATGGGGTTTGAAGGCTGTAAATCTTTTTCTTTTTTTAAAAATTATTTTATTGGGGACTCGTACAACTCTTATCACAATCCATAAATCCATCCATTGTATCAAGCACATTTGTACATTTGTTGCCATCATCATTCTCAAAATATTTTCTTTCTACTTGAGCCTTTGGTATTACTCCTCATTTCCCCCCTCCCTCCCTCACGGGACCTTGATAATTTATTATTTTGTGATGTGTTACACTAACTAATGTCTCCCTTCACCCACTTTTCTGTTGGCCATCCCCCAGGGAGGGGGGTTATATGCAGATCATTGTGACTGGTTCCCCCTTTCTTCCTCCACCTTTCCCTTACCATCCTGATATCACTACTCTCATTATTGGTCCTGAGGAGTTTATCTGTCCTGGATTCCTTGTTTCCAGTTCTTATCTGTACCAGTGTACATCCTCTGGTCCAGCTAGATTTGTAAGGTAGAATTGGGATCATGATAGT
>NW_022103908.1:2469438-2470858 GCF_000313985.2 Echinops telfairi | reverse complement strand
TTCCTCTCACTTACAATGTCCTTGATCAAGCCCTACCAGGCCTCCTACACTCTCTTTGTCATTGGTTTTAGATCACTTGTTGTTCCCTTGTCCCTGGGTTTGTAAACACCCACTTCCTTTCCCCCATCTCCCCCTGTCCCATGTCCCGCCCCCCCAACCATTGGTCCCATTGTTTTCTCCTCCAGCTTGTTTATCCTGCCTATCTTATCCAGATAGACCTGCAGAGATAATAACATGCACAAAAAAAGACAGAGCAAAAGAAAGCAACAAAAGAAAACAAAACAACAAAAACCAATGACAAAAAAAAAGAGAAAAGCCTATAAATAGTTCAAGGTCTGTTTGTTGATCTTTAGGCATGTTTTCCGGTCAAGTCTGATGGGGTGTCATGCCCTGGCCCCAAAGTCTATTTTTGGTATTCCCTGGGGACTTTGTTGCTCTGCTCCCTTTGATGTTCTGTCGCACACCCTTAGGGTTTTGCCTCAGTGTGGTGGGGTCAGATCAGGCGCAATTCCCACACTGTGTCTCCAGTGTTGTCCCCCGTAGTGCTATGGGTCAGTGAGGGACTGTGTGTCTCACAATGGGGCTGGCCCTATCGTCCTCCCTGTGCATTGGCTGCTCTGAGCAGGAATATTGTCCTCAAGGCTTGGTGGGCCAGGATGTGCTCCACTCTCTCTTCCTTCCCCTTCATTTGCTCCTGTGTGCTCTGATCACACATGTCCCTCTCCCTGAGCTGCAGCTTCAGTGCTATCCTCTGAAGTAAATTCTTCGGGGGGGTGGGGGGGAGGGCTGCCCATGTAGTTGGGATTGGGGCTGGGCCCTCAGACCTCTCTGCTGGTTCCGTGCTTCATGCTGTTATATTGCATTCAAGTCTGGTCTCTCTTTCCCTGTGGAGATATAAACAATATCCTCCCCTTGGGTGGGTTAGTGCCCTGTTCCCCACCCCCTTAGTGTTTTTCCCCACCTCCTTTTAGTTGGTTACTATATGTATCCCTGGATTTGGTCTGGCCCCTGCCATACTCCCTGGACCTCACCCCAGGAATGTATGTATATGGTAGCTTTTCCCCTATTCCCCTTTTGCATTTTTAAACTTATCTCAGTGGACTCATATTGTACTTGTCCTTTTGAGCTTGGCTTTCTTCACTTAGCATAACTTCCTCCAGTGATGCACCTGCGATGATGTGCTTCATGCGTTCATCACCACTTTTTAGGGATCCATAGTACTCCATTGTATGTATGTACCACAGTTTTTAAATCCATTCGTCTGTTGATGGAAATTTGGGTTGTTTCCAATTCCTTGTAATTGTGAACTGTGCCGCAATGAACATTGGAGCACAGATGTCTGGTCGTGGTTTGTTTCTTGCCTCTTCTGGGTATATGCCCAGTAGGGGGATTACTGGGTCATATGATAGCTCAATTTCCA
>NW_022103908.1:2466982-2468554 GCF_000313985.2 Echinops telfairi | reverse complement strand
CTCTTGGTTTCTTGTAATAGTGTTTTGTAGTTTTCCAAATACAAATCTTTTGTCGTTTTGGTCAGGTATATCCCTAGATATTTCAATTTGTGCTTAGCTATTGTGAAGGGTACCACCTTTTTGATCTCCTATTCTGTGGTCTTGTCTGATGGATATAGCAGTCCAACAGACTTCTGTTTGTTGATCTTGTATCCTGTCACCCTGCCAAAGTCCTCTATTCCTTCCAGTACTCCCCTTGTGGAGCTTTTGGGATTTTCCATATATAAAAACATATCATCTGCAAATAACTATAGTTTCATCTCTTCCTTCCCCTTTGATGTCTTTTCTTTGCCTCATGCTGTTAGCTAAGACCTCCAATACAATGTTAAATAAGGACACAAAGGACATCCTTTTCTGGTCCCCTTTTTCAGTAGGATTGTTTTTGCCTTTTCTCTATTGACTACCACGTTGGCTGTTGGTTTTTCATATATAGTTTGTATTGTCTGGAGAAATTTTCCTTCCATTCCTATCTTCTCAAGTGTCTTAAACAGGAATTGGTGTTGGGTGTTGTCAAATGCTTTTCCCGCATCTATCGATATTATCATGTGGTTCTTAGAGTTTTTCACGTCAATGTGGCGAATGATACTAATGGTCTTTCATATGTTGAACCATCCCTGCATCCCTGGTATGAATTGACTTGGCCATGGTGAATTATTTGTTTTATATGCTTTTGTATTCTATTGAAGGCCATACATCTTTATAGATGCAGACTGCCAAATCTCCCACGGATTGGCAGGTGGGTTAGACCCACTGACCTTTGGGTTAGCAGCCAGGCCCTTAACTACTGTACCACTAGGGCTCCCATGCTAGTGCTTTACCCAGCAGTCAGATGCTTGCTATTAAGCTGTGTTTGCTTTTTCATGTTTTGATAGATTTTTAAAATCATCTCTTGACGTTTTATTAATTATCATTACTGAATTTTATAAAATGGATTTGGAATGTGCTGTTGTAGTGAATGGTACAGGTTTTGAGTTTATTATGGGATTAGATATGTAGATTCCCCAAATTATTTGGCCTACCGCCCCTTTGCAGGAAAATTAAAAGGACTCAGTGCATTCCTACTACTAAGAACTATCGTAATAAAGGCTATAGTCCAGGATAAAGTATGCCACCAAGCCAAGCCCAATGCCACGGAGTGGACTCATAGCGACCGTGTAAGACAGGGGAAAATATGCCTGTGAGTTTCCAAGATTATCATTCTTTCTGGAAGTAGAAAGCCACATCTGGGAGTTTCAAACCGCTGACCTGGCAGTTAGCCGCCCAGCACATATCCACTGTGCCCTCAGAGCTCACTAGATAAAGCGTGGGTATTTGCTTTTGCGGTCCCTGGATTGTTCCTGTGATACCCTGGCAGGTGACATCTCCCACTTTGTGAAACACTGCTTAGAATGACTGACTTGGAACCTTGCTGGTCTTACATTTTTGAAACGAGAGGGGGCAGTAGAGTTCTATCTAGTCAGCTTCAACTCACTTATAAAAGGTGTTCCACTCATGTGAACAGGAACCTGAGTTTGCTTACAAGAAAATACTTAG
>NW_022103908.1:2463890-2465157 GCF_000313985.2 Echinops telfairi | reverse complement strand
GTGTCTATGAATGTTTCTCTAGTCCACCCAGACTAACGCACACAGATTATTTCATGCGGTGTTTCCCAAAGTGGGTGATAACCTGATGTGTGTGTATTTTACTAGTCTACTTCTAGGAACATATCTGCTTTTCCATCACAGCTTTGTCTGTGTCTGTGTGTGTCCTGAGAGGAAATGATTTCCACAAAAAAAGTTCCAATATCTTAAAAAAAAAAACGTTTTAATGACCTAAAATTCACATATGTTACACTTCCATAGTTAAGTCCCTTTTAAGAGTTGTATATATCACCACAGTCAGTACTAGTGCTCCCTCTCCTTTCCTGAATTCATTGTTTTCTCCCCAACTCCCCTCTTCCTCCCCGATAAACCATTGAATCAGTTATAGTCTCTAAGCATTCACTCATTCTGCGTTTCATAAACTGTGAAAGCTAACAGAAACAGTGAAAACCAAAATGAAAGATAAAGAAAATAATAATAGTGATATAAAGATAAAAAGAAAAAGAAAGGAAGAAGAGACTATCAGCAATACATTTTTTAAAAATGAAAAGTCAGAGAGGAAATTTCTGTCATGGAACAAGCCAGACATGTCTAAACCTACAGCAAATTCAGGTGGAGTTAAGAGGAAGGGCATTTGACCAAGTATCACATTAAACCGACGTTCCACCTACCATAATCAAGTTCACAGTAATCTCTGCCAGACAGCCACGCTGCTCTTGGCCTGCAACTGTGGCCAGAGGGGATCTGCCAGAGGCTTAATCTGACGAGACACTGCAGATGGGTTTTGGGCTTTCGCTGTCCTCCATAGCCTTCTACAAATTGGGTGTTCACAATTTAAGCTCTGATACCTTTCCATGTATCGTATTTGGTGTGGCATTTACATAATCTCCTGTCAACTTGAGCAAAGGGGTAGAGTCTAGTCTGTCAATCAGGTCATAGCCAATCATGTTCTGTGTGGACATGGCCTCTCCTGAGCATTCTGGGAACTCCTGTCTTCCTCCCTGGAGGTAGGACACACAATCTCTCTTCTTGACATTCCCGTTGACAAGCCACATGGAGTTTACACTGATGAAGCCAGAGCCCTTGAGCTGGAGGAGCCACATGGTCAGTGGGTGGAAAGTCTTGTGGATTCAGTGGCAGTGGAAGCATCTCAGTGCTGGCATGGGTCTCCATGTGGCTCTTCCAGCATTTAGCATCATTGCATGTGTTGCATGAGTCTGAAGAGGAATTTATAGACTGGTATCAGACATATGGTCTAATATTAGACTTA
>NW_022103908.1:2458773-2463374 GCF_000313985.2 Echinops telfairi | reverse complement strand
AATGGCTCTGGTGTACTTTAGCAGTCAGATTATCTTTTTGTGACCCAGGAAACAGAAATTATGAATCATCTGCCTGGGTATAAGGCAATTCCATCACTAACATCAATAATTCATCCAATGCACAGGTCCAATTTCAATGCAAACCTTGTCTCTCATAGACATGAATGTGTCCTCTCAGTGGTGTCTGCTTAGAGTTGGTTTCAATCAACCCCCAACTAAGGGTGGATGGCCGTGAAGTGCCACCTCAGTTTCCTACTGATTAATGTCTAACTACCCTGTCTTTACTCGGGATCACATTGATTCTTGCCTCTAGTTAACATCAGTTATGAGTTGGTACTCACTGCCATTGAGTTGGTGCCAACTCATAACAACCCTATAGGACAGGGTAAAACTACCCCCATGGGGTTCTAAGACTAAATTCTTTACTAGTGTAGAAAGTTTCATCTTTCTCCCTCGGAGAGGCTGATGGTTTCAAACAGCTGACCTTGCAGTCCACAGCCCAACGCATTTAACATCATTTAAATGTTTATCGGTACCATGAGTGGGACTTTAATACATTAATTTTGTATCTTTCATTCATCATAAACTTTGACCAATGCTTACATTTGCCTTAGTAATGAACAGTTATTGACGTCGCCTCATCTGCAGATGAAAGTTGGACGGGGACTAAGAAAGACCAAAGAAAACGATCCCTTTGAATGATGGTCCTGGCCAAGGGTATTGAACATGCTATCGACTGCCTGCCCAAAGGACAAACAGATCTGTCTTGGAAGAAGTATAGCTAGAATGTTCCTTAGAAGTGAAGATGGAGAGACTCTGTGTCTCACATACTTTGGACATGTTATCAGGAGACAGACATCATGCTTGGTAAAGTTGAGGCACATAAAAAAAAAAGGAAGATCCTCCGGGAGATGGGTTGACACAGTGGCTGCAACATGGGCTACAACATCACAATTGTGAGGTGGCCCACGTGCAGGCAGTGTCCCCTTCTGTTGTCATTATGAGTTGGAACTCACTTGATAGCACTTGACAGCAACATAGACATGGGTTGGTATTAACTCAATGGCAGTGGGTTTTTGAGTAGATACTAATTTTGACTTGGTAGGTGTGCTAGGTAGGTTTATTGTGCCAACCTGGCCAATAGGCACATGTGGGATTAATCAGATCGCAGTTTGATTGGAGGACAAAGAGATATAGGCCCCCACCTTGCTCTCTGGTGATTGCACCCACATGCAGCTGCTTTAGCTAGTTTTCTGCCTCAACTTGTGAGCTACACTACCTGTGGGACAAGTCAACCCATGGATCCTGTCACTAGAGCTCAAGGTTCCTTTGAGAACTGCATCTGCCGCACTGCTGGTGTGTGTGTGGCTTGAGCTCAATATTCCATCCAGGCCTGCTTCGCTAAGCTCCTAAACTGCTTACTGTTAGTGACCCGCCCTGTGTTTGCTGCCTCTGGGTAGTCTCTGCCTGCATTCCCTGGGGGGAAGACTCAGCTGTCTGCTTCCTTGACCTTGGACCATTCTGAATGGAAGGACTTCCAGTATATTAACTGTTCCACAGAAGTGAGTTGAACTGAGCCCTCTGTACTGCTGTGTGGACTAATTAGCTGTTATATTCCTTCGTGCTGTATAAATCTATCCTTATCTATATAAGGATATTCTTATTTATATATATGTAAAATCATATGTGTCCTGGTTTTGTTTCTCTAGAGAACCCTGCCTAACAGAGCAGGATTCTTAAAAAGTTTAATTCTAAGCAAGTGTTCTTATGTATTTTAAACTGTGATTCATGAAACAATCTGAATAATAATCCAACGTTCCTTGAACTTTATACTGTGGGAAACTTCAACAATCAACTCATGGACAGTCTTATTTGTCTCTGTGAACACGTTCACAGCTTTACTGCATGAGATCTCTACAATCGCCTCTTTTTCTTGCTTTCTCTTACTCTAGCCTTGCCGTTTTCCTTTCCACTGGTGTGAGGAAGAGCCCCGGTCATCTCCAGGAATGGAGATGTATGCTTTGTTCTGACTTACCTCCAAGACTCCTCAGTGGCACACATGCTTAACCCCTCATCTACTAACCATGAGTTTGGGTTCATATCCACAGAAAGACACCGTAGAAGACAGGTTTGGGCATCCGTTTCCAAAAGGTTAGAGCCACGTAAACCCTGTGGGGCAGTTCTACTCTGTCCACGTGGACTCACCATGAATCCGAATCAACTTGACTGTGGCAAAAACAACAATATTATATCTACTTATTTATGACAACAAATCAACACTATTTATTTCAGTGAGCTGTATTAAATCATCGAGCCTTTGTCTCTGGTTCCTGAGAGGTACCAGTCAACACTATGAATTTCCTCAGTGATAAAAATCGCTTTTGTTTTTCATGCAGGGCCCTTTAGAGTTCACTTGAACCCCTAGGTAGTTTCTTCTAATGAGCTGCCTCAGGATGAAACTAGCCAAGTCTGAAAGACACATGATTGACACCTTGTGCCACGTGCTACCAGCTTGATTTCCATGGAGGAGTTTGACCAGGTGGCCAGGGATTCAATCCTTCATATCTACAAAATGAAACCGCAGCAAAAACCCTGGAAACCAAAGCTCAGGTAAGCTTTCCTGGTCGACAGTGGTCTCCAAGCAGCCTCGTCTTGATATGTTGAGTGGGTGATCCCAGCCCAGGCACCGTGGGAGTCCTATGTTTGGGATCCATTCCAGCTTCATCATGTGTGTCTTTCATTTGGGCTAGTTCTGGTTTGTATCCTTTTCCTGTAATAAAATTGTAACTATATGTACAGGAATTCTTGTGGGGGATCCCATTATGTGCGGGAGTCAGGGAACCCCAAATCTATCAGCATCTGGTCCGGAGGGTAGCCTGGATCCTGCACAATGGACTCATGTCTGAGGCGAGGGCAATCTTGTGGGGGACTGAGCCCTTAGCCCCTGAAGTTTCTCTTGCCTCTAGGTGGTTGGTTTTCAAACGTACTTCATTTGGTTCTCTGGCACCCTCCCAAGGTGAGGATTTAAAGTTACAACCGTGAATTCTTGAAGGTTTTTAAGCCATTGTAATCATTATTCTCACTGATGCTTAAATTCCCATCTTTAGCAAGTGTTGTGATTTTTAAAACACTCTTACATTTTCACTATACCTTATAGATAGAATGACTTTAAAGATATATTCTTGGGAAGGTATATTGTATCTGGCAGTGATTGAACCCTGATGATTGATGGTGATTGGAGGGCCAGACGAAGATAAGACTCCAATCCTTTATGATATTTTGCAGAGGTAATTGTCTCCACCAGGTGTGAACATGAAACTGAAAAGGCAGCCATTTGAGCATTTAACCTTCTCAACTGATTGAAGGGCAAGCTCCACGGAAGTGAAGGGCAAGCTTCACGCCCACCAGTAGTGAAACTGATTGAAGGGCAAGCTTCACGCCCACCGGAAGTGAAACCCTTAGCAGCATTCCCCTCACCTTCCAGTCCCCTGCAACGTTAAATAGAATGTAAGTTTGCTTTGAGTTGCAAGCGAAGTTTCCTATATACTAATTTAGAGTTGCAACTGTTTGGACATTGTGCTTTTACTTTGTGCCTAGGAGCTCAAGGGAATGGCAACAGACCAAGGATTTTCTAAAAAAAAAAGGAAGCAATGTCACAGCAAAAGAGTGCGCGGCATGTCATCCCCCCTCTGAGTACACCTGTCAGAGGAGGATGGTAACCACCGGCAGTATCAACCAAAGGCTGATAATGAAGCGCACGGGTCAGACCTGCCGCAACCCTCCCCACTTCCTTACCAATTGGACAGAGAGGCTCCTCTGTGCACCCCGGCATTGCCAACCCGTGGCACTCTACTTCTCTGATGGGCTCAAGAATTCATTGTACTGGCCACACAGAACTCGGAGAGTTCTCAGTCTTATTGGGTTTACTAGGAAGACAACAGGTTACAATTTAGGATTAGAAGTGCTCGGGACACAATTCTTCCAGTCTTCTCACCCTTGCCAACAGTCATGCTTCTGCCTGATCCTTGGCATCTGAGCTACATGGTCCCTTGGCCTCTGCCCTGCTTGGGATGAAAACACACTGTTGTAAGCTCTTGATATTACATGGAACGTGTTATGAAATTTCAAAGCAGACTCTGTTCAGTTAAAGAGGAATGCTGTGAATTCAAGAGCAACCAATTCAAAACTAATATTGCACAAAATAGTCAAAATCTGCAAATTCCAGTCCATAGGCTGATAAAGAAGAAAAGAGAATAAAGAACAAATAAGAGAATAAAGAGCAAATAAAAAACAGCATGACATAAACCTGAACAAATTAAATACTACAGTACATATAAATGATCCGATATATGTATCAAGTCCCAATTAATAAAAATAAATAAATAAACAAACAGAGATTGTCAAAGTAGGCAAAAAAGGAAAGCATAAAGTATGTGTGGTACACACACAAAAATAAA
Organism: Echinops telfairi; assembly: GCF_000313985.2. NCBI lineage: Eukaryota > Metazoa > Chordata > Mammalia > Afrosoricida > Tenrecidae > Echinops > Echinops telfairi. Next base: position 2,458,917 of record NW_022103908.1, on the reverse strand, counting down.
CTTTATATGATGTAAGTAAAAAACAAGTATTGCTATTAAGGTTCCATTTCATACCTGCATGAGTTTATTCCAAACAATGTATGTTTAAACCTAATTCTGCAATCACTGGAGGGTGCAGACAAGTTCTCTCAGTCACACGCCTGT
>NW_022103908.1:2449986-2458367 GCF_000313985.2 Echinops telfairi | reverse complement strand
GGGAACCAACCGCAATGATTGACACATAACCACACACACACCCCTCCAGGAGAATAAACAACAGAAACCATGGGGGAAGGGAGACAGTAGTGAGTATAAGATATGAAAATAATAATTTACAATTTATCAAGGGGCCAGAGGGAGGAGGAGGGTAGGGGAAAAAGAGGAGCGGATACCAAGGGATCAATAGAAGGTAAATTAATGATGGCAGCATATGTTCAAGTATGCTTGATACAATTGATGTATGGATTGTTATAAGAACTCTAAGAGCCCCAATAAAATGATTTTTAATTAAAAAAAAAACCAACCAGTCAAAGCTGGGTCTTCCCAGGGGATTTGCTGGCCAATTCTAGTTCAACTCCAGGTAGTGAGGTCAGCTCAGATTCTGGTGGCTGTTGGCGGGGGGTGGGGTAGTCTGTGACAGTTTCGGTGGACAGGATGATCCTGGGAGCTTGTTATGGAATGACTCAGTGACTACTGGACAAATGCTGCCCCGTCCTGCGCCATCCTCACACTGGCCTTCCGTTTGAGCCCATTGTTGCAGCCACTGTATGGATTCATTTTGTCCAGGAAAGAGAAAGAGAGATGGAAACCCCACCCTTCACAAGCATCTAGACCTAGACAGGGGCTATATTGAGGAGCAATATCTTTACATTTTGATATTCTTGCTTTATAGATATTCCTACCATTGTTTCGCAATACTCTTTGGACTTATCTTCATGTAAGACACAGATAGCTGAAAGTGGGAGGATGGAAGTGGAGGGACAATTGCCAGTAATGACCAGAAAGCTGACAGGGCTATTTTCTGTCAGTGAGACAGATTTCACCACAAGGAATGCTGCTAAGGATAAAGAGAGGATGTTTTCGATGATAAAAAAGATGAATTTGTCAGGAAGAGGTAAGGGAAAAATGCATACATTGTTAATACCAGGGTTTCAGAAATACATGAATGAGAAAATGGGCAAAATAAAGATGAGAAATAGGCATATCCACAATCACAGTTGGACATTTTAACACCTATATCTCAGCGATTACTAGAACTAGGCAGAAAGAATAAACAACAGGATTAAGGGAGAAAATGATGATAGAAAATAATGGCATGAGCCAGACCAAATCAAATAAGACATATGGCATAAAAAGAAAAAAAAAAGGTGCAGACAGCACCTGTGGTGAAAGGCATCTTCTCCTCCCCTCTTGGACGCCTTTAAGGCCCACAGAGGGGCAGGAGAAGGACAAAGACAGTAAGGGGGGGGGTCAGGGCACTAATCCACCCCAGGGGAGGGTACTGTTTGTGTCTCCACAGGAAAGTGAGGCCAAGAGTAGACCTCATTCTGGCGTGCCAATCCTTGAGGGACTTCCTGCTTGGATCAGCTCATTCCCAAAGATGACTGCAGGGCTGGCCCCAGCTCCAGACATGCCAAACCCGCCCTGGGTGGCAGCACTATTGAGGACAGCCCTGAAGATACTGTTTGGGGAGGACGGCCAGTCTGACCCATCCACATGGGGGCAAATCAAGAGGAAAGCGCAACAGACCAGGGATGGGAGAGAAGCCCCCGAAGAATCCCAATTTTGACTTCTGACTCGGGGGGCCGCACTTGGCACCTCATCTGAACTGGGTGGGGGTAACTCTCAAGTCCAAAGGTGTAATGGCAGTGGGGGAGGCACTCGACTGCTCCATCCTTGACCGTAGGAAGGGCAATGGGGGCGTCTACGATGTGCGCCTCTCAGACATGAATGCTGAGGACTAAAAGGGTGTAACTGCTGTTAGAGGTTAGTGGGTCCCAGGATCTGGAGCCTGAAAGAAAAGGGGTTTGGACTGATGGATTACCACAGGCCTTGCTTGTCACTGAACAGAGTGATGTTCATCTGCTCTGGGTCAGGAAGCTACTTAGACGTGGTCCTTTTTGTATGGTCTCTCTTTCTCTCTCTTTCCTTCTTTCTTTGGCTTCTATCCATACAAAATAGGCAGGATAAGCAATCCCAAGAGGACAGTGGCAGGACTGATGATTCCAGGGGAGTTTGGGAGGGAAGAAAGCAGGGTGGGGAGGTGAGTGGTGAGCCATTTATGACAGGGACAGGTGAACAGTGAGGTTTCTCAAACATTGAGGAGGGTGTTGTGCTTCTGGTCATGTTTGATCAATTGAAATGTATCTGAGAGAAATTACTAAGAGGTGAATGATGGGTAAACATGATAGTGGGGCAGGAGGAAAGAAAAAAGAAACAAAAAATTCATTTAAAAATTAAAAAAAAAAATTTCATTTATAGATGTATATATAGATGTGTATGTAGGTAAATATTTAAATTAGGTGTGTATATTTATAAATATTTAAATTTTCTATGTGTGTGTGTGTGTGTGTGTGTGTATACATCAAGGATGCAGATGGACCTTGGGCCTCTAGTTCTTACTCCAGAACAAGAATGGTCTGTTCTAACCATATGACTTTGTAGGATACTCACCCTACCCATCACTGAAGACAAAATGGGTGCATAAGTTATTAAAAGACATCTGGGGTGTGTTAGTCTGGGTAGACTAGAGAAACAAATTCATAGACACACATATGTGTATAAGAAAGAAGTTTATATATAAGAGCTGTTGAATATTGAGGAAACATCCCAGTCCAGTTCAGGTCAAGTCTATATGCCTGTTATTAACTTATATGTCTGGCACCATCTATAAAGTTCTTTTCTGACTCATGAAACACATACATTGATGCTGAATGCAGGAAGATCACAGTTGATCCAGTTGTGTTGTGTTGTAAGCTTCTCAGCGCTGGCAGGAGTCTCCACATGGCTTCTCCAGCACCCAGGGCTGCATCATGGTAGGTCCATGTGGCTTCTTCTCAGGGATGTCTTACAGAGAGTCAGCCTTGTCAGTAGAGAGTCTACAAGGGAGTGAGTTGAGAGAGAGGTTTCTCCCACCTCCAAAGAGGGAAAACAGGAGTTCCCAGAATTCTCAGGAGAAGGCCATGCCCACACAGAGGTCTCATTAGTTATATTTTGATTGACAGGCCAGACTCCACCCCTTCACTCGTAATCCTCTCAAGTCCTAAATTGACACCAGGTTATGTAACCACCACATGGGGTCTTAAAGGCTTGAAGTTAAACAAGTAGCCATCTAGCAGGGAAGCAACAAAGCCCACATGGAAGAAGCACACCAGACTGTGATCACAAGTTGTCAACAGGAATATGTATCAGTAAGTGAAAAATAAGCCACCGAATTGATGTGAAGGAACATGGATATAGTGGAGACCCAAACTCCACCTGTAAGATAATTGGACAGAGTCTCACAGAAGTCCCCAAAGGAAGGGATGATATGCTCAGGATCTGGTTTAGAACTGATGAAACACATAACTATCCTCTAGTTCTTTAACATTTCCTCCCCTACTACTATGGTTTCAGTTCTACCTCATTAACCTTGTTAGACATGTGTACGGTCATTGTTAAATTAAGATCCTTCGAAGCCAAGGTAGGTAACCCCCAGAAAAAGTGAAGAGAGTAACATTTTCCTGAGGGTGTGGGAAGAGATGGGGGGAGGAGCGGGGACGGGGAGCTGATGGCAATGATGACTGTATAACCCCACTCAAGGGAGCAAACAACAGAATTTTAGGTGAATGGATATATTAGATAGCGTAAGATATGACAGAAAAAAAACAATATCAAGAGTTCTGGGGGTTGGGTACAGAGGGAGAGGGAGGGAATAAAGGGGAGTGGATAGCAACGAGGTCAAAAAGAAGGAAAATGTTTTGAAACGGATTGTGGTAACAAGTGTACAATACTCTTTGATGTGCCTGAACTACGGAAAGTTACACTGTCTTTGAGAGCTCTCAATAAAATGATTTTTTTTAAAAAAGAAGAAATAAAAGAAGTGGAGGGGGATGTTTCTGTTGATCTGGGGTTCATCAGTCCCCAAAGCTATTTGAGTCAGGAGAAGCCTCCAGTTTAACCCCTCACCCATGAACTTGGAGCCAGCCTGGACTTGGGTTGGATTTCCCTGCTTATATAACTATCTGTTTAGCTGGACCTAAACAATAGGAAGTTCCTCTGGCAGATTCTAAGACTCAAGTGTCTTCCACGAAACTATGAGTATTACAGTATTAGTGACACCAGGAGGCCAATATTGCTGTAAAGCAGAGAATTTGTTTGTTCTTTTGGCAGTTCATGAGTGTATTAGTCTGGGTACTTTGGAGAAACAAATCCACAGCAGCTCATGTATAAGAGAGAGTTTTATGTAAAGATTAAGTGTGCATCAAGAAAACATCCCAACCCAGTGCTGCCCAAAAGCCATTTGCAGGGTCCACACATAGAATGTCTTTGATGAATTTCCTCTGATCAAAGTTGAGGGATGTGACTAGCCCTGTTAGCAGGCAGAGTGCATTGTAACGCCAATGCTCACATATGGCAGACATACTTTGGCCAAAATGTACAATTTGGTCTCCCTTTTGATCCATTTTAAAGCTACTTCAGTTAAAAAAAAAAGTGAAGGGGAAATACATGTGGATTAAGCCTCTTCTGACCATGGACCAGGGATGGGAATAGCCTTGCTAACATGCAGGGTCCATTGGAAAGTGGATTGTTGGAGATGCAGTAAGGTTAAACTTGAGCACCCCATCCTTTGGTCTTCCTTATGATCCATTTACATTTGTTTTAGTATTTAATATTTTTTGCTTTCTTTTCTATTGAAGTTTTTTATCTGTTTTGCGTTGCTATTTCTGTTTGTTTTTAAATGTTTTCCTGTAATATGAAATCCAGAATAGGTAAATCTATAGAGATAGTAACTGGATTAGGAATTCCTTGGCAGTATGGCAGAAGAGGTTGGAGACAAAAGGGAAGCAAATAACGATGAGTCCAAAAATGAAGAAAATGTTCTAAAACGATTGTACAACTCTTCTTGATGTGATTGATCTATTGAATTGTGCGATATGTGAATTACATGCCAATAAGCTATTTTAAAAAGAATAAAGATGTGGTTCAATAATTCCTCAATGAGATCCCCATGGATCAAAACAGTTATTGTCGGAGGCACATAATACAGATTGCATAAACTGCAGCAAGTTCAGAGTCAGAGATCCTTAAGAGGTGAAAGTCAACAAGAGAACTACAGGCTGAGAGTTCTGGTGTCTTCAGAGATGAGTCATTAGTAGCAATGCACAACCGGGTTGGGGGGATGGGTAGGGGGTTGTCTCTCTTGATGGCTGGAGAAAGCACAGGAAAAAGCCATGGCTGTTTTTCCAGAACTCAAACAATTCAGTTGTTTAGACCCCAGAGAGCTCTCTGTTGTTAAGTTGAATAAAGCCCTCAACAGATTTAGTCTTTCCCTAAGGATCCCTGGTGGTGTACTGGGTTAGGTATAGGGCTCCTAACTTCAAGGTCAGCAGTTCAAAACCACCAGCTGTGCCATGGGAGATAAAAAGAGGCTGGCCACTCATGAATAGAGTGACAGTCTCGGAAACACCCAGGGGCAGTTCTACTCTGTCCAATAGGGTCACTGTAAGTGGGAATCGACTCAGTGGCAGTGAGCTAGTATAAGTGGTGAGAACTTAGGTGTAACATAGGTCATAGGGGCAGCAGATGATCCCGTCTGACTTCTTAAGGGGGAAGCCCAATCAAATTCAACATCATCCCAAGGCTGATCCTCTAAGAAGAAAGTCAGATATTTCTCCACCCCCTCCACCCTCCTTTACCAATTCTGACATCATGTCCAGTGTCACTGTTCATTGTGGACCATACCAACTGTAATGAAGGATTTACTCCAGGGTACAGTTCCAAGAGGCAGATGATAGGTCACTGTACACAAAAGGGGATAGGAATGGACAGCCGCCCCTCCCAAACTAAAAAACCAAACTCACTGCTGTTGAGTTAATTCTGACTCATAGCCTCCCTATAGGACAGGGTAGACTTGGCCCTGTGGGTTTCTGAGACTGTAACTCTTTAAGGCAGTAGAAAGTCTTGTCTTTCTTCCAAAGAGTGGCTGGGGTTCTGAACTACTTTCCTTGTGGTTAGCCACCCAAAGCATAACCACTACACTGCCCCTTCAACAGTGTTTTCTATTTTTTCTACTGGGTTTAATAATTCATTACAATGTGTTGCAATGACCACATAGAATTCTCAACAAATACTCTGGATCATTGGGTTTATTAGGGAAGTTGACAGGTTATAATTCACAATTTAAAAAAATGCTCAGGGTACAATTCTTGGGTCAAGATAGCCTTTTGCCTGTCATGCCAGCAGACAGGTCCCTAGCTGCTCAACCACACAACTTTTTGGCCTCCACCCTACATGAGCAACTGTGGTAGTTACATAATCTCATGTCAATTTGAGGATATTAAGAGTGAAGGGGTGGAGTCTAGCCTGTCCATCAGCTCACAGCCTGATGATGTCTGCATGGCCTTTTCATGAGGATTCTGGGAATGTCCTCTTTTTCTTCCTGGAAGCCAGTCACACACTCTCTCTCTGCTTCACATTCCTGTTGAAAAGTCACATGGAGCTACGCTGATGGCAGCCAGAGCTCTGGAGATGCACCAACCGCCATTGGGTCCACAAGACTTTGCGTCCACTGGCCTGTGATCTCCTGCATTTGGCATCATTGAGAGTGGCTACATGAGTCTGAAGAGGAATTTATGGACATATGGGCAAATATAGGACTTCTGGACTTGATTTTATTCTTTGATACATATATGACACATATACACATAGTTCCTCTTATACATATATGAGTGTCACTGAATGTGTTTCTCTAGGCAACCTGGACTAACACAGCAATGTTACACAGATCCTTTAGCACTACCAATAAATGTCCTCCTAAAAGGCTCCCCAGGCCACCATAGCCTCAGCTGGAAGTCACCCTACTCTGTAGGTGATCCTCCAAATGAAAGCTACTCAGCTTGGCTTATCCCATTGGCCAGAAAGCACACCACTCTGTCTTGTGCGCTGACTCTTGGTTCTGTTGCTGCAGTTCCTCTGGTGCACAGCATTCTGAGCCTGGATCCAGGTGGCACAGGGATACCGTGGTTCCAAGGACTCACTCTACTCTTGACTCTTCTTTCTTGATGATAGTGGGATCCCCGGTGCTATTACTGAGACAGCTTATTTTTAAATCCAGCAGGATGGCACATGGGACAATCCTTATGTGAGAATTCCAAGCTTTTATAATTACAATGAGCCTTGTTAACAGCCACAGCTGATGTAATCATAACAGCCTCTTTGCCCACCTTCTCTTACCCACCTCGATTCTTGAACTTAAACTCACCACCATCAAGTTGATTCTGACTCATGGCTACCCGATAGGACAGAGTAGAACAGCCCCCTGTGATTTCTGAGGAGCAGCTGGTGGTTTTGAACTGCTCACCTTGCAGTTGGAAGCCCAGCATGTAGCCCACTACACCACCAGGGCTCCTACCCACATTCTAGGAAAAGGGAAAACACATCCCATCTGCATGGTCCCATCCCATCTTTGGGAATTAGAAAAACTATGGTGAGAAGAGACAGATTAAATGACATACTATGCTGCAGAAGGATAAGGAGATTGGACTTTTCTCATTAGAGAGAGGTGGGGAAAAACCTGAATTCTTCCCCCCTCCCCATCAATGGACCACCAGCATCTGGAATGCCACCACTTAGTAGAATTGTGAATGTTGTGGTAAAGCGAAGAATTGGAGGAAATGGTTCCCAGATGTAGTATTCAATGGAACCGCCTTCTGCTGCCCTCAGAGTGGTACCTTTCCCCTGCATTGAGAATTCATAATGTCAATACATTCTAAGCAAATTACTAGCCCCAGATACACCCACAAGTTATTGTTTTGTTAGCTGCTGACAAATTGTCTGCTGTGTTAATTAGCCAGTGCCTCTATAACAGAGAAACCACAAGTAGACAGTTCTAGCAATCATAAATTTATTCTCTCACAGTTCAGGAGTCTAGAAATCTGAAATCAAGGTGCTGGCTCTAGGGAAGCCCTGCTGGTATAGTGGGTTACGTGTTGGCTGCCAACTGCACACAATGTGCCAACTGCAAGGCCAGCAGTTCGAAACCACGAGTCACTCCACTGGAGAAAGAGGAAGCTTTCTACTCCTGTAAAAAGCTATAGTCTTCGAGACCCACGGGGCAGTTCTACCCTGTCTTACAGCGTCTCTTCGAGTCAGAACGGACTTGGTGGCAGTGCCCTCAAAGGGGGCACTTTCCCTCTCTGTTGGCCCGGAACAAGGTCCTTGTCTCTCTTTTGGACTTCTGTTCCTCGGTGATTTTCATCTGTCCTGGAATCTATCTTTTTATCTCTTCTTGCTGGCTTAATGTGATATTTCCATTATCTCAAAATATATCTGTATTAATCTGACAAAGAAACTAGAACCACATGCAGGGTTTAATAGTGACACAATCTGTTGTCGAT
>NW_022103908.1:2445269-2447645 GCF_000313985.2 Echinops telfairi | reverse complement strand
TTTTCTTTCTTCTGTAACTCCTTGATATTGGCTCCTCTTTGCCTCCTCCCTCCCCCACCCTAGGCCCCAGGAACACTTCTTCTTTGCATTTTACACAATCCAATATATCCATTCACACACAATTCTGTTGTTCAATCCCATCAGTAGGATTATATAGTCATCAATGCTATCAGTTCTCCATTCCCCTCCTTACCCTTGCTCTTTTCCCATACCCTCAGGGACCCATTACTCCTGTTACTATTTCTCAAGGGTTATCTATCTTGATTTTCATGTATGAAATGATCTTAAGTATACAGATGAACATATACAAATCTAACATGATTAATGAGGTAAAACAAATAAAAACCATAATAGGAAGGGGAGGAAATATTAAAGAACTAGAGGATAGCTATGTGGTTCATCAGTGCCATACTGCACCCTGGACTTATCATCCCTTCCATGTGGCCCTTCTTGTGAGGGACTGTTCAATTATCTTACAGGGTTTTGGGTCTCCACTACATCCACACCCCTCCACATCAATTTGGTTGCTTGTTTTGAACTTGTGATATCTCTTCCCGTCAACACCAAATGATCACAAAAGCTGGTGTGCTTCTTACATGTGGGCTTAGTTGCTTCCCTGCTAGATGGCCGCCTGTTTAATAACAAGCATTTAAGACCCCAGACGCTATATCTTTTAATAGCTGGCCACCATCCGCTTTCTTCATCACATTTGCTATTCACCAATTTTGTCTTCAATGATAGCCTCAGGAAGGTGAGTATCATCCAATGGAGCATTATTAGAACAAGCTGTTCTTGGACTGAGGTTAGATTTAAGTAGAGGCCTAAAGTCCATCTGGTTCCTTGTTGCATTTGCATATTTATATATATATAACAAAGACCCTCCACACACATCTCTATATATATTTTTTCTTTTTTCTCACATATATATTTATTTTCTTCTTTCCTCTTTTTTTCCCCTCCTACCCCACTATTATGTTTACCCATGGTTCACCTCTCAGTCATTCCTCTCAGATACAATTTGATTGACAAACATGACCCAAATAGCTGCACCCTCCTCGCCATCAATTTTCGAACACTTACTATTCCCTTGTACCCGTCATTGTTAAGTCACAGTATTTTCAAACACCTTGTGTGCATATGAAAGCTGAACAATGGAAATGGAAACTTGAGGAATTGACAGAGTTGAACTTTTGTATTGGTGAAGCAATCGACCAGACCATGCACTCCTTTAAATGAACAAAGCACTCTTAGATGAAATGCAGCCAGCGTGCGCCTTCAAAGTGAGGATGGTAAGTCTCATCCTGCCGACTTTGGAGATGTCATTAAGAGGGACCAGTCCCTGGAGAATGCCATCATGCTTGGTAAAGTGGAGCATGAGAGACAAAGGGGGGGCCCTTCAATGAGATGGATCGAAACAGTGGCTGTCCTTATGCACTCAAATATACCATAAGACTGGGCAGCCTTTCATTCTGCTATATACTGCACCATTGTGAATCAGAACTGAGCTGATAGTACCTAACAAGTGCTACGCTTCATTTGGGAGTACCTTTTGCTGAGGAGCAGCATGTTTGGAACACGCTGAACTCAGTGACATTCTATACTTGGGTTCTAAATCCAGTCAAACGCAAACCCAGTGTTGGGGAGAACTGGAAGAAGGATGGGCTTGGAGCTCAGAAATGAAGATAACTCTGCTAATTTCTGACTTGGAAGCATTTATTGTAATGTACTAGGTGTCCAGGTTTCATTTCTATGAAACATGGTGGTAGGAGGACAATTGTTTATTCTCAAGAGTAAAATACTAAGATTGTTCTGCACCCCTGCCTTCCTTCCTATTATCATGACCCTCCATGAAAAAAGCACAGTGTAATTTTTCCTTTTACATCAGGAGTGAGGAATTCATATCAGGAATTCTGACTCGATCAATACTTCTACCTATTGTCAACTGCAATGAAGGCACTCAACCCTCTTGATCAAATACATGATTCAACCTAGCAAGATGTGTCTACATAGAAGACTGGCTTCCACTGACTAATTCACCACTGTTTACTGTATAGCCACTATTGGCAAAGATCTTTGGCTTTAAACAGGAGGTTGGACTCGTGTTCATTAATAGATGACTTAGATTTATGTGTGCATATAATTATAGGTTTAGTATTAAGGTAGCAGATGGACATTGGGCCTCCACTCAAGTACTCCCTCAATACAAGAATACTTTGTTCTATTAAACTGGCATTCCATGATACTCACCTTCCCGGCACAATCACTGAAGACAAAGCACTTGCATAAGCAAATGTGGTGAAGAAAGCTGATGGTGCATGGCTATTAAAAGATATAGGGTCTGGGGTCTTAGAGCCTTGAAGGTAAACAAGTGGCCAT
>NW_022103908.1:2442487-2444185 GCF_000313985.2 Echinops telfairi | reverse complement strand
CCCAGGGACTCCCTTCTAAAAATGATCGGTCTACGAATTCATGGACTGGGCAGAGCCTTTCAGGAAAAATTAATCAAATATTTCTTTGGTGCCAATAGATTTTTGGGCACAGCACCAATGTATTTATTTCATTTTTGTATAATCAATGCCAGGTATAATGCCTGGCATGTAGTCGTATGCTCTTCAATGAATGAGAATTGATCCTTGCTGGAAATCACTCATAGTTCTCTTTATCCCTGAAGTGCTAAGCTCTATAATCACTGGGCTCTGTTTATACATTTTTGCCAAATAAAAATTCAATGCCTTTTGGCAAATAATCATAAGTCAGAACGTCAGATTAATGTGGCAGGATCAGGGAGTGGAAGAACCAGTAGTTGAAACTAATCAAACTCTTATTAATTTCAAACAAAAAATCAATAGTTGCCATTTAGTTCAATTTTGTTTTGTGGGTACTTCCCTTTAGAGGCATTCATTCATTCCATAAGTCTATGTCTATATCTAGAAGTATTGCTATAGTAGAAATCTTCATTAAGCCCAAACATCAAAATGTAAAGATATTATTTCTCAACGTCTCCTTCATGTACATTAATACACTTCTGATGGTGGTATTTCCATCTCTCTAATCTTTCCCTCAAAGACTTCGGCACTCTTTGATTTACACCACATCAAAACCGCAGTTTGGACATCCTCCAGGGACTCAAATTGTGTTCCTTTTAGATGTTCTTTAAATTTGGGGGACAAAAAAAATAAATCTGAGTGGCAAGATCAGGGTTGGAGGGTGAATGGCATACAGTTTCCCAACAAGTCTCAAAGGACAGCCCTTGCTACCCTGGAAAAACGAGTGGGTGTACTGTCGTGCTAGAAAATAATTTCTTGGCACAACATTACTGGCTTTTTCTAACCAATGCTGTTTTTCATTTCCTTAAAACTTCTTCATAAAAGGCCCCATGATTTTCCTATGGCCTCAGAAAGTTGGTCAGGATTACTCCTTTGGAACCCTAAAAAGCCTTCTCTCTCTTAAATTTAACTGGTGCAGCAGATACCCTCAGAAGCCACTATTAAATTTTTTTTTTATTGTGCATTAGGTGGGGGCTTATATATCAGATCTTCATTTTCGCATTCAACAATTTAAAAAGGCATCCGATTTGGAGTATATTCTGAGCTGGGGATCATATGATCTGAGGATCATATTGATAAAAACAAGACTCACTCCCAGTTATGATTCCTGCCATAAAATCATCTTTAATAGCTTGTATTTCGCTTAAAAGACGATGGGAAGATTACATCTTTGAACTGGATGATTTTCCCACAACACTGTTGGCTTTTAATGAGGTCAAGAGGTTTGCTTAAAATGGCACATGCTGAACTATGTGAGATCCCCACGGAAGTTGCTTTTGTAGCAATGGTAAGTTTAAGATCTTCTGCTACCCATTTCTGTACTTTAGCCACGGTTTCTGCATTTGGTGAATCTGATAGTCTTCCTCTTCTTGGCTCATCTTTGAGGCCTTCCCAACTGTCTTAGTCTGGGTTCTCTACAGAAGCAAACCCAGCAAGGGCTGGATATGTATCTAGAGCAGTGTTCTCAACCTTCCTAATGCCGCCACCCTTTCATACAGTTCCTCATGTGGTGGTGACTCCCAACTCTAAAATTATTTTCATTGCTATTTCATATCTGTAATTTTGCTACTGTTATGAATC
>NW_022103908.1:2439607-2442254 GCF_000313985.2 Echinops telfairi | reverse complement strand
GAAATGACCCTCGAGTTGAACCAAGAGGAGGTTCTTGGCGTCTGCAGTAAGGGCAATGTTCGCTCAGTGCTCAGGAAACATTGGAGTCAATTTGCTATGGGCTGGGAAATCAATGGGGTGCGAGGGAGTGGACATATGGGGTGTCATTTTTCACGGAGCTTTTCTGAAAGGAGAAAGAAGGAGGCTGAAACCTGGCTGAAAAAGAACACGAGGTGTCCTGCATGCGATTTGTCTGGTGTTAAGTCTGAGGAGAACTGGAAACGCTTGTTTGCTGAGAGAAAGAAACCCGTAAGGAGGGAGAGTTTTCCAACAGGAAGGGGGCAGTTGGCCCAGAAGGAGAAGGGAGCTGCAGAACTGGAAGAAGTCTGGGCCGCTGCCCTGTGCTCTGTGATCATCCCACTGAACTGACGGACACCAGAGGAAAGGGAAATCTTTGCTTATCACCTCTTCCCCATACTCACACCTCTCCCCTTGACCTCCACCATGGCCTGCCACACACCCTGGCAATATATCAACTGCTCTCTCCCCACTCCATATATCTATAGATAGATATATAGATTTATAGATATTTGGATATATATATATCATATATATTCGTGTATAAGCAGACTTTTCCAGCACATTTTAATGCAGTTTTTGTGGTAAAATTAGGTGCTTTGGCTTATACTCGAATTTATATATATATATGAGAGTGCGCACATTGGTGGTATAATGGTTATATGTTGTACCTGAAAGGGCAGCAAACATTCCAAGGGAGAAAAACCAGCCTTTCTCTTCCTGTTAAGATTTCCAGTCTTGAACTACATAGGGGCAGTTCTACCTTATCCTATAGGGGCAGCTATGAGTCAACGTCAACTTAATGGCCATGAGTTTGGTTATTATTTTTGGTATATATACATATATGTGTGTATACATATGTGTGTATATATGTGTGTGTATACACATATATGTGTGTGTACGTATATAGGTATGTTTAAAAGCATAGTCATTTAAAATGCAATGGTGGTCAGTATAAATCTCTTGGAGATCATACAAGGCTGCCCTGACTCAGACATGGGGTAGCCTTAAAGTCCATGCTAAAGCCATTCGTTCCCATAAAGGGAATGAAGTTTCACCTTTCATGTCGCACTGCGGACGTTGGCTGTCATTTGCCCTCAAGCACCATTGCTCTTCTTGTTCGGTGCTGCGCACCTGGGGCTGGTTCATGGCGGCCTCACGGCATGCTCCTCTGCTGTCGTCACCACGGTGGCCATGCCTGGGCCCACTGTTGCAGCAAGCGGGGCTGAACGGATTAAGAGCTGCTGGTCTACTCTTCCAACTCCTGCTTTTCAAGTGAGGAGCCAGAGCTGCAGAGGGAAATGTGCTGTCTCCCTAGAGAGCTCTTATTTTACGTGTCTGCGGAGCCTGGCGAGGTCTTTGTGGTCTCTGTGAGGGATAAGTAACACCCTTCCTTCGAGTGTGGTTTTAGATACTTCTGTTGGTGTCCTTTTTAGCAGTGGTCATGGCAGTCACACAAAACACAATAACGACATCCCTTTAAAGGCAGACTTCTCAGGAAGTAACATAGGAAAAGAGGGCAGTCTTTGGGTTCTGACAGACCTACCCACTCACTGGAAGTGTTGCTTAGTCTCTGGTTTGGTTTTTATTATTTATCATTCCCCACCAAGAGCTTTATCAAGCTAACGCTCACATATGACTCACTTCCATAGTTCAGTCATATTTTCAAAGAGTTGCATATACGTCTCCACCATCAATTCTGGTTGTACCCTATCCCCTCCCATCCTCATTATTTGCTCCCAATTCACCTCAACCTCTCCTCCCCACTCACATCCTCAATAAGCTATTAAATCAATTAATATCTCTAAACATCCGCCCCTTCTGTGCTTCATAAACTAGGAAATATACTCCAAACAAACAAAAACAAAACAAATAAACCAGCAAAAATAAATGAAAACAGTGCATATATTTTTGTTTTAAGAGGAAGAAAGAAAAGACCACTAGCAATATTAAAATAAGTCAGAGAGAAAACCCTCTGTCAAGAAACAAGCAAGAATTATTTAACCCAGAACAAATTCAGAATGGGTCAAGAGGGAAACCAAATGACAGGTTTCCTATGATACCCTAGTTCCACCCACCATTAGCAAGTTTACAATAATCTCTATCTCAGAGCCAGACAACTGGCGGTGCCTCCACTGTGGTCAGAGGGGATCTGCCAGAGGCTCAATCCACGCAGGTACTCTGCAGTTGGATTTTGTGAATCCCTTCTGTTAAAGGGGACCTGGCCCCTACAGTTTAGCTACATCTTCTTAACACTGACCAGAGAGAGCCACAGTGTGAAAGAACATCTATTTCTCTAGTTTGTCAAAATGCCCAAATTAAGTCATGTACCTGTTACATGTACGTAAGGGAATAATGGAAAGATAGACTTGGGAGAAGGTAGTTTTGTTGAGTCTTAGCCCATGGGGCCATGAGGACTGGCTGTGGAAGTGGGGCAAAGAAAAAATCAGTACAAGACTTTACAAGAGAGTGTTGTGATTGGGTGAGGATTTTGTTTCTGTGAGGTCTGATTGGATGATCAATGTATTTTTTTTTTACAAGCCAGTTGGGCTGGAGGAGTACAGTTTCCACAAGCCTAAGGTTTTATAGA
>NW_022103908.1:2438577-2439420 GCF_000313985.2 Echinops telfairi | reverse complement strand
CCATCCATCTTGCTGAAGACCTTCTCTTCTTACCTGGTCCTCGGCTTTACCAAGCATGATGTGCTCCAGGGACTGGTCCCGCCTGATTAGTCCACATTCTGTAAGACAACGTTTCTCCTTGGGAGGAACATGGGGCCTTCCCAGAGTGAGACTCTGGGAAACCCACAGGGACAATTCAACTTTATCCGATTGGATCCCTATGAGTCGGCATCCACTTGATGGCAGGGATGTTGTTGTGGTTGTTGTTTTGGTTTTTTGGAATTTCCCCTCAAGTTTCAAGGAAAGCAGAAGAACTTTCTAGAGCAGGGCTTGACAAATTTTTGAGACAGCAGAGTCAAGCCTGTCCCTCATAACAATTTAAAAATTGCTCGAGCACCATATGCATATTTGTATAAACAAATGGAATCACTGTGTTATGAATTATATCCCTTAAAATTTTTATACATGAAACTAGGATAGTTTTATTTTCATTTGTAATTTGATTTCTGAGTCACGAGGCCTGTTCAGATAAGGTTTTTCCTTTCCTCATATTTCTTTTGGGAATGTATGGAAAAGCCTCCAGGGTATGAAAAAACATAAACCCACGAATGATTGATGTCCAGCGTTTGAATGTATCCTTAGTGGGATTTTGTTCCTTTGCACTGTCTTCCCCTGTAATTTTCTCAGCCTCTTATGACTCTTTAATGCCTCGTTGCTCTTATGGTCCAAGAGAGTCCCAGGACCCATTAAAGGTCCCAGCACCCATTAAAGGTAGTAGCAATTGCTCTCAGGAAATGTCCAGTTACCTGGAATGTGAAAGTGCCTGCCTTTCTGACAGCTTTCTTTTGAAGTTTATGTTTCCAT
>NW_022103908.1:2419604-2437913 GCF_000313985.2 Echinops telfairi | reverse complement strand
TCCTAGATTCCCTGTATTTCCAGTTCCTATCTGTACCAGTGTACATCTTCTGGTCTAGCCAGGCTTGCAAGGTAGAATTCGTGTCATGATAGTGGGAGCGGGGAGGAAACATTTAGGAACTAGATAAAAGTTGTATTTTTCATCGTGAGCATCTTCATTTTTTTTAAACATTTAATTCTCTTTTTTGGGAAGATGATGTTAGACTTGGAAAATTGCAAAAATAGTGCATGAGATCCTTATGATGTTTGCAGTCACATCTTCCACAGCTACATGCAGTCTCCCCTTATACCTAGACTCTATCGATATTTATCAAGACAAATGAACCCTGTTCCAGTACAATTAACTAAGAAAGAGCATTTCTCCACCAGACTCCCCCCACCCCCCCATCCCCTCCCCGCTAGCATCTGATTTCAGGACCCTACATGGCATGTAGTGTCATGTGTCCGTGTCGCCGCCATCATGGTTAGGTGCTGCTGAGTCAGACTCGTCATGAGCCGGTGTACACCGGAGTGAACCATTGCTCAGTCCTGCGCCATCCCCTCAAGTTGTGTTAGTCTGGGTAGACTAGAGAAACAGATCCAGGGAGACTCATATCTATATAAGAAAGAGCTTTATATCAAAGAGGAATCATATATTAAGAAACATCCCAGCCCAGTCCAGATCAAGTCCATACGTCCGATATTAGCTCATATGTCTGATACCAGTCTGTAAAATTCTTCTGGCTGCTGCAACATATGCAATGACACCGAGTGCAGGAAGATCAGAGACCAGTGGGTGGAAAGCCTTGTGGATCCAGTGGCAGTGGAAGCATCTCAGAGCTGGCGTGTGTCTGTGTCTCCATGTGGCTTCTCCTTGTCAACAGGAATGTCAAGCAGAGAGTCTGCATGCATCTGGCCTCCAGTGAGCTATTTAGTTCTGTGGCACCTCCACATGAGGTCATCAAGCTGCGACCTGATTGGCAGGCTAGACTCCACACTTTCGCAAGTTGACACCAGATTATGTAACTGCCAAGTGTTGCCATGTTTGAGCTCATTGTTGTGGCCATGCTGTCACTCCACCCCACAGAGGGTTTGCCTCACCTTTGCGGATCCTCCACTTCACCAAACATGGCGTCCTTTCCCCAGGAGCAGTCTCTCCTGATGAGGCAGGAAAAGATTCCATTTTGATCCAAAGGGTTTTCACTGGCTAATTTTTTGGAAGTAAAGCCTGGGGCCTCTCTGCTTAGGCCCTCTCAGTCTGGAAACTGCTGAAACCTGTCCACTCTGGGTAGCCCTGCTGGTATTAGAAACACTTCCAGCCTCATAGCGACACTCAAGCCACCAGGGTTATGGCGGATTGACAGACGGGTGGTAGTCATGTCCCTTTAGTCTCCTCTGCTCTGTGACAGTCCCCAGTCTCTCTTTGTTTTCTGTGAATTGACACTTAGTGTTTCTGTAAAATTATCCCTCAATTGGTTTCCTCTGATTACATTGAAGTTATGACGATCTGCTTGATAGCCATATGTACTTCTCACAAATAATGTCTTGGAGGATGCTCCTTTGGCAATTGATGACTTTTTTTCTTTCTTTGTAATTGACAAATATTTTCTGGGAGATAGTCTGTTCTCCCTCTCCCCCTTTCTGAGACTGACTAACTTTACTGAGCATGATGTCCTCTAATGTTGCCCATATCATGAGGCATTTGACAGAATCAACCTCATCTTTGAGGGTTCCTAATGGTCTCTTAGGAGCTCTGGTGTAGTGGTTATGAGTTGGGCTGTTGACAGCAAGGTCTGAAGTTCAAACCCACTAGCCACTCTTCTGGGGAAAGACACTTTTTTTTTTTTTACCTCCCATAAAGAGTTCTAATCCCAGAAACTCAGGGGCAGTTCTATGTCTGTCCTATAAGGTGCTATGAGCCATCATTGACTTGATGGCAGTGAACATGGTTTTTTCAAATGGTCTATTGTGTGTATGTATCAGAGTTTATTTATCCATTCCTCCACAGATGAGGTTTTTGAGTGTTTCTATCTTTTTGCTGTTGTAGAAATTGCTGTGATAAATAACGGTATGCATATATCTGTTCATGCTTCGCTCTTTATTTCTTTAGTAAATATACCCAGTAGAGAGATTGCAAGATCACAAGGTACTTGCATTCACATTTGTTTAAAGAAGGGTCACACTGTTTTCCACAGTGGCTGCACCGTTCTGCAGTCACACTAGCAAAGCATGAGTGTTCTGGGAGGTTCTTTGAAAGGGCAAAGATCTAGCACAGATTTAAGGTTTTGCCTGATGGTACTCGAGGCCTACAGGCACTTTGATGACTGCAACTTCCAAACACCATCTCCAAACCCAAGGCCTCACACGCTGCCTGCTTTCTGCTGCTCTCTGGCCTTCAGCTCCAGCCTCATTTTCTGCCACCACAAGGGTTGCTTCTTACTGCCATGTAAATTCAGTCTATACATCAAAAGGAATGTTCGCTATAATTATTTTATCTAGAATTTCCATGTGGATAAAAATAGTTTTATTGACATATACTTCATATATCATATAATTTAATCATTCAACCATATTAAGAAGAGTTGTGCAATTATCACCACAATCAATTTCAGCACATTTTCTTCTCGTACTCATTGTTGTTAGCTCTCCATGTCCCCACAACCTCCCCTGCCGTGCCCCTATCCAGCTATTGTCTCTATAGACCTGCCTCTCCTGGCTTCTTATACAGAATATCATATGAAACACAAACAGGAAGGAAATAAACCACCAACAAAAACAGCCCAACAACAGTGACAAGACAAAACATAGAAAAACCTCAATTAAAAAAAAAGCAGAAAACATTAAAAATGCAAACAACTTTCAAATGGGTCAATGAGATCAAATGATAAGGTCTTACATTTTAACCTAACTACCTCTGCCATCATCGACTTTACAATGCTCTCTGTCTGATAACAAGGCTATTCACATCCCTGGACTATTTTCAGAGGGGATTCACCAGAGCCTTGATCCATTTGGCAACCCTGCAAATGGATTTGGGGCTTCCACTATCATCCACTTCTGCAAACCAGGTGTTCACAATTTCATCTCTGATACCATTCTCTCCTTCAGATTCAGGTTTTACTCTTTATGATCTTTGGATCATACAGGCTATATGTGGAATTTGTTGACATCTCACTTAGATGGCTGCCTGATTGAAGACAAGTCTTTAAGATCCCAGACGCTATGTTTCTGGTAACTGGCACCATCTGGTTCCTTCATCAGACTTTAGAATGGCCCCACATCTTCATTGATCTCTTCATAAGGGTGAGCATTGAGCATGGCCATGTCATAAGATCCAATTGCTCTTACATTTAGGCTAGAATTAAATCCAAACCCCAAATCCATTCATATATCTATGATATATATACACATATATGTATGTATGTATGTATATATGTATACATGTATATCTGGTTCAAGTTAGATACATCATTATAATTTTATGATACAGAACATTAGAAATCATTCCCCTGTGCCCCAAGGTAATTCTATTGATAGAGTCATTAATTTAGCCAATGGTATAGATTGTAAAACACTGCTGGGAAAATGAACTTATAAAAGTATAGGCCAGCTTCAGATCACAATACATGAGTTGTGGTCTTGTACAGATTAGATTCTTAGCCTATTTACACAAATAATGAGGGTTGATCATAGGGCAAAACTTTAAATAATATTCATTGATAAAGGCAAACCATGCCTACCAGATTAACACCAGCCATAAGAAAGCAAGAAGGGCTTCTACTGAGCACCGTCAAGGCAGATTCTGAACTGAGTTAAAGTTTATTGCGCCAACCTGGCCGATAAACACATGTGGGGTTAATTGAAGGGCAGAGAGATAAATGGCTCGGTGAGCCTCGCCTTTCTAGTTCTTGGGTTTCTTGCTTTCTGATGGTCAGACCAGGGTGCAGCTGCCTTAACCAGTTCCCTGCTTCAGCTTGCAAGGCTCACTTCCTGCAAGACATCCCTGAGGAGAAGCAACATGGACCTACCCCGATGCAGCGCTGGGTGCTGGAGCAGCCATGTGGAGACCCCTGCCAGCACTGAGATGCTTACATGTTCACTGATTTGTTTTTCCTCCTGCAGTAGGCATCACTGCATGTGTTTTGTGAGGTGGAGGAGGACTTTGTGGATTGGTGTTGGACATATGGGTTAATGTTGCACTTGTGGACTTGGGCAGCACTGGTTTGGGATATTTTCTTGATGTGCACTTACCCTTTATATAAAACTCTCTCTTATACATAGGAGTTACTGTGGATTTGTTTCTCTAATGTACCCAGACTAACACACATATCAAAGCCCAATGATTACAAATTCCATAACCTTTGGAGAATAGTCATCTGTTTCTTCTCACAACACAGCATTTTAGCCTTAAGTCCAAGAGAGTACGTCTGTTCCATAAATCTCTACAGGTCAGTTTGAGGTACAGCCCACTTCACTTAGTGGGGTTTCCACGTCAAATCCTCTGGTTGTGGCCTGTGGAGGATGACCTGAGCCTCGAAAGAGGAAAGTCTGATGTTCCAATAGTCTATAGCACCTGGCCTGGGTCACCAAGGGCTGGATAAAAGCTCGGTCACAAGTGTCCAGTCAGAAACATAGTACCAGGCAAAATTTCCTCTTTGGTTCTACGTAAGTATTGTGACATGTTTTTCCCTGATGGAGGTTGCTCCTCCCAGTTTACCCACCACAATAGTGTAATTGCTTTCTCTGAGACATTCATGCCCCACTCTACCCATCTTGACTTGAATTTCCAGTAAGGTTCAGTTATCATTCTGGTAGGAGTGTCTGTTGATTTGGGTGACCTTAGCATCTATGTCGTTTTTAATGACTTTTAATTTTTTAAATTAAGATTAGCTGTGCCAACATCTCCCTAAAAATCTTCCCTCCACTCACTCATTATACATAGATACCTAATATATCTTTATTCTCAAGGTCCTTGCTATGGTGGTTGTATTTTTTCAGTCAATATAAGAACTATTCTAAATAAACGAGGAGCCCTAGTGGCCAGTGGGTTACACGTTGAGCTGCTCTCCATGAGGTTGGCAGTTCAAAATCACCAGCCACTCTACAGGAGAAAGACGAGGCTTTCTGCTCCCGTAAATAGAGACAACGGACAGTGTAAGACATGAAATAGCAACAATGATATACAACTGATCAAGGATTCATGAGGGTAGGAGAGGGAGGGAGGGGGTAAAAGAGGAGCTGATATGAAGGACTCAAGTATAAAGAACATGTTTTGGAGATGTTGATGGCAACATATGTACAAGTGTGCCTAATACAATTGAATGATGGATTGTTATAAGATTTGTAAGAGCCTCCCAATACAATGATTAAAAAAAAAAGAATTATAGTCTCAGAAATCCACAGTTCTTCCCTGTCCTATAAGGTTGCTTGCTATGAGTCAGCATCAACTCAATGGCAATGAGTTTGGGTTTTGGTCTGATGATGAATAGGTTTCAGCAAAGCTAGGAAGAATGACTTGGAAACCCTATTCCAAATTTCAACCAATACAAAACCCGGTAAGTCACCATGGTCCTTTCCACAACAAATCATGGGGATGGCACAGGACCAGACACGTGACATAGACTTGCTATGAATATCTGCCAGCTCTGAACAAAGCGTTTTTCCTGATTGGTGCCTTCCTTTCTATAAAAAGACAATTGTGTAAGAATTACATTATGTTAAGTTGTCTCTTTGATCAGTCCTGTTTATTTAAAAAGAATCAAATTAAAATAAAACGGGTACAACCACAGAAATCCTGAACTCATGTTCTCTGCACCTACCCCTCATTACTCATGTTGTTCCACGCCTCCCTTTTTGTGCAGAGAACATGATGGTGAACACAGCGTGTTGGGGAATGCCGAACCCTGTTGTCTGGTATTTTTCTGTATTTGATGGGGAGGAGGATGGCCTAAGGAAATAGCGATTCTTTCTAAACGACAGAGGGGATTGCAGGTACGCTTAACAAAGCAGATCTCCGAACTGCATCTTAAAGATCGTCTCGATCATCTTCTAGTGCTGTCTGACTCCATCCGTGGCCTTTGACTTGGAGTGTCCCTCCCATCAGGTTTCTTGCTGTAGAGCTCCTTTCTTTGGTTTTGGTTTTGAATGATGCCATCTGTCACTATCACACCTATCTCCCTCCCAGAGTGGCTTTGCCTGGGATGGTTCCTAGCCACTGGGGCCTGACAGCCCTCCATGGAAAAAGAGGTTCACAGGATGACCATATCTGATACTTGATCCGGAATCAATTTTCTGCTGGGGTTGAAATCTGAGACGGATGCTTCATCAAGTGTCTTCGGTGGATGTGGGGCTGTGCATGTGTGTGTACAAGCATGGGGAAGCACTCGGAGCAGGCAGGCTAAGTAGCACTGCCCAACAAAGCCAGGGACAGATGGCACTGTCAGTTCCAAGCACAATGCAATCACACACCAGATGAGCATTCCTAAACAGGGCTGCATATGCAAGCCCAAGCTGCCAGCACTCCCTCTGATATTTAAGTCCCCAGGGTGCCGGCATAGCATATTGCATGACATTCCTTTGAATAATACAATGTGTTTGACTTTCGGCCTCTCCTCCATGCTCTGCCCCCCCAGCCTGTTCTCTGGGGGCAAGTGGGAGGTGAGTTTCAAACTCAATTCGATGGAAGCAAGGAGATGCTGGTGGGTGGTGGGGTGGGAAATAAATGAATGGCACATCTCACAATCCATGTGAAAACCGTGTGCTCAAAGAGCAAAGGTACAGAAACCCCACACTTGGGGCAAAGGCCTACGTGGAACAGACAATGTTCAAAGGGAGCCCCTGCCCTCAAGTCAAGAGCAATCGTAGGAGGGAATCCCCACTCTGTGGCCAAGAAGTAAGTATCAACATGAGCAGCATAAATTGAAGAGAGTTTAAATGAACAGCGTCACTGTTAGCTTGAGAAAAGGAGGAACATTTTGTGTGGTTAGTTGCATTTTAACCCGGATTTTAACTTGCAGGACAAGAGTGAGGAGACTCACAGTTTACTAGTGATTTGGTAACAATGACATGTACCATTCTGACTTCCATCACTAGTAGATGTTTACTCCAAGGCAATTGGTTGGAAGCCTAGCGGCCTCTTGTGTGTCAGAATAGAACTGCACTCCATAGGGTGTTCAAGGGCTGCGTGTTCAGAAGTGGGACACCAGGCCTTTCTTTTGCGGCATCTCTGGATGGTGAGCAGCAGAGGAGGTTAATAGTTTGTGTCACTCAGAAATGCCCCCAGCCTGTTAGTCCATGGGAACTAGCAACGAGAATATTATAACCAGGAGCTGAGCCTTTCCTTCTTATTGAAGAAAATCTTTGGAACCAATTTCCATCTATTCAGATATTTTCAACCCAACCAAAACTCCCTCCCACACACACACTGCTGATTTGGGTGTAAACTTTGGGAAACTAAAGCTAAATGTAGCCACTCACTGTGACCCAACAAGTCCCATTCTTTTTGCACTATTCTAGTGACGGCAGCATAATTCATATTGGCTCCAAACTGATAGCTATCAAATGCACTAACAGCACCATTGATTATTATTTAACTTGTGGGTCAGTCACTCAGTAAAATGCCATATATCAAAGACTACCTAATCCATATCTACATGCAATAATTTGGATGAATCTCTCAGACATAATGTTGAGCACAGAAGTATACACATATATGTACTGTATGGTTCTGTTTATAGAAAGCACAAAAATGGCAAAAATAACCCACACATTTAGAAGTCAGAATAATGGTTATTCTGGGTGGTAGAGATAGATGGACACAGAAAGGAGCCCTTTCTGAGGAATTGGCACTGTAGTAATCTCTTTTTCTAGATTTTAGTTAAGCAAACCTGTTCCGTTTATGAAAAAGTTCAATTGTACATTCATGAAATGTACACTTTTCTGTAGACATCATATGCTTTAATAAAATGTTAAGACTGTCTCACAATCAGACAGCCTAGATTTTCCATCTAAAGCCTAGGAATGTTTATCTAATCTGCTTTGCTTGGGTGTTTGAAACCGAGTCATTTGCCTCATTGTTATCATTGTAAACATTGGGCTAATCTCTAACAGGTTTTCTATAGAGCTTGGTGGGGCAGTGGTTGCGTGTCGGGCTGTTCAAAGGGAGGTCAGCATTTGGAAATTCCGTGGGAGAAAGAGAAGACTTTCTACTCTCATGAAGAGTTATAGACTCGGAAGCCCTCGAGGGCAGTTCTCCTCTGTTCTATAGGGTCGCTCTAAGTTGAAATTGATTCGATGGCAGTGAACTTGAACATATATACTTTCATCACCAGCATGGAGTAAGTCAGAAATGATGTTCTAGAGTTCGCCTCCTTGTTCAACAAGGTTCTGTTCATATTCTACTGCTCCTTGTGTGCTATCCCATCACCACATGCGGTCTCTCCTTCATGCCATGACTTTAGTTTCTACTCACTGGTGGTTGATCCTCAGATCTCAGGCACCTTTCTCTTTCCTCAGCTTCAGAAGCCCCCCCCCCCAGTGGCATGTCCAGTTGGATGTCTCAGGCCCTTTAAGTGTGATGTGTTCAAAATGGACTTTGTTATTTTCCCACTGTCAGGGATTGGTAGTTTCACGGTAGAGGTGTTAACTTTCACACAGGAGACCAGAGTTCCAGTTCCCGGCATGCACCTCGTGCACAGGCATCACTTGGAGTCAGTAGAGGCGTGCATGTTGCTATGACGCTGATCAGATTTCAATGGAGCTTCCCGACTAAGGTAGACTAGAAAGAGAGACATGCTATCTACTACCTAAAACC
The DNA here is from genome assembly GCF_000313985.2 of Echinops telfairi. Classification (NCBI taxonomy): domain Eukaryota; kingdom Metazoa; phylum Chordata; class Mammalia; order Afrosoricida; family Tenrecidae; genus Echinops; species Echinops telfairi. Next base: position 2,429,123 of record NW_022103908.1, on the reverse strand, counting down.
AGCCAATGGAAACCCTGTGGGTCATTAGCCTGTCATAAAGATAGTGCAGGACCAGGCAGAATGTCATTCTCTTGTGCCTGGAGTCAATTTGACAGCAGCTAACAACAATTTTCCGACTATAAGTTCTCTCTCCCTCTTGTATTCCTCATCTTGGTGGAGGGTCCCATCATCCACCTGATCCAATTCACTAGTCAACATTCATCTTAGATCAGTAGTTCTCAACCTTCCTAATGCCGTGACCCTTTAATACAGTTCCTTATGTTGTGGTGACCCCCCCAACCATAAAGTTATTTTAGTTGCTACTTCATAACTGTAATTTTTCTACTGTTATGAATCAGGTGACCCCTGTGAAAGGGTCGTTTGAACACCAAAAGGGTCGTGACCCACAGGTTGAGAACCGCTCTCTTAGCCCTTTCTCTTTTTGCTCTTTTCCATGTCCTAAACCAATTGATCTGCAAGTTCTGTCATCTCTACTCCTTCTCCAACCCTTCTTCTCTTTCAGTCATGCCCACTAAATAAATATCAACCACAAAAATCAACTCGTGGATGAAATGAATCTCTAAAGTTACCAAACGCCTGAATCTCCCACAGAGCCTGTATTTGTATAAATGCTAATAGAATCTTCCAAATTCTTTGGACAAAAATCCTTAAGTCATCCCCAACTCTATTCTCTCATCCATCCAATTTGGAAGTTCTACCTTCAACATATATGGGGATTCTGGTCATTTCTTATCACCTCTCTCCTGTCCTTTCCACCTCCACCTGTAAGCCACCATCACCTCCTCCTTGTCATACTGTGTTTACCCCTCACTGCTGCCTTTGCTTTGATCCGTACTCTTCTTTCCATAGCAGACTCACCACACAACTGCTAAACTTGTGTAACGCGAAACTCACTGCCATCGAGTCAATGCTGACCCACAGGAACCCCCTGTGAGTTTCCAAGACCATAACTGTTCATGGGAGCAGAAAGCCCAATCTTCCTCCCACGGAGCTGCTAGTGGTTACAAACTTCCGGCCACGCGACTCGCAGCTCAACACATAACCATGACACCATCAGGGCTCCTACAACATGAAGCAGTCTGTTTGAAAGACAAAATGCTTATTTTCTGGCCGGTTCATTCTTTCCCTTCAGTCTTACCCTTGGCCTCAGTAACATTTCGCCTTCTCCTAATCGACGCTGAAATGAAAACACAGAGAAATGGTTGACCCAAGGGTAGAGGCACACTCTTGCTGTTGGAACGCGTGTTCTTTTATTCTCTTAAAGATGAAACAGTCTAGTGGGGCAGGGAGGGGCAATAGGGATTGTGGCAATTGAAGACAAATGGAAGTAAGAGGAAGAGAATGCAATGTTTTGGAAGCAGAGGACCAGGTGCTGTATTAGAATGGATTCACAGAAGGAACTGCACTGAAGCCTGAATTTCTTCCCCACCTCACCAGCTTGTCACTTTTAGACAATCCATGCAGCAGGCTGTAACCCTGATCAGCAGAGGGCTCTGGACAGACAGACTAAATGTGTGTGGGGGATGGGGGTGGAGGGTGGGGCATGGAAGTGAATCTTATCCTAGTCAAGAGATAACTACAGAGGAATTCACCTGTGAGAACGGACAGCGTGGGTAGGTGCAATACATCTGCCTACATCAGCTGTGGAGGGAGACCTGCATGGCAGACTGAGGCCCACTACTGAAGTTGATATATATCTCTCTCTCTCTCTTCTCTATGGGAGTAAAGCATCTCTTCACCTTGTGAGTAAAGTATTGTTTGAAGAGCATGGATTCCTATGTTCTCTCAATCTCTGGAGCCTTGTTTCTTTCCCACCAATTCCTTCAGTGCAACTTGGACGTTTCCCTTCAGCACCATCAGTGCTTGGCCATTTGCTACTTCTTGAAATGCATGAAGGTCTCAGCTCACTTCACACCACTGCCATTGAGTCAATGACAGCTTATAGCAGCCCTATAGGACAGAGGAGAACTGTCCCTGTGGGTTTCTGAGACTGTAACTCTTTACGGGGGTAGAAAGCCTCATCTTTCTCCCTATGAACGTCTAAAGCGTTCATTTATTGCTAATCTTTCTGGAAGAGCTGTTTCTGGCTACGATTGAGAGCTATGGGTAGGAGCTTCCTTGAAGGCACACATAACATTTGTTCTACAAATGCTGTCTTGACTGTGTATTTCAATTGCTTAGAAGATAATACTAGCAAGGCCCAAATCAGTCCTCCTTTTATAATACAAATACATCATTAGCCCAAGCCAAAAAAGTGGAACTGAATAATTCCATGGCTGGCAAAATCAATCCTAAACCTATTGCTTCCTAAAAAGCAAGAGCAAAGTACTAACTTCATAAACTAAGAACAAAAACCTTATTGTCTTTTCTGTAACTTTCCTATGAACATTGGTGAGATTTTTCTTCTTGACTTGACTCCCAAGATAATGAATAGTCCTTCCTTTATGTTGCATTAGATACTTAATTTTTATAGTGAATTAGGTTAGCAAGAATTCCAACCTGTAATTTTGGGGCTTTTTGGAAAGAATGGGGATTTCCTGTAAAAGCATAAATTTGCTCCAGTTTTTATTTTCCTCCAGAGAAAATTCACCTGGATCAGTTTGAGCGTGATGAGGGAACAACAGGTGATGTGTCTGCTGATCTTTAGAGCTTGTGGCTTCATACCTTCCAGGGCAGCATATTTTCATATGTCTGTGGCAGATACCACCAGGCAGCTGCATTCACAACACATGCTAACTTGGACGGCTGCCCATGCACAGGGTGCGATGGATTAGACATTTGAGACCAGAAAAGCCTGGGTCAAGTGGATGGTGTGATTCTTTAAAGTTGAGGGAGTTGATTTTATCCTCAAGAAGGAAGACACCCTGAGGAGTCATTGAAAATAGGTTATGGAGGGAATGACCATCAAGCTGCTTCTTATGAATCCCACTCTAATTCTGAGTGTCTTGTCTTATGACCTATGATCATGGTTGTGTTCCAAGATGCCAATGAGAGCTGTGGAATGGCTTCACGACAGTAAGTATTCTTCAAAGCAAGCAAGCAAGCAAACAAATAGCAAAAATAAGCGACAACAAAAATGTAAGAAAGAATAAGGCTCATTCCATAGATTTCAGAACTGGACCATCTGACAGTATTATATTGAAATGAATCAAAGCTCACAGCAAGGGTACACTCTCTAAACAGCAGTCTTCCCTTAAGCCCTTTCCTCCTCCCACCTCCTCCCATCATCCTCTACTGCCATCCGGGACATCCTCACCATGTCCCTTTCCTCCTTCAGCAGGAGTTGTTGTTTGATAGAACTGAATTGGTCTCCAGCTCACGGTGACCCCAGGCACAATGGAACCAAAGGCTGCCCAGTGTTGCCATCATCCCGATGAGCAGTTGAAGACAAGACCATTTGACTCACAGGGTTTTCATTGGCTGATTTCCAGGATCGATTCCCCAGTCTTTCTTCTTGTCCCATCTTAGTCTGGAAGCTCCACTGAAGCCCATTCAGCATAAGAGTTATTCCAGGGCTAGTGGGGGAAATGCACTGACCAATGCCATTCTCAGGGTGATAAAATCTTTATTGTACTGCACTGACCATAGGACAGGCTTTCTCCAAGCAGAATTCACTTCGGGCCCTCAGCAAGCAAGAAAGCCAAGTTCTATATGCTGCCCAGAGAGACAGCACATCACGGGGGCTATTCCTCTTTTCTCCCATGGTCAAACAAACATTCACCTCTCTGCAATTCTAAAGCTTTCAAATGTTAATTTTGCTTCTCACATCAATTGAGGCTTAATGCATTAAACACGTATCCGCGGAGATTTTATGTGTACACAATTCTCAATGAGAGCAGTCGCCTTTATTTCAGCTGAAATTCCAGTTCCAGTTGCTGGCGAGTCATCCCAGACTCGTGGTGAACCCGTGTGTGTCAGAGTCGGGTTATCCTGCCCAGGGTTGTCAACGGCAGATTTTCTTTTAGAGACTAGATCCCTAAGCTTGTGTTAGGCTGGGTCGTCTAGAGAAACAGACCAGGGGCATTCATCTTTGCACACGCAAGAGCCTTCGATCAAGAAGTAATTTTATATCAAGAATTTCACACCAGTCCAGTCCAACTCAGGTCCGAAAGACCAATGCTAGCGGGGGCCCGCTTCAGGCTCAGGAAACTGCAGGCATCAGTGGGCGCAGGAGGGGGGAGTGCAGTACACAGGACAGTGGGTGCAGAGTTGTCTGAATCCAGGGGCCATGGAAGCATGGCAGGGTGCTGACATCTCTCAGGGTTAGGTGGCCCACATGGGGCTACCCCTGGAAGTAGACACAGAGTCCCAGCAAGGATGAAGGCGAAGGGCAAGAGAGAGAGATAAAGAGGAGGGGGTCCCTGGTGTCTCTCTTATAAGTGGGTTCTATCTCCCAGGAGGCATCATCAGACTGCGAACTGATTGAGAAGTTGGACTCCCCCTTACCACAACAGTAAGTGGAACAGAACACCTAACTCCCAGAAGGCTTCTCTTATAAGACGCCTCTGGGTTACCCAAAGTCCCAAGCTTTCAGTTGCTAGTCCCATGGACAGTTAAGATGTTTTGAATTTTGCGATGGATACTGTGTTCTTTCCAGTTGAAATCCCCTAGAGATTAAGATTGCATGGTCAGTTAAAAGGGAGATGCGTGCATATAGAAGACCAAGGTCAAGCAAATGCCATGACAAGAGAACAGGGCTGGGCGATCTCTTGAAAGAAACTCATCGGTACAGGTCCCAAGTGCAGGCTGATGATAGTACTGCATACGACTGACAGGTTCCAAACAAGTAGACCTCAATAGAACATGGCATCCCTGCCTCCTCTTTGAATTCTCTACTTTTCTTCGTAAAGGGCCTTTTAAGTGCATCAAACACTCATACACCCAAGTCGAGGGTGGGAGAAACGGGCTACGCATTCACGTATCCTGAGCTTCTCTGCTGTTCTGCTTCACCAACAAGGACGCAGTTGAGGAGAACTTTGATTAGTTAGCAGACCCCCAAGGAAAGTCAGGTTGGAGTTGCTCTGATGTAATTACTGGTGCATATAATTAAATTATGTACAAAGGCACGCCATATTTCAGCCAAGTCTGCTTTAAGTTGTTTTACCTCTTGAAAGACACTCATACAAAATGCTTTTTCTCAGGTAAACGAAATTGGGCTGCGTTGGTGGGATGCGCAGACACAGCAGCTGCACGTTTAATTAAACGTTTGCTAAACATATAAAAAGACAGTGATAGATTTTTCAGGACATCTGGCAGCTTCGCCGGCCTCCAGTCATTCTTTAATTAGCATGCTGGTGAATTTAATAGAAAATGGCTTGAACTCAGGAGCAGATGGCTCTTCTGAGTGACAAGGGGAATGACGATTTCTGTCATGTTTGCTGCATGTGGAGCTTGCTCGTCCGAGAGAGCCCTGCAGAAAGCATGCTGACGGGATCAGGGGTCAAGTTTAATATCTTCTGACAGCGCCAGTTCTGAACCAGATTCAATTGAAAGCATCTGACCTTCCCAGAAATGATTCCCTTTTGTTTCTTCTGGTTAATTTCTCATATTGAAGGACAAGATGGTTGTTGTTAGATGCCTTTCAGTAAACCCCAATTTATGGTATCCCCATATATCCAGCCGCTGTCATGCCTAAGGTTTTTTTATTGATCGTGGAAAAAAGATCGAGCTAGGCAGCCTCACCAGTTATTTTTTAATTGGCATATTGATCCCTCCATCCTAGCCCATCTTAGTCTACAAGCACCACTGACACCTGTTCAGGATCCTAGCATCGTCCCAGCTTCGGCACCAGATAGCTGCACATCAAGGGCATTTGACAGGAGTCGAAGTTGGGTCTCCCACCCGGAAGGCAACATTTCTACCATGGAACCACTTTCCCCTGAGGGAGAGATGAACCTTTCATTAGGCATTTCTATGATTCCTTCCAGATAAAGAACATTGTTGGACCCCATTCGGGCTCTGCAATGAGACTTATCAACATCATTTGAAACTGTAGGTAACTTGAAAGCCACCTCTCTCTTTCTTCAATCAGCAACTGGCTGGAGAGGAGGTGGAGGGAACATGCTTCCTCTTCAGACATGCCACTCAGAAGTGTGAGTAAAAGATACGGCCAAGTCCTAAACCCAGAAAAAGTGGGAATTCCTCCGTGTTAGGGAGCCCTGGTCTTTATGGAGGTCCTTGTAGAACTCTCTGCCATCTCTGCCTGATCTTCACATCGATGTCTCTGGTGGCTGGGAACTCGCTGTTGCACCTGGGAAATGTCATGGGACAACTTCAACTGCTGAGGAGAGACGGAGTCAAACAGTGAGTGTGTCTGTTTGGACTAAGATGAGGATTTCCCCATGCAGGATTCCCCATTCATTTTCAGATTTTTAAGCATGATTTGCAGACAAGCTAGCCCAAACTTATCCTGGCCCATGTGCATGTCCTAATGTGACATTAGACACTTGGTTGAGATGATCCCTTTACAGTCTCACAATAAACTTATAAGTTTGGTAGAAATGACCTCCAAGAGATTGTACAAAGGGCAGGGCCAAGATTGAATGCAGCTGTGTCAGGTTGCAGTATGATTCTCTTCCCAGTGGGATATTGGGGTCTGCTCTCAGTTGCAGAGACCATGTAAGTGTCCATTGGTCATTCATGGAAGGGACGTTTAATCAGACCCTGGGAATCTAAAGACCCACAGACCTTTGCTCTTGCCCTTGAAAAGCCCTCACTCTAAAGGGGCAGCGAGAGACGCATTCATATCCCAATATGATATGGGGATAATTACAGCAAAGAGATGTGTAATTATTTTGAAATCCCAAAGAGGACAGAGCAGCTGGTTTTTCCAGAGAGCACACCCTTGGTGACATTTAAATGTTGTCTCAGGGAACAAGCAGGAACTTTTTCAGAGGAGAAAGCTGAATGGGAACTCTACTGAATTCCTACTGGAGAGGGTACAAGTCTGTAGGAAGCTTCCATTATTTCAGGAATGAAGGGCTCTGCGGATGCTGCATGAGCTTGGGAGACACTGGCTGGCTTATCCCAACAGGAACTACTGGTGCAGGATTTGTAATGACAATGGAAACAACTGGGTCCAGCAAACAGGTTTTAGTCATGCCCCCTCATCCCCACCCCCCAATGTAGAATGGTGCAGCTGCTTTAAATAGTCAAGCCATTAAACACAGAATTGCCATATGACCCTAGATAAGTGCAGTGTCTACACAAGAGAGGCATACTGTTGTTGTTAGGGACCATTGAGTCGGTTCTAACCCATGGACCCAGTTGTGAGGATTTGGGTCTTCCTTATGCTGAGTCGTAATCTATACTGAGGGCTGCGATCCCAGACCTTCCTCAGCAAGTGCTTCGGGTCCTAGTCACTTTCAGCAAGCAAGGTTGCGTCATCTGCATATCACAGGTTGTTAATGAACCCTTCCCCAAACCTGATGCTGCATTCTTCTTCATACAATCCGGCTTCTCTCATGATTTACTCAGCATATACATTGAATAAGTATGGGGAAACATACACTCTGATGGACACCTTAAAAAAAACTTTTATTGGGGGCTCTTACATCTCTTCTCACAATCCATACATTCATCCAGTGTGTCAAGCACATTTGCACATATGCCGCCATCATCATTTTCAAAGCATTCTCTTCCCGCTTGATCCCCTGATATCAGGTCCTCATTTCTTCCCCCTCCCTCCCTCGCCCACCCTACCTAACAAACCCTTGATAAATTATAGATTATTATAATATCTTACATTGTCTTCCATCACCGCTCACCCACTTCCACTATTCACCCCCCTGGGTTGATCCTTGTGATCAATTTCCCCTTTCTCCCCCGACCCTTCCCTAATCCTTCTGATATCTCTACTCTCATTGTTGGCCCTGAGGGGTTTATCTGTCCTGGATTCCCTGTGTTGTGGGCTCTTATCTGTAGCAGTGTGCATGTTCTGGTCTAATCCGATTTATAAGGTAGAATTGAGGTCATGATAGTGGGGGGAAGGAAACACCAAAGGTGAGGAAAGTTGTGTTTCATCGGTGCTATATTGCACCCTGACTGGCTCATCTCTTCCCTGTGACCCCTCTGTGAGGAGATGGACACCTTTTTTTTAAGACATGATGACAATATTATAAAAATGTGGTAGTGGTTCCATATATTTATGAATATTCCCAAACCATTCCATTGAACACTTATATGGGTAAACTCTGAGTAGGTAAATTGTGACTCACAGCAACCCTATCAGACAGTGTAGAATTGTCCTCATGAGTTTCTGAGACTGTAACTCCTTACAGTAGTAGAGAGCTCCTTTGGAGCTGCTGGTGGCTTTGAAGTGCTGATATTGCAGTTAGTAGCCCAACCACTACACGACTATGGCTCCTGGAGGGAGAAGTTGGTTCTGACTCATAGCGACCCTAGGTACAACAGGAGGAAACACTGCCTGGTCCTGTATCATCCTCACAATCGTTCTTATGTTTGAACCCATTGTTGCCGGGTCAATCCATCCTTAATAATTTTGTATGGTCCATGAAGGGTGTTATAAACATCCAAATGAGCTTGGGCAAAAATGCAGTTCCCTACCTCTGCTTTCATCATACCTAAAGCATTTCATCATCCAAAGCAAGTCTCATAGTTAAAGCCAGTATCATTGGGGCAAGGAAACACATCACATCTCCTGTACACCTGTATACTCCTTTGATTAAAATGATGCCTGAAAGGAGTAGAAAAAGATAAATCGATCTACCACTTGCTTTGTGGTGGTTGACAACACACAACAGCAAGTCCAAGGGTGAGTCCTTAGACCGCTGTCTGTCCTTGGATGTTTATAACACCCTTCATGGGCCATACAAATTTATTAAGGATGGATTGACCCGGTAACAATGGGTTCAAACATAAGAATGATTGTGAGGATGATGGGGGACCTACATCAGTTTGGCTGGTTGTCAAATACCTGGCTCTGTGGTCAGTACTGGAAGTCCCCAGAGTCTAAAAGAATAGGTTGCAATACGGCCCATTCCCGGCAGGGCTGCTTCCAAGCAGAAGGCTGCAACAAATGCAAGTCTCTGACCAAATTCCAGCCAGGCTATATTTAGCAATTAGGCACAAAATACACTCACACATCCTGTTCAGAAGGCAAGGCAGGCTGATAGTTGGCACTGTGCTCTGTGAACATTCCCAGCCAGAGCTGCTCCAAATGTTGTGGGACCCGAAGCGTCTACACATAAAAGAACACGGAGCGCCATGCAAACTCCTGGATGGTCCTTTCTCAAGTCTTTCTGGATGGAGAGACCTTGGAACGTAAGCATCGTTAGCCGTGTCTTCAATCAACCCCTGCTCATCGTCCTGGCGTAGGTCACGCACAGTAGGTCACCTTGCTTGAAACCACTAGCTTTAATCTCATTTTTGGGGGGGTTTTCTTAGCTAGGCCAGTTTTCAACAATAGCCACATGTGTATTTCAACGGCATCAATTCCTTTCTGTGAGTTACACGATGACATCAGTTCCTTCCTGTGAGTTACACGATGACATCAGTTCC
>NW_022103908.1:2411983-2419324 GCF_000313985.2 Echinops telfairi | reverse complement strand
TTCCTTCCTGTGAGTTACACGATGACATCAGTTCCATTCTGTGAGTGGCACACTCACCTTCCCTCTCCTTTGTTGTGTCGTTCTTCCCTCCCTACCACGAACTAATTGCACCTCAAGCTTCCTACCCAATCTTTCTCATTGCTGATATCACTTTGACCCATCTTGAAAGAGCGTCCGTTCAAGGCAGACATTCTTAGCAGTAGAGATGAGCTACTGCTGGGTTTGAAGAAGTCTTCGGGGAATGTGTTTTGGCTGAAGAGTTCAAGATTGAAGCTGGTCCTGGTAGTTTTAGGAGTTCATCTGGTCTCCGTGGCTGCAGAAAGTCTAGCCTCCATACGAATGTTAAATTCTGTTCTACATTTTCCTCCTTGGTGACCAGATCCATTTATAGGATCTGTGAATAAAATAATTGGTAATAGTCGACAGAAACCAGGCTGCCCTGCTGGTATCACAGCAAAAACCCAAACCCGAACCAAACACACTGCCATGCAGTCCGTGCTGACTCCCAGCCACCCTAGAGCATGGGTTGGAACTGCCCCTGTGGGTTTCTGAGACTGCAATTCTTTATGGGAGTAGAAAGCCCTGTCTCTCTCTCAAGGCACAGTGGGTGCTTTCAAACTGCTGACCTTTGAACTGCAGCCAGCAGCCCGATACACAACCGCTATGCCACCAGTTTTCCGCAGTATCACAGCAAAGAAGGCTCCTACTTAGGAAGGCCGTTGGGCATACATTCCGTCTCCTCCTCCTCTTCTGGCTGCTCCTATTGCTCTACTGTTCCAGCTCACTGAGAACAAGTGGGCTCTGGGTGCCTGCTTGTGACTGTTAAGACCCCAGGGAGTATACCCTGAACAGATTCTTAGGCCAATGAACTTGTAGGTCCCGTCAAACCACGGTCGTAGCTTCCTAGAGCAAGAAACCAAATCTCGTGTGGGTTTGGGTCGTGTCTAAGCAGAAGACTCAATGCTGCTGTTAGGTGCTGTCAGTTTGGTTCCTACCCACAGAGGCCCAGCAGACAGCAGGATGGAATGCCTCTCAGCCCGGCGCCAACCTCACAGTTCCGGTCATGTGTGAGTCCGTTGTTGCAGCCACTGTGCTGTGTTAGTCCATCTGGTGGAGGATCTTCCTCCCAAAGTCATAAAAAGACTCTAAGATCACCCCTCACTGCTATCGAGTCCACCTAACCCTAGAGGACAGGGCAGAACTGCCCCAGAGGGGCCTCAAGGCTGCAACTCTTTCCAGAAGTTGGAAGCTCCATTTTTCTCCCATGGAGCGGCTGATGGCTTCAAACTGCTGACCTTGCTGTTAGCAGCCCAACTCTCATAACCAGTACGCCACCAGGGCTGGCAGTAATAGGACTTCTGGTATAGCAATCACATTTGATTTTTCGCCCCAAATCACAGTGATCTGTTATCTAAGTGATTTTTAATTATCTATCATCTGGCCATTTAATTCTATTCTTCAGACTTGTTGAAAGTAACCCATCGGAAACCACCTGACTTGTCCATGTGTATGACTTATGGGAGTTTTTCACTTACTAAATATCAATACAAATGTCTTGAATCTTTCCTTTGTTGTTGCTTCAAGGAGTCCTGGTTATGTAGAGGTTATATCATTCAGCTGATAACCCAAATGTTGGAGGTTCAAACCCATCAGCTGCCTCTTGGAAGAAAGATACAGCAGTCTGCTTCCATGAAGCGTCCCAGTCTTAGAAACCCTACGGGGCAGTTCTCTGTCCAAAGCTTCCCAATTCACCAGACAGGCGCAACAGCAGAGAGTTGTGTTGAGTTGTTGCCCCAGTGCTTTTTTTACACAGCTCTTGTCCTCCCCCCAAATAACAAAAGATCTGGGAATTGACAGCAGGACCAGCTTCATGGGTGTGTGAGCGGGGCAGTCACGTGGGATCACACCAGGGAGCACACAGTTAGTTGTTTCTGTGAACTGGCGGAGCCAGGCGTTAGACATTGGGTTCCTAACAGCATGCTTGGTGATTCAAACCCATCATCTAGTCCTGGGAAGAAAGATGAGGCTATAAAATCGATAAAGATGTACAACCTTGGAAATTGTCGTCAGTCAGAATTGACTCGATGGCAGTGGGTGGGTGGTGGTGGTGGTGGTGGTGTCAGTCATGGAGTCCCTGGGTGGTGCAAATGGGTAATGCTCTCAGGTGCTAACTGAAAGGTTGGAGGTTGAGGCCACCCAGAGGTGGTTTGGGAGAAAGGTCTGGTGATTTACTCCCCCCAAATTAGTCATTAAACCCCTTGGCGCACAGTTTGATTCTGACATACAGGGGTCACCAGAACTTTAAATCATCTTGAGAGGAACATCTTTGTTTTTGCTTTTTTGGTCACTGTCTTGAAAGGCTTAATGATTTTGGAACAAGAAACCTGGCACTTTCTGTTTGTAATGGACTCGGGAAATTGTGTCCCCCATCTTTTGTAGTGAGGACAAGATTCATTTTCAAAGGGATCAGGCAAGGAGGCAAGCCCCACACCAGGCACAATTCCAGGAAAGATGTTTTAGGAAGGAATGTGTGGGAATGAGAGCATCTGGGGATAGATGTCCTTGGAACTCATTAAGAAGTCTTCTCCTGCCTCCAGGGTGCGTGCAGCCAAGCTTATGGACCACCCGCTTTGTCTACCAGGAGGTACCTAGTCCATGTCTTCTGACTTGCTCGAGTTTTACACTTCACTACCAAGAGAAACGACAGAATATTCACAATCAGCATCACCTATCTTGACCATCATTCATTTCACCAATACCAAATGATGTTTAATATGAGACTCAATGAGGACCCGTTGGTGTGGTGGGTTATGTGTTGGGCTGCTGACCACAAAGTCAGAAGTTCCAAATCACCAGCTGCTCCTCGGGAGAAAGATGAGGCTTCTCTACTTCAGTAAACTTGTGCAGCCCCGGAATCCCCTAGACGCAGCTTTACTCTGTCCTGCACGGTCTCTATGAGTTGGTACAGACTACAACGCTGTCAGATTGATTAGTAAGATAATATTCAATAACTCCCAATGAACAATTTGATAGGATCATTAAGATCAGTAACGCAGTGTACAGTGTGAAATCTTGAGTGCCAAACAGAGGTCCATCGAATAGATGACTCAGAGGGACCCCAGAGAACAGGGTAGAACCGAATCTGTGGGTTTGTGAGACTGTAACTCTTTATGGGAGTAGAAAGCCTCGTCTTTGTCTCTGGGACTAGCTGGTGGCTTTGAACAGATGACCTTGTGGTTAGGAGCCCAAAGTGGATCTTGATTAGAGTACTTCAAAAAGTACTTCAAAACTGGAGACCCGTGGGGACACCGTGGTAAAAGCATTCAGCCCTTAACCAAGAGTCAGGTCGTTGGAGCCCACCTGCTGCTCCAGGGGAGAAGGAATTGGCAGTTTGGTTCTATAGAGATGGCCACCTTCAACCCTAAGATGTGGTTCTAGTCTGTCCCATAGGAGCAGTATGAGCCAGAATAGATGAGAATGAAGTGGGCTTGGTCCTGGGTGACAGTCTGTTATTTGTGTTGTTGTCAGGTGCTAGCCAATCTGTTTCCATGCCTAGTAACCCTATGTACAACAGAACACAACACTTCCATGTCCTGTGCCACCCTCACAATCCTTGTCATGTTCGAGCCCCTCATTGCCGCCACTAAGTCAATTCTGACTTGTTGAGGCTCTTTTGCTTCCCCTTCACTTTAGCAAGCATGACGTCCTTTTCAAGGACCGGGCTATCCGGATCGCACGTCCAAAGTACACGAGACAAGGGTTTCTACTCCGATGTAGAGTTACAGAGGCAGTTCTGTGCTGTCTTACAGGACTGTGCTGAGTTGAAATTGACTCCTTGGTAGCGAGTTCTTGTTAGTCTCAAAAACTCACCGCCATCCAGTCGATTCTGACTCATAGTGACCTTCATATTGGCAGGGCGACCACGGTCACAACACTGAAATGCTGCCTGCTCCCACACCATCCCTTTGATGGGTTGGAGGCAGGACCATTCTGATTCATATCATTTTTAACAGCTGATTTTCACAAGGGCAACACCAGGCCTTCCTTCCTATTCTGTTTGGAAGCTCCACCGCTGCTCACAGAGCACGTGTGTTAGTCTGGGTAGACTAGAGAAACAAATCCATGGACACTCTCATATGTGTACAAAGAGGTTTATATACAAGAGCAATTGAATATTGAGAAAACATCTCAGCCCAGTCCAGATCAAGTCCATAAGTCTGATATTAGTCCAATGCCAATCTATAAAGTCCTCTTCAGACTTATGAAACACATGCAATGACGCCAAATGCAGGAAGATCACAGGCCAGTGAGTTGTAAGTCTTGTGGATCCAGGGGTGGGGTAAGCATCTCAGCACTGGCAGGGGTCTCCACGTGGCTCCTTCAGGTCCCAGGGCACCAGGTCTATCAGCGTAGTGTCATGTGTCTTGTCAGTAGTGTCTCTCAGGGAGCAAGCAGAGAGAGACAGCATCTCACACCTCCTAGGAGGAAATACAGGAGTTCCGAGATTTCTCAGGAGAAGGCTATGCCCTCACAGAGGCCTCATTGGCTATGACTTGATTGGCAGACTAGACTCTACCCCTTCACTCTTAATCCTCTCAAGTCCAAAACGGATAGCAGATTATGTAACTCCCACAGCACCATAGCAACATATTCCTTTCCAATGACAAGACAGGTAGTGGCTTTGCATGGGGTCCATTAGCAGACGCTGGACCAACACTAGTGTTGCTATGACAAAAATACCAAAGTGTGTGGCTTTAACAAACAGAAATTTATTTTCTCACAATCTGGGATGGTACAAGTTCATATCAGTGTTCTAGTTGTAGGGGAAGGTCCTTGACTCTTCCGCCTCTGTTCCTGGGCCATTGTTCTATGGCTTGGCATCTCCATTTCCCTAGCTGGACTCCCTACTTGTCTGTTCAGTCTCTTCTCTATCTCAAAAGAGATTGATTCGTGTAGGGTGAGTTTTCAGTGATCCATGAGTTCTTCAGACGGTCGGCTTTGATGTGTCTCCTTGATTTTCTTCACTGTTTGGGGGTGTGTATAACCCCTGGCTTGAAGGGTGATTAAAGGTCATAGTCTTATGGGTTCCACTAGTGTCTATTAGACCAGAAAACCTGGTCTAGTTTATGACTTTTCCATTTATTCCACATTTTTCTCTCATTCTATCCGGGACTCTTTGAGGATCCTTTTCAGAGCAGCCCACAGTGGGAGCTGGCTCCACGAGTTCTGGTCCATCTAGTTCTTCTGGCCTCGGGGTATAGCCATACAGAGAGTGGAGAAAACACAGCCCAGGTTATGAGAATGTCTTTGCCATCCACAACCCCCTGCTGAGAGTCACTCTCTCCAAGGTCAATGACTGCACATGGTCCACAAAGACAAGGTTTTGCAGTCCTTTGGCGAGTAGAAACCAAGGTCTTAAAAGTTAGTGAGTTGCCATCCAGTTACAGTTATATATCTCTTCTTGTCCTTGTCTGAAGGGGGTGTGGGGGGGAAACAGTGACAGTGGAAGTGATGCCCCAGGAGGAGGATGGACAATGTTCTCTAACATAAAAGGATAATTATGTCTCTAAGGTGAACCAGAGACCATATATAAACCATAGATGAATGAATGGATTTTGGGTTTGCACTTAATTCCAGCCTCAATCTTAGAACAATTAGTTCTTATGACTTGGTCCTCTTTGATACTTGACCTCATGAAGAGATGGCAAAGTATAGTGAAGAAACTAGATGGTGCCTGGTGTGGTAGTTACATAATCTACTGTCAACTTGAGGAAGAGGTAGAGTCTAGCCTGTCAATCAGGTGGTAGGCAATAAGGCCTCTGTGTGGGCATGGTCTTCTCCTGAGGATTCTGGGAACTCCAGTCTTCTTCCCTGGAGGTGAGTCACACACTCCTTCTGCTACACATTCCTGCTGACAAGCCACATGGAGCTATGCTGATGGAGTCGGGGCCCTGGAGCTGGAGGAGCTTCATGGAGACCCACACCAGCATTGAGATGCTTCCACCACCATTGGATCCACCAGGCCTTCCACCTGCTGGCCTGTGATCTTCCTGCGTTCAGGTTCATTGCATGTGTTGTGTGAGTCTGAAGAGATATTTATAGACTTGGATCACACATATGGGTTAAAACCAGACTTATGGACTTGATCTGAATTGGGCTGGGATGTTTTCTTTATATACAATTACTCGTTGATGTAAAACTCTCTCTTACACATATGAGTGCCTATGCATTTATTTCTCAGGTCCACCAGGACTAATACACCTGGCTATGAAAAAGAATAGCATCTGGGGTCAAAAGGCTTGTTTTCAAACAAGCAGCTTTCTAAGTGAGACAGCAACTAAGCCCACATGGAAGAAGCAACGCAGCCTGTGTGATCCAAAGATTGTAACTAATATAACCCAAATCTAAAGGAGGGAATGGCATCAGAGCTTAAATTGTGAACACCTAGACTGCAGAAGGCTGTGGATGATAGTGGAAGCCCAAAACCCATTTATAGGGTCTACACATGGGTTTAGCCTTCAGTGAATCCCCTCTGATCATAGATGATGGGTGTGAGTACCCTTTTATCAGACAGAGAGCATTGGAAAGGTGATTAGGGCAGATGTAGTTAAGTCAAAATGTAGTGTCTTAGTATGTGATTTCCCTTTACGTAGACCCATTTAAAACTGTTTCAGCTTTTTGAAAATTGTGAAGGGGAAGTACACTTGCATTCAGCCTGGGGGGAATTCCCCTCTGACCGTGGAGCGGGGATGTGAGCAGCCTTGCTAACATGCAGAATCCATGAGAAAGTGGATTACTGCAAATGCAGTTAAGTTAAAATTTAGCACCCTATCATTCGATCTCCCCTGTGATCCATTGTAACTTATTCTAGTTTTCACTAGTTTCAGCTTTCTTTTTAATTGAGGTTTTTATCTGTTCTACATTGTTGTTCATGCTAGTTTTTTGTTTGCGTTTTAATGGTTTCCTGTGTATGGAATACAGGATAGGTGAATTTATATAGACAGTAACTGGATCAATGGTTCCTCAGGGGTACGACAGAATAGGTTATGGGGGCAGGGGGAATAGGGAACTAATATTGATGAGTACAAGATTGAAGACAATTTTCTAAAACTGATTGTGGTGATGATTGTACAATTCTTCTTGATGTGATTGAACTATTGAATTGTATGATATGTGAATTATCTCTTGGGGGGAGGGAAGCAAATGACGTAAGATATAAGATAGACACCGGATTAAGGGTATTTCATTGACATACAAAGAAAACCTGTTTCTAAATGGGATTATAACTACAGGCATAGAAGTTAGGATTGGTCCCTCCCTCACTGACCCAGAGCGCTGTGA
>NW_022103908.1:2408018-2411039 GCF_000313985.2 Echinops telfairi | reverse complement strand
GTCTTAAAGGCTTGAAGACAAACAAGGAGCCATCTACCTCAGAAGCAACAAAGCCCACCTGGAAGAAGCACACCAGCCTGGGTGATCATGAGGTGTCGATGGGATCAGGTATCAGGCCTCAAAAACCCAGAACAAAAAAATCATTTCAATGTGAATGGGGCAGGGGGAGTGTGAAGTGGAAACCCAAAGCCAATCTGTAGACAATTGGACATCGCCTTATAGAAGGGTCACAGAGGGGAGATGGGACAGTCAAGGTGCAGCATAGCACCAATGAAGCATACAGCTTTCCCCTGGTTCTTTAATGCTCTTCCCCGCCCCCCCCACCCGCCCACTATCATGATGCTAATTCTACCTTACAAATCTGGCTAAACCAGAGCATGTACATGGGTACAGATAAGAGCTGGAAACACAAGGAATACAGGACAGATAAACTCCTCTGGATCAATGTTGAGAGTAGCCATACCAGTAGGATAAGGGGAAGGTAGGGGGAGAAAGGGGGAACTGATCACAATGACCTACCTATAACTCTCTCCCAGGAGGATGGGTAACAGATAAGTGAGTAAAGGGAGACATCAGTCAGTGCAAGACATGAAAAATAACAGTAATTTATAAATTATCAAGGGATAATGAGGGAGGAAAGGTGGGGGAGAGAGGGGAAAAATGAGGAACTGATACCAAGGGCTCAAGTAGAAAGAAAATGTTTTGAGAATGATGATGACAACAAATGTACAAATGTGCTTGACACAATGTATGTATGTATGTTTGTATTGTGATAAGTGCTGTATGAACCTGCAATAAAATGATTGAAAAAAGAAGAAAAAAAGATATACACGGCATTAAGGCTATCTCATTAACATAACAAAGAAAACGTATTTATATATGGGATTAAAACTACAAGCATAGAAATCAGGATTGATAACATATTTTGGGGGAATAATTCAATTTATAGCATTGTTCCCTTTGTGCCCCCCCCCACGCATATCATTCTCATATGCAACACACTCTCTCCCCATCACATCATTCAAACAGTATTAAATCCAACGGGAATATAACGATAGGTCCAGGGGTTTACAACAGATATTTGGGGGACACATCTCTGTTTGCTTCAATGATCATATCACCCTCAGTCCCTTTGATCTCCTGTCATCCTTATGATTCCACTGGGGTCAACTAGGCAATAGGGATGACCCTCCCTCCCCATCTCATTATTATGAACTCAATCACATTTGCACATTAAGGTCACACCCCAAAATTCTAGGGATTAAGATGAATAACTTGGGGTACTACTTTTCTGTCCACCATAGATTCCTTTAAAAATACTTTTAGGAATTTAATTATGAAAATTAAATGTGAACAATAACACGGTCTTTCAATCAGTTCAAGAAGCCCTAGTGGCACTCTCTGATAAGCACTGGACTGCTAACAACAGACATCCGATGAGTCAAGTCCAGCATCTAGTCCACTCAGGAGGCCCGGTGGTTCAGTGGTTATGTGTTGGGCTGTGATCCACATGGCTTGACAGTTTGAAACCACCAGCAGCTCTGAGGGAGAGACTGGACTTTCTACTTCCTTAAACAATTCCAGCCTCAGAAACCCACAGGGGCCCCTAGGAGTCAGCAACGACTTGAGGGCAGTGAGTCTGGGTTTTTGAGAGGCAGTCTTTCCGCTCAGGAGAGCGATGAGGCTATCGGCTGCTGTACAGATGTATAGCTTCCGTTTGAACAACCCGCCTCTCCTCGGGGAAAACAACAGGGCTTTCGACTCCTATAAAGAGTCACAGTCTCTGAAATCCACAGGGGCAATTCTGCCCTGTTCTGTAGGGTTGCTATTAGTCAGCATTGACTCAATAGGAGAGACAGAGAGACAGAGACAGAGAGCGCGCGAGAGAAAGAGAAAGCTCAAAGGAGTTCCCATTTGGAAACAAAGCCTTTCAAATGCAGCCACTTTGTGCCTCAAATTGGAATTAGTTGGCGCACTTTTGCTTTGGATTTCGCCTCTCGGCCAGTAGGGAATTGAGTCAGAAGGCAGTTCCAGGGGCCCAAGCCCCGCTCCAGATGGTAGTCTTTCTCCTCATTGTCATCAGCACTTTCTGCCTGTTGGTGAGCCAGGGCAGGCCAGGTCCCTGGGGACGTGGAGGGCTTAGGCATAGATACTTGGAAACCTGAAGCCTAGGAGGGTGACAGTGGCAGTTGAAGTGGACATAGGTATCCTAAGTATTGGCAAAGGCAGATGCAATCGCCGTGGTCTGTTTTGTAGAGCTATGCTCTCAAGTAGATGGTAAGAAAATACCTGAAGATCTTTGGGGAAGCCTTCTCGCTGCAGGAGCAACCATGGAAGAGAAATGCTTTGTGCTTAAGTTCCTCGAGATGTCCTACTTTGGTCTAGGACTTCACTCACTCCTCGCCGTCATATCGAGTCTGACTCATGGAGACAGAGGCGAGCTGCCCCTTTGGCTTTCTGAGGCTGTAAATCTTTATGGGAGCAGAAAGCTTCATCTTTCTCTTGATGAGTGGCTGGTAAATTTGAACCACTGACTTGTGGTTGGCAACTCAACTAAGCCAACTACACCACCATGGCGCCTATCTGTTAGTAAGTGCCATCTCCTCAGTTCTGACTCATAGCAACCCCGTGTAGAGCAGAAAGAAGCACTGCCAAGCCCTGTGCCATTCTCAGCGTTGTTCTTACGTTGGACACATCCTCTGTGTCCGTCCACCTGATTGGAGACCTTCTTCTTTTCCACTGTCCTTCTATTGTACCAAGCATGATGTCTGTCTCCAGGGACAGTCTCTCCTGAAAACATGTCCAAAGTTTGTGAGACAAAGCCTCGCCCTCGTTGCCTCTAAGGAGCATTCTGGCTGTCTAAGACATAGAAGAGTTTACCATGTCTAGACCATGAAGAATTCATGGTCAGTACCATTGGCATGGTACTGAGAAGTCCCATGTACTCCTATAGATTTACTTTCTCCACCACCTGCAATCACTCTGCTAGAGTAATCACCGTATCTAGGGTGTTTTTGGAGT
>NW_022103908.1:2399548-2406483 GCF_000313985.2 Echinops telfairi | reverse complement strand
GGGACAGCAGCTCTTTCCAGGAGTAAGAAGTCTCATCTCTCTCCTGAGGCACGTTGGCGGTTTCAAACTTCTGACTGTGCAGTCAGCAGCCCCGTGTATAAGCTCTATGCCACCAGGGTTCCAGCCATCACCTTAGGGGTGATTTACTTAAACATCTGGCCAGCATGGCCCTTGAATGATGTTATAAATATCCAAATGGCTCTATTGGCAGAAAATCAAAAGGTTCCCCAGCCTGGCTAGAGGGAGGGGCTGCCTTGTACAGGGAAGGCCTTGTTCTGTTTCAAACATCAGTCTTTTCTTTCAAATTTATTGCAAGGGAGGAAAAAAAAACCAAACCAACAATCTGATTTCTCCTTATCACCGTCATGCACATCTGTGTGCCTGGGGAGAGCAGCGGCTCCAAGAACCACTCCGACCTCCTTCACAGACAGCAGCAGGTGAGAAGGCAGGTGGGGTGCAGGTGAGCATCGAGCGAGGTCAGTGTGTCCTGTGGAAAATCACCTTGCTCTGTTCTGTCCCGCATGCAAGCGTCTGTGCAGAAATGGCTTCCGGATGATGGGAAAGACACAGAAACCCAGGAGGTGCGTGAGCTGTGAAACAGGGCGGCAGATCTTCGGCAGCCTGGGCTGCACCTGGATTCGACATGGGAGGGAACAGGTGGAGGTGTGGGAGCACCTGATGACAAGAACAGCTCAGGAAGTAGGGACCAAATTGGACTAGTCTTTTTTGCCATTAAGGCAGCTACAATCCCATGCACTGAACCTCCCCACCCCCCCAAAGCAGAGGACAAATAGCTTTGATCTCTCTCTGCCCAGTGGGTCTCCAGGATGACCCAGGGCCTCCTTCAGGTCAACACTGCATTCCTCTAGGGGACACTCTGAATGCGCCCTTTGTTCTTCCCCAGGTGGTTCACTGGCACCTGGCTGGATCCTCCTGCCTCAATGGCCCTGCTGAGTTAACAGTCTTGCAGGGGAAGTTACAACTGTCTGGGGGGTGTGGCACCTGGGAAGTTCAGATTAACCACAGCCTTTCCCTGGAGTGGGAGGCTGCCCAGCACACTCTCTTCTCGAGGATGACACGAGACCCTTTGAACATAGACAGGTGGATCGCTTCCTGATGGAGGCAATCATAGAGGCCACATAGAGTTTGGTAAATCAGGGAAATCCATATCATCGGTTTTCATAAGGAGAAAAGGTCCATACAGCAGAGACTCATAAAGAGTGGAGAGGATGTGGAGAGATGGGAACGCTTTGATGTCATCGGTACGACTGTCGGGTTGTGCAACCTCTGTGGAAATCAGTGTGGCACTTCCTTAACAAATGCAAGTACCTTATGATCCTTCTGTGTTCTACTGAGTGTATGCCCTAATGAAATAAAGAGGTCCACACCACAGACATGCCCGTTTATTGCAGTAATTTGCATAATGGCCAAAACATAGAAGCAACCCACAACTCCGACTCTGGTACAGTCAGACAATGGGATATTAGCCATCAATAAAAACAATGATAACTCTCTTAAACACTTGACACACGGACAAAGTTAGGGAACATTATGCTTAGCCAACAGTCAAACTCAGAAAGAGAAATATTTCACGACACCATCAGGTGAAGTAAAAACAAAGGAAAAAGACATGTGGGTTTTACACCAAGAAATAAAACTTTGAAGACTACGAGGAGGCCGGAGGTGGGAGTGGGGACAGGGAGAGGGGAAGGAAAGGGCATTGCAGAGAGAGGGACAAAGGGAGAGGGGCAAAGAAAGACAATTGCATTAAGGAGGGGGGGCAGGGATGGGGCTTTATTACTAATTTCATTTGTTGAGATGGGCTATGTAACCACATAGAATATGCTTCTTTGAAAACCGAAATTCAACCCACCAACCAACCAACCAAACAAAAACCTCATGAGTGAGGGCTCACAACCTTAAAACAAACAAACAAACAAACAAGCAAACACCTCTTGGGCCTAAATATCGGTTTAAGTCACTGTAGAAAAAAAAGAATGGACAGTAAAACTGAAGTGGACTTAGAGTCTTTATTGACAGACACGTTCATTTCAAATACATGAGGAGAATAAAAGAAAAGAAGATGGTGTTGAAATCAGCTTTAAGCTAATGGAAGTAGGCACTCTGAGGAATTTTCAAGATATTTAAAATAGGTTCCCGGAGTGAAAGGCACCCAAGGGAGTGGGGAAGCAGTAGGGTTTTTTAAACACTGATACAAGTAACGCTCTATTTCGGCGCCAAGTTTTCTGAGGCTAGATGCTTAGTGGGGTACCAGTGGAAAAATGTGATAATTGCCTACTCAATTCCGTAAAATAAATTTACACTCTAGTTGTAACTGTGAATTGTGAGGGACTGAATCCTGTACTGTTAACCCTCCAGGGACCAACCACAAATTATGAAAACCAGTTGCCATTGAGTCGGCTCTGACTCATAGGACCTCAGTGTATGTCAGAGTAGACCTACGCTCCACAGGGCTTCCACTGGCGGATCTGGGGGAAGTAACACACCAGGCCTTTCTTCTGAAGTGTCTCTTCGTGGACCTGAACCTCCAACCTTTTAGTTAGCAGTCAAGCACTTCATTGTTTGCAACACACAGGGCTACCTGTTCAAGTGATTGCATCACTCCAAAGGTACAAGACAGGTGCTTAGCTGTCACAATAGATTGTTTTGACCCAGGGCACTATGCATGGTTCCAGATAAAATGGGAGAAAAACATAGAGCAAAATTCAAATTCTTAAAAAGGGCCTGACTTACTGGACCTGTAGAGACCGGTGGAACCCTCCATACTATCACCCTGAGGTCCTCTGTAAACCACCCGCAGAGGTCACCTTTCAGTCGATGCACACAGTGGCTCACACAATGAACCATATCTCCTGGGAGCATTGCTGTGCTTTGAGACATCATTGCTAAGAGAGTAGACAGTGGGCATTTGCCCTAAATCAAGAGGGGGAGGTTAGAGGAAGTTAAAAGTCTGGAACCAGGTAAACCAGAAGGGAAACAGTGAAAAGGCCAAAACATCGTGGAAAGAAAAAAAAAAATGTTTCGAACATCACTGAGCAATGCGTATGGAAATGAGACCTTAATTAAAATGTTGTAAGTACTAATAGTAAAGAGACTGTGGAAGATTGTCAATAAATCTTTCCCTGGAATCTCAGCCTCTCTGCCAACACAAGTCTTACTCTTCCTACACATCCCTCTGGGAGGACCTTCTTCCTCCATTAGCTCCCCATGCCTTTCTCATTTCCTCAGTGGGAAGCACGAAATGGCATCTAGATAACAGGAAAAGCTGTGGGCTTGACTTCTCCCGTGACAGTTGAAGCCCCTGGGGGAGGGAGAAAGGAGAGAACGAGGGATTTTCAGGGAAGAGGGCTTGTGCTTCTGAGAAGGTCTCCAGGGACTCCCAGCGCTCCGGGCCCCTCCACAGAGCTGTTCAGATCTAGCCCTGGTCCAGGCTTCAGGGCCACAGCTGCAGACTCTGGAGATTGCCGGATTGCTTGCTCACCAGCAGGGACCTAAGAGTAGCTAGCTAGTTCCTCTCCTCGCTAAATAGGAATAACATTGCTTTCTTTTAAAATAAGCACTGAAAGTACCAAGCACTGTACTGGATTCTAGAAATGCAAGTCTGAGAAATTCTAGGTAAGATGATATTTCTGTTCAGCAGAAAACACCTACAAAAACAGCTGTTCTCTAACAATGAGGCCAGAAACCCTGATGGCACAGTGGGTTCTGCATTCCAGCGTTCCAGGTCTTCTGTTATTAGTGTTCAATGCATCAAATCTGGTCTTGAGATGTTTTCTAAATTCAGGTGGGATAGACCCTAGGGCACACTTTGGCTCTTATGGAGTTGTTTTAATTTTTTTCAGCTTTAACCTGAACTTGCGATGAGCAATTGATGGTTTGCTCCAGAGTCAGCCCCTTGCCTGGTTTTTGCTGCTACTATCCAGCTTCTCCATTGTCTCTTCCCACAGAGGCAGTCAACTTGATTTCTGCATACTTCGTCTGGAGAAGTCCACATGGATACAACAACGCCTTTTGCATTGTTGCAAAACAATTGGGATGAAGAAGCCATTTTTCTTGGATAAATTCTATCATGTGATCTCCAGCTTCATTTTGATCACCAAGACTATGCTTTGTTCTTTGTTTCTAACTTTTACATTCCAATCACCAATCATTATCAATGCATCTTGATTGCATGTTGGATCAATTTCAGATTAAAGGCATTCTTCAATTTTTGTACCACTGGCTTTAGTGGTTGGTGCATGAATTAAACAATAGTGTATTGATTAGATTTACCCTCCTGGTCTTGCTACTCTCATTATTGGTCCTTAGGGGTTTATCTGTCCTGAATTCCCTGTGTTGTAGGCTCTTATATGTACCAGCATACATGCTCTGGTCTAGCCAGATTTGTAAGGTAGAATTGAGGTCATGATAGTGGGGGTGTAGAGAGGGAGAGGAAGAATTAAAGAACTAGAGGAAAGTTGTATGTTTCATCAGTGCTATACTGCACCCTGACTGGCTCATCCACTTCAGATTCATGAAACACATGCAATGACGCTGAATGCAGGAAGATCACAGGCCAGTGGGTGGGAAGTCTTGTGGATTCAGTGGCGTTGTAAGCATCTCAGCGCTGCCAGGGGTCTCCATGCGCTGCCTTCAGCTCCAAGGCTCTGACTGTCATCAGCCTCTCTCCATGTGTCTTCTCAACAGGGACGTCTCCCAAGGAGTAAGCAGAGAAAGAGAGACTGTGTCTCTCACCTCCAGGGAGGAATAATACAGGAATTCCCAGAAACCTCAGAAGCAGGTCATGCCCACACAGAGGCCTCATTGACTATACAATGATTGACAGTCTAGACTCCACCCCTTCACTCAATCCTTAAATTGATACAAGATTATGTAACTACCACCCATCAAGCAGTATTGCCCAGTTGCTACCACAATCAGTTTCAAAACATATTTTTCCTTCCTGAACTCATTGACATCAGCTCCCTTTTATCCCGTCATCCCAGCTCCACCACCACTGTGTCTCCCAGAATCCCTCATTCTGCTTGCTGCACCTATAGATTCATCAATCCTGGATTTCATATATTGGAATGCAGGAAAACCTACAACAAAAATTGAAGGCCTCTGGTGATTCTCCTCTATCCATAATAGAGGGATGGGAGGAAAGTTGTTACAAAATAGAGTGCATTGGAGAGATGACTATAGAACATTGGTTCTCAACCTTCCTAATGCTACCACCCTTTAATACAGTTCCTCGTGTTGTAGTGATCCCTGACCATAAAATTATTTTCATTGCTATTTCATAACTATAATTTTGCTACTGTTATGAATCATAATGTAAATATCTGATATGCAGGATGTATTTTCATTGTTACAAATTGAACATAATTAACGCGTAGTGATTCATCACAAACACAATATGTAATTATATATTGTGAAATATTTATTTCTAAATACAAATAAATGAAATTTTGTCTTGAAGCATGGTGTAGCATGGGTAACAGTCTTAATATAGCAACTGTAAACTACATTGCTACATTTGCAACAGTATGTATAGAAAGCCAATGTCAGTGTGAAGGTTGAGATAGCTTTTTTCTCAGCAGATCAGAAATTCTCAGGGCAATTTTTGCAGGAGCACAACGAAGATCGTCTTCTACCACAAGTCTACTTCTGTATTTAGATTTGATAACCAACAAGCTGGAAAACCCTGCTTCACAAAGATATGTTGTTGGAAATGGAAGAAGAAGGTGCAGCACAGTCTCAGACAGAACAGGACATGCAAACACTTGAACCAGAATTTTGTAATTGGCATTGTAGAGAAATCAGTTCTGGCTGCATCGTTGTTAATAAGTTCAATGAACTCCTCTTGTGCTGTCTCAGGAACATCTTCACCTTTGACTGTGAATGGGCTTTTGGCAAGTGCAAATGGGGTGTCAGGTAGATTTGGAAAGTATTTTGAAATTTTGTCTGCAAGCATATGCAAGTGTTCTTTCACAGAAATTATCATTGTAATCCTTTTGTCTGGTTCAATATCATGTGCCTCAAAGAAAGCAGATAAGGTAGGCAACATGTAAATTTTACTTTCATCCTTTTTTTTTTTTTTGCCAAAGCTGAAGTTTCATTTGGAATGATTGGTTCTTTGCAGAGAAATCGAGGCATGTTGCATTTGGTCCTTGCAGCGATAAATTTAACACATTCAACATGGCAAAGATGTCAACCAAGTAAGCTATTTTCCGCAGTTCACTTTTATCCCTGAAAAATGCTTTGAACTGCGGTCTTGCTTTCTGATTGAAAAACGTTTTGAGTTCATCATGAAGCTCAAAAACACATTTTAAAACTTTTCCTCTGACAACCATCTCACTTCAGTGTGAAATAGCAGAGCATTATTTGGCTCATCCAACTCATTGCACAGTTGAGAAAATAGTCGACTGTTTAAAGTGCTTGCCTTTACAAAATTGACAGAACTTATGACACTTTTCATTACTTCTTGTAACTCTTGTGATGGTGTCTTTGTTGCTAATATTTGCTGATGAATCATACCGTGAGTTCCGATGACTTTGGTGACTCATTCAGTACCAAACGTTGAAATCCAGATCGACATCCTAGCATAGCTGGAGCACCATCTGTGCAAACACCACAAACCTTTTCCCAAGAGAGCTTATGCTCTTTCAGAAATGAGCCAACTGTGTCAAATACATCACATGCAGTAGTTGCCATTTGAAGAGGTTTGCAAAAATGAAACTTATCTTTAAAGTTGCCATCATTCATATATCTCACATAAACCAGTAACTGTGGTTTCACAGCTCTGGTGATTCTGAGTGCCACCAAATATGAAGCTTCCATGGCTGCTACACTTTGTTTATGGTACTTGCCACCAACGTCAAGTCTGGCTTTCTTGAATCAGCTTTGCTTCTAAAAT
The DNA here is from genome assembly GCF_000313985.2 of Echinops telfairi. Classification (NCBI taxonomy): domain Eukaryota; kingdom Metazoa; phylum Chordata; class Mammalia; order Afrosoricida; family Tenrecidae; genus Echinops; species Echinops telfairi. Next base: position 2,399,564 of record NW_022103908.1, on the reverse strand, counting down.
AGTTGGTATCCTTGCT
>NW_022103908.1:2397311-2398940 GCF_000313985.2 Echinops telfairi | reverse complement strand
ATTATGGAGCCAACCCCGTCACATACACCTGTATTTACACGTACACCTGTATTTATACGGGGTGTATGTGATGGGGTTGGTGCGGTGATGTCATCACCCCAGGTACTCGAATGTGCGCATATCTGCATGTGAGCGGACCCAAATGGAGATGGATAGAGGAGCGGTGTCCTTAGGCGACCCCTGGGAAAGGGTCGTTTGACCTCCAAAGGGGTTGTGACCCACAGGTTCAGAATTACTGCTATAGAAGATCAAAATGATAAACTTGACTTGAATGATTAAAACCTTGTAAGTTGTTCCCCCCTCTGATGTACATTAGGCTGTAACTCTTGATCTTCCTCAGCAAGTGCTTCAGGCCCTCCCCACTTTCAGCAAGCACGGTTGTGTCATCTGCATATTGTAGGTTGTTAACAAACCTTCCTTCAATTCTGATGCCACATCCTGCTTCATATAATTCAACTTCTCTGATGATTTTCTCAACACGCAGATTGAATAAGTATGGTGCAAATATGGCACCTTGATGCATATCTGTCACGATTTTCAGTCATGCACAATTCCCTTGTTCTATTTGTACAACTGCCTCTTGATCCAGGTACAGTTTCTGCACGAGCACAAGGTCGTGTTCTGGGATTCCCATTCTTCTGAAAACTATTGTAGTCGGTTATGGTGCACACAGTCGAATGTCTTGGCATAGTCAATAAAGCACAAGGAAACAACTTTTTGGTAGTCTCTGCTTCCAGCCAATTTGAGTCATTTGCAAACTAATCTAGGAGGAAATCTGTGTCTGGGGAAATTGATGTTTTTTGGTCAGTAGTTTGTCTAAAACATTTATTTTCAAAATTCAAATGTGTTTTAGAACATTTTCTGATTATATTTCCTTTTGGAAAGCCCTCACAGTAAGAACTCAAATGAGCTTGGACTTCTCGTTTGTACAAGAACTCAGTCACGTAAGCCAGAATGAGATGTATCGAAGGACCTCCGATCACTTCATTAGCTATCTCACTCTTTGCAAAGCTTGACCAAGAGGCTCTACTAGATGGTGTGACTTCCACTCGATGCACTTCTCATGCCACCGGCCTTAAGTGTCAGGCTGATATGGCTAAACGCAGCTGACAGCCAGTAGAGTTCTTAATTTTGAACATTTGCGTGACACAAAGCTTTAGGGAAGCCAGGGGGTGTACATATAACCATGTCTATAGCTCATGCCTGCCTCTCACCATGCCTGGTTGCAGAAACAGCATAATAGTGCACATATATTCTGATGAGTTATGTGTGCCCATAAAAATATACTGCAATTCACTAGGCTATCAAGTCTTGGTCATGAAACAAAAATACCTGCCAAAGAGGTGTATTTTAACTTGCTAACAGCACCATAACTAGACAGAGAACAATGTCATCATTTTAGGGGACAGTTTTACACAGCAAGTCTTTTCAGGGGCATTCAGGAGACTGCAAGCTGGCTCAGGTCACTAATTAGAGACACTCGAACATAGACATCATGAATCAGTTGTCATCTATGAGCTGTCCTCTTATGATTGCAGGGAGGCAGGCTCTGCATCTATTAGCAGAGAGGCCAATGCCCTTGGCAACTATGCTGCCCCGTAGTGTCTGGATACGGCTCATTGCTCTGCA
>NW_022103908.1:2387733-2397049 GCF_000313985.2 Echinops telfairi | reverse complement strand
TGTGTGTGTGTGTGTGTGTGTGTGTGACTATCCTGCTTTTTATATAAGGAGAAGTAATCAGGTTTAGGATCCATCCTACACTATTATGACTTCAATGGACTGATGATATCATGATGTGTTGAAATATAAAATGTTCTTATATTATATTCACTGGCATAGAGGTTAGGATTCCAACACATATTTGAGGATTAAAATGCATTTAATAACAGGCACCATTTTGCCTATTAGACCTGTAGAAATAGCTATTAACACTCATGGCCTTGGGGTATGCACCCAGCATCTGAATTTTTCTAGGGAAACATGGAGCTGGATTTGGGACCTACACACACACACAAAATCTCGTTTACTAAGCTTCAGTGAACTGCACAAGCCAACACAGATTCCAGGGTGCAGTGTTGGGAATGGCTCCCAGCCTGCCATCCTGAGTGGATACACTTTGCCCAGCATGTGGCTTCCTCGTTTAGAAGCGATTCCTCAGAGGGCCTGTCAGCAGTGGAGATACATAATCCCTTTCTAAAAGCTCTTATAGAAACGTGAAAGGTGGAAGAAGAGGGTTCCTTACCTTAGGCCACACACACAACAGGATCCGCAGCCTTAATCACATGGGCAACATAGAACAATACTATCAATTCCGTTCAATAAATGTATCGACTCACTTAGCTTTACACAAAATATTAAAGTAACATTTTTTTAAAACAAGGGACATTACTTTAAAAATATGTGAAAGTGATTTTGTTAGGTAGATGCTGTGCAGCCATAACAAGAAAATACACCAGACAGTGACTCTAGTGACCCGACAACACAAGGTAGAACTGTAAGTCTTTATGGGAGCAGGCAGCCTCAGAGCAGCTTTTGGGTTTGAACCGCCAACCTTGTGGTTAGCAGTCCAACGTTAAGAGTTCAATAGGGCTCCAGGCTTTAAAGATTAGCAATGTAGTGAATCAGGGACACATATAAACTATAGATATATGAATGGGTTATGTGCTCCCACTTAAATGTAGCCCTAATTTAAGAACAATTAGTTCATGTTATAACATGGCCCTGCTTGATACTTGCCCTCATGAAGAGATCACTGGAGAGATGATTACTATAGCAAAGTCTTATAGCATACAGCACCTGGCTATCAGAAATCACAATGTCTGGGGTATTAAAGACTTGTTTGTTTGTTTGTTTTTTAAACATTTTATTAGGGGCTCATACAACTGTTACTGCAATCCATACACACATCAATTGTGTAAAGCGCATTTGTACATCATTCTCAAAACATTTTCTCTCCACTTAAACTTCCGACATTAGGTCCTCTATTTCCCCCTCCCTCCCTGCTCCCCCCTCCCTCATGAGCCCTTGATAGTTTATAAATTGGTATTTTGTCATATCTTGCCCTGTCCGACGTCTCCCTTCACCCACTTTTCGGTTGTCTGTCCCCCAGGGAGGAGGTCACATATAGTTCCTTGTAATCGGTTCCCTCTTTCCTACCCATTCTCCCTTTACCCTCCCTGTTTCACCACTCATACCACTGGTCCTGTAGGGCTCATCCGTCCTGGATTCCCTATATTTTCAGTTCCTATCTGTACCAGTGTACCTCCTCTGGTCTAGCCAGACTTGCAAGGTCGAATTCGAGTCATGGTAGTGGGAGTGGGGAGGAAGCATTTAGGAACTAGAGGAAAGTTGCATTTCTCATCGTTGTTACATCGCACCCTGACTGGCTCGTCTCCTCCCCGAGACCCCTCTGCAAGGGGATCTCCAGTGGCCTACTAATGGGCTTTGGATCTCCACTCCGCACTCCCCCCATCATTCACTATGGTAAGATTTTTAGTTCTGACGATGCCTTATACCTGATAACAAGCAGCCATCACGTGAGGAATCAGCTAAGTCTACACAGAAGAAGCACACTAGTCTATGTAATAGAAGGACTGTAAACAATAAAATCCAAATCTGGAAGAGGGAATGGTACTAGACCCCAAAATTTGAACACCCAGTTTTACAGTAGGCTATAAATGACAGTGAATGCTGCAAATCCATTTCCAGTACATCCACCCGGATTGAGACTCTGGTGAGTCTCTTCTGACTATGAACCAAGGACTGAATGACCTTGTTATCAGACAGCATGCATTGTAGGGTGGATTGTTACAGCTGTGGTTTAGTTAAAATGTGAAATTTTGTCATTTGCTATCTCTTTTGATTCACTGTATAATTGTTTCAGTTTTTAGTATTTTATGCTTTCTTTTTAAGGTTTTTATCTGTTTTATTCTGTCATTGTTGGGTTGGGGTTGGTTTTTGTTCTTTGTTTTGATTTTGTATGTTTTTCTGTATATGAACTCAAAGCTAGGTAAATCTACAGAGACAATAACTGGAGTGATAGTTTCCTAGGATCACAGCAGGGAAGGTTGGTGAGAAATGGGAAGCTAGCAACAATGAGTACAGGAGGAAGAAATGTCCTAAAATTGATTGTGGTAATGATGATATAACTCTTTATTAAAGTGATTGAGCTATTGAAATGTATGATAAGTGAATTATATTTCAATAAAAGTGCTTTAAAAACCCCCAGCAATTATTATCTAGTGGTGTAAGAAGCTAGAAGTCCATCTTAGGTTATCAGTTCTAAGGGATGGTCCTTTCTTATTAGAATCTCTGGGGGTTTCTTGGCATTCCTTGGCGATCCTTAACATCAGTCTTTCCCTTTTGTGTGCATGTCTCAGCTCATTTCATAACACATCTCTCAAAAGTGATTAGGTTTAGGATCAACCTTACACTGGAATAACCTCATTGTCATTAAAAAGAAAATACTATTTCCAACAGGTATAGGAGTTACTATTATAACACATAAGTTTTAAGGACATAATTCATGACAGGGTTTCCTGACAAAGATTTTTAGAGTTATAATGGCCAAACTATATAATTGGTTTAATATAGAGCCAACCTCCAAGTTAAAAAACCTCAAAATCCGTGCTGTCAAGTTGATTCTGACGCATAGTGATTCTGGAGGACAGAGTAGAAATGCCCCCTTGGGTTTCTGAAGCTGTAAATCTATGGACGTGGACAGCTTCATCCTTCTTACTCAGAGAAGCTGGTGGGTTTGAACGATGACCTTGCAGTTAGGAGCTCAACAGATAACTCACCATGCCATGAGGACTTCTTCAAGTTAAGATGAAAGTCCAATTTATGGACAACTCATCCTTAAGAATGGACTGTTATAAAGTCTACTGTATTAAAAATATGGGTTAAATATAATAGTTTCTAATAATGTACATACATTGATTAAGGCTTTGTGTCAACTTGACCGGGTTGGTGCCCTTAGTGGCTTGTCACTAAGATTTGACAATTCCTATAATGAGATCTAACATAATGTAATCATTTTCCTGATGAGCTCTGCTACCAGCAGCCAGTCAATTGAAAGGAAGTTGCTTTGGGGGTGTGACATGCTTCCAATATACGTGGATATTGTGGAAAAGCTTGCTGGCTTTTTGCTGGGTCTGGATCTTGCATTCAGCTCATCCTCAAATCCATGGTTCTTTGGACTTGAGCCAATGGCCTGTTATTGCCTGCTGATACTAGGAGTCCAGCAGCAGCCTTCCAGCCTTGGATTCATTGCCTCTGGAGATGGAAGTCTACTGTCTGACCTGCTGATTTTGGATTCCTCAAAATCCATATGCGTCATCTGATGCATGGGTTTGGAACTGGCTTGCCTGTACACTCTGCAAGTCATTTCTTTTATATAAACTTCTCTCTCCATGTATTCTCTCTCTCTCTCTGCATATATAAGCCTTCTGGTTTTGCTTCTTTAGAGAACCCAACCCAAGACACATACCCTACTTTATGATGTACAAGAAAACACTGACCAGCTTAGGCAGTTCATTAACTTGAAGAAGGAACACTGTTTGCCCTTTTAAGTTGGATCAAGTTGCTGTTTACACGGTGCTGGATGTATCTTTGAATTTGGCTCAAATCTTCCGCCTATTTACCCTACTGATAATGCTTCCAAAATGTGGCTCTGATCCAAGTGTTGGAGATACATCAAAAAAAAAAAAAAGAAAGAAAACAATCACACTTGCAAACAAAGAGGAAGTAATAAAGCAAATATGAAAACTTGAAATGCCATCGAGCATTGGAAAAGCGTTAGGCTACAGTCGGTCAACGATCAGAGCAACTTTAAAGGTTAAAATGAGAGCCCTGGTGCATGTGGGAGACTCTTCCTTGAGGAAAGCTACAATGATTACTAAGCAGCACAGTGGTTTAATTATGAAAACAGAAAAGCTATTGACAACTTGTTTAGATTTCTATCATTTAAATCAGCATAATATGCTCATGAGCCTTAACACAAAGAGGGTGTGAATCTTTTTCATGGCTAAAGCTGCAGAGGAAGCAAGCGAAGATGGTTGTGATGAGGAATTTGGTTGGAGGAGGGGCTGGTTCACTTATTTCAAAGCGAGGGCCAGGGTACATAACACGAACGTGCAAAGAGAAGCCGTGAGTACCAATGGAGGTGCTGTGAGGGATTTTGCTGAGAAGCCGTGAGTACCAATGGAGGTGCTGTGAGGGATTTTGCTGATAAGTAAAAAAATATTGAGGAGGGACTTTATTTGCCATACCAAATAATGTAGAGAAGAACGACTTAGTTTGCAGAAAACATGCCTGATAGGCCCTACATTTTGAAAGAGGAAAAAAATGCACCAGGCATAAGGCATCAAAGGATAAGTTAATGTATTGTTTGGAGCCAGCACATCCAAGTCTTTGCTTGTGTGTTATTCTCTAAATGTGAGGGTACTTTGCTGTGTGATTAAGGGATGTCTTCCCATTATCTGGAAGGTAAATGTAAAGGCTTGGGTTACAATAGTTTTCTCTGAAGAGTAGTTCTCGAACTGTTTGGTCCCTGCCATTGAACTCAATTGCTTGACCAAGAAATAAATCCCTATTAAGATTTTCCTTGTGCTTGACAAACACACTCAGCGATTCAAGCACTTTAGAACACCATCACCTTCGTGCAATGGTTGTATTCTGACCCCTCACCTCACAGAGCTATTTCAGCCAATGGATCAGGAGCCACAGCCTCCTTTAAGGCCTATTATGTACGGTGGAACTGACTCACAAGCAGTCAGGTTACCCAAGATAACTGGTTGGCACTTGTGGAGGGATTATGAAATCTTGGATGCCACCAGAAATATTGCTGGGTCCTAGGATGGAGGGAAGCAGTCAAAGATGAAAGGAGTGTGGAACAAATTATGCATGTTCTTCAGGGGTGGACAGCTGACAACCTCGCCAAAGCCAGTCAGGCTTTGGCTAATATTGATATTGATAGATATTGTTAGATGACAGTGAAAATGATCTCACAGAGTTACTAGACTCTCATACTGAAAAACCAACCAATGAAGACCTCGTAGAGTAGAGCAGTAGACGAGAGCATTTGAGAAAAAAGACTGGGATCTAAAAACTCCAGGACACCCCCCACCCCCCATCGCAAAGTTTTTGGTAAAGCGTGAGCTGAAGCCTTTCATCTCATTGAAATAGGGATGGCAGAAGTACAAGAATAAGATCCTAATTCATACAGCTTCGCCAGAGTTGACCATATGGTGCTCGATGGCCTCAGATGCTACAAGGCCAATTATGATGAGAAAAAGAGAAGCTCTGTACACACCTCCCTTGGTTCCTACCTGAAGAAATCGACTGTGGTAGTAACCCCTTCCTGTCCATTCTCCAGCAGCAGACTCAAACCAGGACTGCAGCATCAGGTGCATCTTTGCCAACACCAGGCCCATCCTCTTGCTATTTCTACATCACCGTCTCCTGTTTCCTCCAGTTAGTAAGGCTATCATAGTGCTACCTCATGAATACCTCTTCCAGTATTCAAGTCATGGGATGGAACAAGTGTTAACTTTTAATCATTTTTTTCTTGTTTTTTTTTTTTTTTGCTTTCTTATCTACGCGATTTTAAGAACTCTTCTTTCATTCTTTTAAATCTTTTCAAATAGTGTTGCATACCTACCAGGAGTCCTACTGGTGCTGTAGACACGTGTTGTGGAATGGAGCAACTCATGAAAAGAGTGGGCTAAAGGGCTGGCCCCAGTCACAGCCAAACGGACCCCCTTTGTATAAGTATGTGCTACAGAGGACAAGACTAAACCTACAGGTTGGGGAGAGGGGCCAGCATGCCACACCCATGCAGAAGCAAGCAAAGAAGGAAAAAGAGAGAGTGAGGGTCTAGACCCCTTGTCGGCACACCGAGCCTGGAGGACAAAGTCCCTGCATGGAGCTGGTAAGGCACAAACAGGACTTAGGGCTGACAACAGGTTGAGACATAATGTCCCCTCCCTGGAGCATACCACGACAGAGGACAATACTGGCAACACAGAATTTCCCTGTTTTTATTATCTTTTTATTCAATCTTTTGTGTTCTTTTTGCTTTTTTTCTCCATTATCGTTAATTTTGCCTACCTATATAAGATAGGCATGGGAAGCAAGCTCAAGGAGAAAGCAACAGAATGGAAGGTTCTGGAGGGATGGGGGTGGTGGTGTGGAAGGAGGTGTGGGGGAGGAGAGTGGTGAGCAAACAACGCCATAGACAGGCGAATAACTAGGGAATTACAATCAACAGTGAGGAGGACATAGAGACGCTGGTGGTGTTGAGCAATAGCATTCTAGCTGAGAGGAATTACTAAGAGGCTGAAGAAGGGCGAGTCAGATGGTTGGGGCAGGAGAAAGGTAAAAGGAAACAGAGGAAAGATCTAGGAAGCAAAGCTATGGATAGAGGTATAAACATTGGTGTGCACTTATGTAGATATATTAATTCATAAAAATAGAGATATTGGCATGTGTTCACATATTTATATGTCAATACACTGAGGTAGTGGAAGGACTTTGGGCCTCTGCTCAAGCCCTGCCTCAACACAAGAACACTTCGTTCTAACAACCTGGCATTCTGTGATATTCACCCTCCTGGCATGATAGCTGAAGACAAAATGGGTTCATAAGCAAATGTGGCGAAGAAAGCGGATGATGGCCAGCTATCAAAAGATATAGCATCTGGGGTCTTAAAGGCTTGAAGATAAACAAGTGGCCATCTAGTAGAGAAGCATCAAGCCCACACAGAAGAAGCACACCAGCCTGTGTGATCATGAGGTGTGGACAGGATCAGGTAACAGAAGACCCCAAACAAACAAACAAACAAAAACACATTGTTGAGAACTAGGGGACTCTGAGCAGAGAACCAAAACCCCTCTGTAGACAATGGGGCATCCCCTCACAGAAGGGTCACAGGGAAGGGATGAGTCATCCAGGCTGCAGAATAGCACCGATGAAACACACATATTCCTCTGGTTCCTTGGGGCTTCCTCACTCCCCACTATCATGACCCCGGTCCTGCCTTTCACTGTAGGCGAGACCAGAGCATGTACACAGGTACAGATAAGAGATAAGAGCTCACAACACACAAAATCCAGGAACAGGAATGGGAGTAGTGATACCAGAGGGTAGGGTTCCATAATATGGGGAGAGGGGGGTTAGGAAGGGGGAGCCGATCACAATGATCAACACATACACCACCCCCACACCAGGGGGACTGTATTAGTCTAGGTACTTTGGAGAAACAAATCCACGGCGACTCACGTATAAGAGAGAGTTTTATGTAAAGAAAAGGTGCATCACGAAAACATCCCAACCCAATGCTGCCCAAGCCCACAAGTCCAACATTAACCCATTAACCCAACACCAGTCCACAAAGTCCTCCACCTCACAAAACAGAGGCAATGATGCCGACTGCAGGAGGAAAGCTGAGTCAGTGAACGAATAAGCATCTCAGCACTAGCAGGGGTCTCCACATGGCTGCTCCAGCACCCAGGGCTGCATCGGGATAGGTCCATGTGGCTTCTCCTTGGGGATGTCTTGTAGGACGTCAATCTTGCAAGCTGAAGCAGGGAGCTGCTAAGGCAGCTGCATCCTGGTGTGACCATCACAAAGCAAGAGACCCGAGAACTAGAAAGGCGAGGCTTCACCACCCATTTATCCCTCCGCCTTTCAACCAGCCCCACATGTGATTATCGGCCAGGCTGGCACAATTAACTAACTCAGGGACCAACAACAGAAACCATGGGGGAAGGGAGACCGCGGTCTGTGTAAGATATGAAAATAATAATAATTAATAATTTATCAAGGTGTCACGAGTGTGGGAGAGGAGAAGGGAGGGGAAAAAGTGGAGGTAGTAATGTTTAGAAAATAATGATGGCAACATATATACAAATACACTTGATACAATTGATGCATGGATTGTTATAAGAGCTGTAAGAGCCCCCAATAAAATTATCTTTTAATTATAATAAAAATAAAACCAGAAAGAACAATTGTGGGGATGGCACAGGACTGGGGGTAGTTAATTCTGTTGTGCATAAGCTCACTATGAGTCAGAATCGGCTCAAGGTAGGAAAACAACATGACTTTGTAGCAATACTTTTGGACTAAGCGCGTGTTTTCTCACTGTTAGAAAAGCTCAAAATCAGTGTTAAGGTCTTGGCCGGGTCTCCTCCTTCCTTGAATCAAAAGTCCTGGGAGTTCTTTAATCACTTGGCTTGTGGGTGATCTTCACTCAGCGCCTATCTTCCCGGGTGTGTGTGCCCCTGTACCTATTGTCGTGTGTCCACATCAACTCGTAGTGACCCTGTAGAGCACAGTAAAATGTCACATAGGGTTTCCCAGGCTACAAGCGTTATGGGAGCAGCTCATCAAGTCTTTTCTCCCACAAAGTCATCGGTAAGTTCAAATCAGTGACCTTTTGGTTAGGAGCTGAGTGCTTAACCATTGTGCCACCAGGGTGGTTCCTCAGTGTTTCATCTGCTCTTCCTATAATGTGGAATTGATTAGGCTAGGATCTACCCTGCTCTGCTATGAAATCAACAAGGAGATTGATTACATAATATTCGATTGTGTTCTGGAACGTGATTGCATTGTATTATGAAAGTTACCTCAAGCCTATTAATCGAATCACATAATTGAATCATGGAATAACCTGGCGGGGGAGCACAATTTAATCTATACTACTGGTCTTACAGTCCTCCTCCTCCACCATTATTTGTAAGGCCCTGTATCATATGGCCCCAAAGGAAACCTCAGGACTCTTGAAGGCACACGTGAATCAGGATGGTTCAGATACTTGCTCAAATTGGAGCCATACCTTCTGTTGACTAGGCCTCATTATACACGCATACATACATCCACACAAAAGTACACAACACACAATGCATATATGCATACAACAGAAGATTCCAGACTTAGGCACCCATCGAAAAGATTCTACTTCATTTTCGCTTTATCGCTGTTGTGACCGTCCTCT
>NW_022103908.1:2372236-2386054 GCF_000313985.2 Echinops telfairi | reverse complement strand
CCTCCTAGTTCTTTCCTCTATTTAAGTTTATTTTCCTCCTGTCCCACTATCAAGTTTGACCTTCATTTGACTCTCAGTACTTTCTCTACATTGCACTTGATCAAACTCCATCAGGTACTCTACACCCTCCTCACCAGTGATTTTAGATCTCTTATTGTTCCCTTGTCCCTTGGTTTGTTGCCTTCCCCCTCCCTATCTCCCACCTCCTCCTCTACCATGTCCCCCAAAAGCTCTCGGCCCCATTGTTTTCTCCTTGGGATTGGTTATCCTACTTATCCTATATGGATAGACATGAGAAAAATAAAAAGAGAAAACAACAACACACCAACCGCCCCAACCCTGTAATTAGTTCCAGGTCTGTCTGCTGATCCTTCTGAATGTTTTCCAGTCTCGTCTGGAGAAGTGCTATGCCCTGCCCACTGATTCTGAGGTCTAATTTTAGGATTCCTTGGGTACCTCATTGTTTTGCTCCCCTGGCTGCTCTGGTGCACCCCCTTTGTGTTTTGCTCTGGTGTGGGGGCAGGGAGTCAGACCAGGCACAATTCCCACTCAGTGTCTTCAGTGGTTTTATCCAATATATGCACGTTACCACTTGGGTAGCTGGTGAGAGGAATCATTTTGATTCAAGCACTCAAACAAAAAAGTACACCCAAATTTTTACTATGCATATATAAAAGTTCTGACTTGTAACTAAACATTCACTTCTAGATGGAGTAGGTATGTGGACATCTTTTATAACCTCTCTTGTAGCCGAAGTAATGGTACCTGGTGACACTCAATGAGCCCCAGACAGCAGGCAGATTCCTGTCTGCATTTACTTCATTTTGAATGGCAATGTTAACTAGCAAAGCATCGCAATTTTGCACAGCAGGTTCTCACTAGAACTTGACAAGCATGATATCATCCATTGATTGCAACAATAGGAAATTTATCTTTCATACAAATTCATTGTATGATTTATTTCAAAACAGTAAGTCTCAGACCTCCATTTGCTAATCTCTCTTGTTTTGCACAAGAAGGGAAAATCCATTACCAGTCTGGGAAATGTCAAGATGCTTTAATGCTATCAACGCAAGTTTGACTAAGTGTCCCAGAAGACAGAAGTATCAAAAAATGAAAAATTATCAATTATAAAATTTTCACAACATCATCAAACTATTCATCCTGGGACAAAAAAAATCAGGATGCGATTGAACTTTATTATACTTGTTTTGAGTGAAATAATCTTATTATTTAGAATTGCACACTGTGGGAAGTGGGGTATGATGGAAAAGAATCCACACCTTGTCAGAGAGTGTGAAGTGGGTGCAACTCACCATTCTTCGGGTTATTCTCCACTGGACAACCCCAGAGCTATTTAGTATATTCAAAGTAACAGTTTGGCTTCTGGCACAAAAAGTGAACGTTCAAACTGTACGTGGAATAAGGAAAGAGAATGGTAGGTCTTTAAACTGGCTGCCTGGGGGCAAGGGTTGTGTGTGTGTGTGTGAGAGAGAGAGAGAGAAGCAAGGCAATGTGACACATCAGAGCAAAGATCCTTGAGGGAGAAAATCACTGCCATTGAATGGATTCCGACTCACAGCAACCCTCTAGGACAGGGTAGAACTGCCCCTGGGACCTCATCTTTCTTCTGCAGAATGGCGGCTGGTTTCAAACTGCTGATGTTGCAGGTAGTAGTTTAACACCTAAGGTGTTGTGAAGTCAAACTGCCCTTTGACCCTAGGAAGAAGCTTTCGTGATAAATTTGAGTGCCATTAAGAACAAGTGGAGGCCCTAGGAAGTGCCAACAGTTCGCATGGTTGGCTGTTAACCAAAATGTTGTAAGGTCAAGTCTGTCCAGAGATTCCTCAGAGGAGAGGCTCACTCCTCGCCCCCTCAAATCAGCCATTGATAACCCATGGCACACAGTCCCACCCTGATACACATGAAGCTGTCATGAGTGGAAGCCAACTCCATGGCAACCGATGGTGGTGTGGAAGAACAGAATGGGGCACAACTGCTCTAGATGTGAGTCCTCACCGGATTAAGTCCTACCATGGAAGGGCACTGGTTCCTAAAATATGCTCCACTCGTGGACAAGCCCTGCCCCTCGGGTTCTTCTTCTGGATGTCGTGCCCACTGACATTTCTTCCAGCAACACACATCTGAACACTCCTTGGTGCTGACCTGAAAACGGAGTCCCTCCGGTAAGTCTGCTTTCAAGGTTTGAAATGAACAAAAAGAATGTTAATGGTTTGCAGGGACTCTTCTCAATGCTTTATGTGAGCGCCCTTAATGTTAACTGTATGCGATAGATACCAACTAGTGCTACCTCATGATGAAAATGAGAAAACAGGAGTAGAGAAAGCTGAAGTAACGTGTTCAAAGTCACATAGTTGATACAAGTCAGAGCTGGTACTGGGACCCAAGACGTCCAGCTGAAGACCACACCCTCAACTATAGAGCAATCCTACCTCTCAGTTGGTGACAGACACGTTTGACCTTCAACAGTTGTGATGATACACTCTCTACATTTTCTGAGTTATCTGTTTTCAAATTAGCTATTCACTGTCACCTTGTGAATTCATGTGTATACATAAAACATCTGTCGATATATATAGCCTACGTATGTTTAACCTGTCCTTGATATAACCTATAAATCCCAATCATCAAGTGTTTTAGTTTTAGATGACTGAGTTAAAGCTTCCAGACTAAATCTATCCCATTGTGCATTGAGTTACCATGTGGCAGGAGCCAATTTGGTGGCAGTTAATAAAACAAGGTTGTTTTATCTAACTTTATGAAACAAAAATATGTGTCGTCATGATTCGTGGCCTGGGAACCCTGGGAACTTCAGTCTCTTCATCTTGAACGTGAGAGTGCTGGGTCAGGTGCGCTCCCAGCATCACAGCTCCATATTTTCTGTCTGTCAACTCTCACCGGGTTCAGTCTCATTTCTGTTGAGGTAGCATGTAATTACCCTTTCGGGAAATGATTTCAAAAATATATTTATATACCACAAGGCTCAACAATCCACATTCCTAAAGGAAATTGCATGTGCTAAAATCAATGCTCATAGACTATCTGTAATTCTCCAAGGGTTAATTACCTATATCAGCATCAAGCCTGTTATCTATTTTGGTTGCACTTAGATGTTTCTCATGGCTTCAGCTCTTAATTTGGCAATGGCTGGAATTAATTCACAGCATATACTGGTTTTGCACAACTGTCATTTCCACAGGCAGCCTCGTGATCCTAACCACAAACATGGCTGAGATCACCTAGCTTATAAGATTGCAGATGAATAATAATCAGTGGATAAGCGCTAAGTACTAAATGGGCACAAGGTTCATCACACCCCTATCATCATCAATAGAACTTGCAACAGAGAGAAGGAATAAGTCGTTGAAGTAACTTGGAAGAGATGAGTTCAAAATCATTCAGCCGGTTAAAACCCATTTAATATCTTCATTGAATTTGGGATCTGTCTGTATACAATCTTTTGGTAGATGAAATATTCAGATGGTTGGGCTTGAGAAGACAACTCACATTTATGGACATGCGCCTACTACTCAGGAGCCCTGGTGACACTGGGGCTCAGCATTCATCTGCTAATGACAAGGTTGGTGGTTCAAATCCACCAGCTGCTCTGTGGGAGAATATCTGCCAAAGGAACCCTATTGGCCCAGTGGTTTAAGCACTGGACTACCAATAGAAAGGTTGGTAGTTCAAACCTACCTGTCATTTTGCAAGGGAAAGATGAGGCTTTCTATATAATCTCCTCCCTGTGGGATGGACAGCAGAAAAGTGGGTAAAGGGAGAAGTCAGACAGTGTAAGATATGACAAAATAATAATTTGTAAATTATCCAGGGTTCATGAGAGAGTGGGGAGTGGGGAGGGAGGTGGCAAAATGCGGAGCTGATGTCCGGGCTTACATGGAGAGCAAATATTTTGAGAATTATGAGAGTAATGAATGTACAAACGTGTTTTACACAATTGTGTATGGATTGTGATAAGAGTTGGATGAGCCCTCCCATAAAATGATTTTTAAAAAAAGATGAGGTTTTCTGCTTCCACAAAGATTTATAGTCTGCGACACCCTCTTGGGGGCAGTTTGACTCTGGTCCATAGGGCTATTATGAGTTGGGATTTAATGTCTTGATTTTTCTGGGGGATTGCTGTCAAACTGTTGGGTTTCAAGACAGCCTCTGTTGAGCTGGTTCGTGGATGGAGGGCCTAGAAGATTTCAGAGATGAGACCAACGAGAAGATTTCACTTGAGTCTACAGAAGCCGTTAGGCAGTGTTGGTTCTTAAAGTCAGGCAGGAGGCACCACTGTGTGTCTGAGTAGTTTGAATTGCACAGAGAGAGGAAACCCAGAAAGGGGGACTCTGGGAAAAAGTTGTTGGGAATGGAACAGGTCTGATGGCTCGGTCACAGGAATTTGGGTTGGGGAAAGGCTGCCAACCCACTAGGGAGTCTTTAGTCCTGGTAAAGAACCAAGCTAGAGGCTCATTGTCCATTCTTTCATGTAAGCATTGTCTTCATCTCATCTCAGTCTTTCTGGGCAAGTCTTGTAGCAGGCAGCCTTGACATTCTAATCCTTGTAGGGGTCAGTATGCTTTCTTCTTGACCCAATAGCACATCTGGAAAATGTCCCCACACTTACTTAATAATTCTAAGAACACATGGAAGCCAGAGACTCTATTTCTTAGCTTCTGTTGTAGCTAGGGTACAGGTTTGTGACTTAGGCCCTGCCAATCAGTAATCAGCCAGACTTCCAGGAATCCTGCTAGGCACTGAGATTCAAAGGTCAGGTGACAACAAATGGACTCAATACATACCTGGCCTTGCTAGAGTGGGTTCACTGATCTATTGAGCACTTGGTCAGAAGTGGCTAAGGGGCTGTGCAGGGCTGAGCCCTTGCGTGCCCAGTGCCGGCATCGACAGCTGAAGCCAGAGAAGGGTGGTGGTTGTTGCTGTTGTTAGGTGGCAACAAGTCAGTTCCAATTCATCGAGACCCTACAAACACAACAATACACTGCTCGGTCCTGCACCGTCCTCCCACTTGTTCTTAGGTTTGAGCTCATTGGTACAGCCAGTGGGTCAGTCCATCTCCTTGAGGGTCTTCCTCTTTTTCACTGCCCCTCTACTTTACCAAACATGATGTCCTTCCCCAGGAACGCCTCTCTCCTGACAATATGCCCAACTTTTGTAAGACGAAGCCTCGCTATGTTTGCCTGTAAGGAACATTCTGACCACACTTCTTCCAAGACAGTTAGTCCTTTTGTCAGCCCATGGTACTTCAATATTCTTCCTTCTCCAGCACAATTCAAACGCATTGGTCCTTCTTCGGTCTTCCTTAGTCAATGTCCCACTTGCACGTGCAAATGAGGTGATGGAAAATATCATGGGTTGAGTCAGGCACACTTTAGTCCTTAAAGTAACATGCTTGCTTTACAATACTCTAAAGAGGTCTTAGGCAGCAGATTTACCTAATGCAACTCGTCTTTTAATCGCCTGACTGATGCATCCAAGAGCATGGATTGTGGATCCAAAAGACCAAACCTAAAGCTATGCAGAAGGTTTTCAGTGGCTACTTCATTTCAGAAAGTAGGGTTTGAATGAAGAGTGAGCACAGGCCTGCATCTGTCCTAGCACACGCGTCACAATCAGTAAAATAGGCCCAGTGAGGGACGATGAGAAAAAGGAAGAGAGGGAATGCTCTTCTTTTTATACCTACAACCCAGACGTTGTCTGTATCCACTAACCAGGGAGCAAGGGAACATGGACGTCAGGCATTATCTGGACAGCATTAGGCAGTATTGCCAAAAAGCATCTTTTAATTCATTGGTTTATGTTTTTACAAAACACGACCTGCATTATAAATAGGCCCAAATGAAAAAAAAGTATCTTTCTTTATTAAATTATTAAGCAGTAAATAAGAATATCCACAATACCGAATACCATTGTTTTATGTATCAGTCAACAAGTCTTACTATTTGTGCTTCTCTAGTGGGTTATGTGTTGGGCTCCTAACTGCAAGGTCAGCAGTTCAAAACCACCAGGCACCCTGTGGTAGAAAGGTGAAGTTTACTATTCCCATGAAAATTTAAGGACTCTGTATTGATTGTGGCGATGATGTTACACCTCTTCTTCAAATGATTGAACTATCCAGTTGTTTGAGTTATGAATTCTATGCCAATCAAACTGGTTTTGAGAAAAGTCTTACCGACGTTGAAATCTACAGAGGTCTTTCTACTCTGTCCTAGGAGTTGGAATTGATGGCATGGTAGTGAGTTTGTTTTGTTTGATCACCTTTAAAATATGCTGACACATCTAAGGCTCCCTCTGTCCAAGCCCCCATTGCTTCTTACCTGGATTATGACCACAGTCTCTTTTATGTTCCTCTTAATTCTGTTCTCAGTCCTACCAACTCATTTGCTTACACTGAAGTCAGGGCAACATTCCCCAAACACAGATCTATTCCTATCATTATCAAATTCTCAGACAGAGCCCACACCGCCAGAATGCTCCTTAGAAGGAAAGGTGGCAAGACTTCGTCTCACATACTTTGGGCAGGTTATGGGGAGAAACCATTCCCTGGAAAGAGATGTCATTCTTGGTAAAGTAGAGGAACAGAGAAAGAGAGGAAGACCCTTGACCAGATGGATTGACACCGTGGCTGCAATCAGGGCCCACACACAAGAACAACTGTGAGGGGGGCACAGAGGTGGGCAGTGTTTTGTTCTGTTGTTGTACACGGGGTTGCTATGAGTTGGACCAACTCATACCCCACCGCCAAGCCCTATCCTGAACTCAAGACACTTCACACAATGCCCTTGAAGTTTCTTCTCATCTTATGGCTCCATTTCCTCGCAGTGCAAATCCCTTCCAGCCACTTTACTTGCCAGAGCTACTGAAATACCCAAAGCACAAGGTTTTGGTCCTGTCTGTTGTGGTGTTTAGAAGCATAGTGGGTTCTATGCTGGGCTGCTACCCACCAGGTCAGCAGCTTGAAATCACCAGGTGCTCTGAGTAAAAAAGATGAGGCTTTCTACCTCTGTAAAAATGCCCAGTCTTGGAAACCCAGAAGGACAGTTCTACGCTGCCCTAGAGGGTTGCCATGAGTAGGAATCAACTAGCTAGCAGTGAGTTTGGTTGAGTTTGGTTGTTGCTCTTAGTTGCCAAGAGTCCATCACAATTCATGATGACTCATATACGCCAGAAAAGAGGTGTGTTTCTTAGGGCTGGGAACTTTCAGGACTGGGACCTTTCAAGATGGATCACCAGGATTTCCTCTGAGGCACCTTGAGGTGAGTTTGAACTGGCAACTTTTTGGCTGATTGTTGCTTCGATTTTGCCCCATCCTGTGTGTGAGAAAGCTCTTCTTCCCTGTTTGAACTTCTTCCCTGCTGGGATGACTTCAGGCCAGTTCATGTGCTGCCTTCCCACCCCTGAACTAGCCTATTGTCTACCACAGTACATCTCACGCAGTGACCGTTTAATGGATAGTTGATTGTATTTAGCAATACTCAGAATAAGAAAATGGATTAACACAAGCCTTGCTGACAGTTGCTTTAAATCACAACTTTGATTTCTCTCAAAACCAACCCTATTTTGAGTGTATTTGCTACATTCATTAAATTGATCATAAAAGATCTTCCCCGAAAATCCTTTCAGTGCTTGCCACATCCTGCAAGCTGCTATTGCTGCTGCTTTCTCACAGGGCCTGGATTGAATTAAAGCTCCACTGAAGGGCATTAAAAATATCATGGCATGAATAATATGCCCGAGACAGAATTTCTGAATCTATTTGCAAGGCTGCCATCAATCTGTCACCTCAGAATATTTTCACAAGCCATTCCCACATTTACCCGATGTTATTGCTATAGAGCACAAATTTGTTCAACAAATGAATGCCGATAAGCAGACGGCGATCACACTTACCAGAAGCCAGAAGCTTCCCAAGGGAGAGAGGAAAGCTGAAGCTTCGGTCTCAGGATGAGTGGGTGTCATTAAGTCCTCCAAACTGGGACCTGGTGAGAACACATTGCAGACAGGCATGAGGCAGAAGTAAGGAGATTGATTGTAGGGCCTCCTTTGGCCATGTGGTGGTTAGGGGTTATGTCAACTGGGCACTACTGCCTAGGGCTGCAGTCAAATCTGTCACTCAAATTGCAGCCTGATGACACCTCCTTGAAGTCATAAATCTTTTTTTTTCTTTCTATAAGATCAAGACAATGAGAGACAATGTCTTTTTCAGCTTTTCTACCTTCTGGCCTGTTGGAACTCAGCCTGCTCTGAGCAGTGGCTCCAGGTGGGCCACCAGCCCCGAGAGATGCTATGTTCCCAGTGACCTTGGATCCATTGACCTTGTTCCCATGGCACCCTGCCATCTTCCCAGTGACCTTGGATCTGCAGGAATCTGCACCCACTGCCTATGATCTTTCTGCTTCCTGCTTCACCATTGTGCATCACCAGCACGTGGCTACGTGAGTCGGTAGAGAGACTTACAGACTAGGCTCAGACTTGAAGGCTCGAGTGGCCCCGGGCTGGGAGGCCTTCTTGCTATACAGCTTTCTTAGACATGATGACTGTCTTTGGAGGTATCACCAGGCAACTCAGCCGAACACAGGTGGCGCAAAGGTCAGAGACTCAAAACTACTGCGCAGTGCTGTAGAAGGCAGATCTCAGGATCTTATTCCAGAGAGATTGCAGCCTCGACGGGCTAGACTGTGGAGAAGTGGTAACTTCAGTGAAATGGGGAAAGGATAGTCCTCAAGGGAAGGAATGGGCCAAGGCAAGTTATTAGGGGTTTAACTTGTTGAATACAAAGTTGATCATATGAAATGTAAACCCTTACCTAATTCAGAAGATGTGTGTGTGTGTGTGTGTGTGTAATCTCCTACGAGGTAGTTCTATTCTGTAACCTATGGGGCCACCATGAGTTGGAATTCATTGAATGCCAATAAGTTAAGGAGATGGGAAGGGGCTTAGGATGGGGGTAATAATGAGTATTTCAGAAACAAAGAAACCAGATTTGTACCCAAAAAGGAGAAGATAGTGAGCATGAGAATAATGGTTTAAAATGGGCACTTTTCTAGATATTTGATTTTCCTCATTTAATTTGGTACACTTTAACTTCTTTCAAATCTAGAGCGAGAGAACATCAAACAGAAAAAGTGATTTATAATGCAAAATCATCTTATATTTACCTATTATTCAACATTCTTTGTTAGCAAAGGAGATGCACTCTGACTTATTTAAACACAGAAGGGACTTATTTAAAAGGTTTTGAGTAGTTCAAAGAATAAAAGAACATTTGTAGAGCAAGGCCTGGAGGCTGTTCAGCTACATACATGTTCCCAGATCACACGTGGGGTTGCTCAGATCAGTTCCCTGGGGCATAAGCTTATACAGCTTCTTGCATCCTTCTTCTTGGCCCTGAACACTGGCCAGTAGAGAGTGGACACCATCATGAGCCCTGCTGCAGCTGCTACCCTGTAAATGCCATTAACAGCAGAGAGGGAATCCTCCCCGGCCATGTCTCCCTGCATCATTAGTTCCCAAGTCAAAGTCAAGGACAGATGTGCTGTAGATTGTACAGAAAGGTCATAATCATCATGACTACACCCAAACATGGATTGAAAGATGGAATATACTGCAATGTTTTCTTACTAAAGCATGGCCTCATCAACGAATTCTATAAAGCCAGAATTGGCCCTTGGTCCTCCCTCAGCTAATCTTGTCTCTTATTGAACAAGCTATTTCTCTGTAGGCAACTCGATGCCCCATGCAGTTACAGTGTCCACTTATATCCAGGACTCTTAAAAAAAGTTTTATTGGCATGTAATTCACATATCATGCAATTTAATCATTCAATCATATTAAGAGTTGTGCAATCATCACCACAGTTTCATAATATTTTCTTCTTGTACTCGTTGTTAGCTCCCTATCTCTCCCCATTTCGTGGCCCTAAGTAATTTTTAATCCAGTTATTGTCTCTATAGATTTACTATCCTCGGTTTCTTCTTCTTTTACCGCCCCCAGGTTTCTGATACAGAAAATCACATATTTTACAAACAGGAAGCAAATAAACAAACAACACAACAACGACCACAAAACAAACCAGGAAAACCTCAATCAAAAACAAAACAGAAAATACTAAGAACTGAAAGGACTTTAAAATGGGTCAAAAGGGAGAGCAAATGAGCTGTTGCACTTCAGCCCAACCACGTCCGCTGTAATTGACTTTCTGATCCTCCTTGTCTGAAAGCAAGTTTATGCACATCTGTTGACTATGGTCAGAGGGGACTCCTTGGAGGCTGAATCCATGTGGGGACCCTGCAAATGGATTGTGGGTTTTCACTGCCATCCATATAAAAAGTTCACAGCCATCGAGTCAATTCTGATTCATAGCGACCCTATAGGACAGGGTAGATCTTCCTCCATGAGCTTCTGAGACTGAAAGGCGGGAGTAGAAAGTCCCGCCTTTCGCCCACGGAGCGGCTGGTTGTTTGCAACTGCTAACTTTGCAGTTAGCACTCCAACTTGGTAACCACACCTTCTGATATCGATAGCCTTCTGCAAACCTAGTGTTTGCAATTTAAGCTCTTGATACCATTTCCTCCCTCAGATTTGGATTTTATTATTTTCAGTCGTTGGATCACACAGACTGGTGTGCTTCTTCTGTGTAGAATTAGCTGACACCTCACTTCGATGGCTGCTTGTTTGCACACAAGCCTTTTAGACCCCAGATGCTATTTGTTCTGACATCCCGGGACCATCTGTTTCTTCACCACTCTTTGCCACAGTACCCAGACCTTCAGTGAGCGCTTCATGGGGGTGAGTAATGAATAAAGCCACATCATAAGAACCAATTGCTCTTAGATTGGGGCAAGACTTAAGAGCACAAAATCCATTTATCTATCTATGGTTTGTACATATTTCTGGTTCAATATGAAGACATCATTATCATTTTATAATAGAGAACATTATAAATCACTCCCCTCCCCCTGGGGAATAACGTGATTCTATTGATGGTGTCATTAGTTTAGTCAATGGTATAGAGTTTAAATGGTATAGAATTTCTATAGCCAATGGTATAGAATCTTCACTGTTGAAAAAGGAAATTATACAGCAATTATAGGCCAGCTTTTCACACAGCAATACATGACTTGTTGACTTGTACAGATAAACTCTCAAGTTACTGGACACTAAGTACTTGGAACATAGGGGTTGGTGTGGGGGTTGGTGTTAGGGTAAAACTTTCAATAAAAACATTCACTCACAGAGGCAGAACCATGCATACCAGACCAGTGCATTTCATAAGAGTGTTGAAATAGTAAATATATGGTAGTCCTGGTCCACCATCCGTCGGACAATCTCAAAGCAAAAGATCTGATCCAAAGTCCAGCAACTACCAATGTTGCATAACCTTGGGAGATCAGTCATCTGCTTCTTCTCACACCTGGATGTTTTAGCCTTAAATCCAAGGCAGTATGTCAGTTCCTTAAATCTGCTACAGGTGGGTTTGAGATAAAGCCCAGTTCACTTAATGGGCTTTCCACATAGAATCCTTCTGGTGTTGCCTATGAGGAATGTTTTGTGCCTTGAAAGGAGAGAGTGCAAAGTCCCAGGAGTCTATAACACATGGCCTGGGTCACACAGAGCTGACTAAAATATAGTATCAGGCTTATTCTCCCATTAGGTTTTATGTAAGTATTGTTAAAGGGCCACCCCCACCCCCAGCCCCCATAGGAGGTTGTTACACCTCGTTTACTCACCAACAGAGATACAATCACTTTCTCAGAGACATACATACCCCCTTTCCCACATCTTAACTTGAATTTCCAGTAAGGTTCAATTATTACTCTTGTAGAAGTATCTTTTGATTTGCGGTGTCCTCAGCACAATGTTGTATAGCAGCAACTGAATAGCCTTTCCCCTCTCCTTCCATCTTGAGAACCTGACCCCAGCAGAGTCAAAATAGTTTGTAAGATGTACAAATAAAGCGGGTGATATATGCTTGATGGATCCCTGGGGGTATGGTGGTTATGAGTTGGGCTGCCATCCTCATGGTGGGCAGTTCAAAATAATCAGCAGCTCTGTGGGACAGAGGGTGGGCTTACTACTCCTGTAACCAGTTACAGTCTCAGAAACCCACAGGGCTCGCCATGAGTCATCACTGACTCAGTAGCAGTGAACGTTGTATCTAGTTGACAGGCACTAGGCAGGGTTTCTACCTAGTTTCTTGGGACACCAGATTAGAAGATGACATGACCTGATAGCAGAAGTCTGCCTTCATGTTTCTGCTTCCTTTCATAGTGGTGGACTCACGGTATTTGTCCCTTCATGACCGACTAATTTCACTCTTAATGATAAGATGGATTACAACGCAATGCAACGAAGACCTAAATCCTTACAACTGGACCTAAAATAGGCAGCATCATGATAAATGGAGAAAAGACTGAACTTGTCAAAGATTTTGTCTTGCTTGGATCCACAATCAATGCTCATGGTCTCCGCAGTCAAAAGATCAAAGGATGTATTTCCTTAGATAGATCTGCTGCTAAGACCTCTTTAGAGTATTGAAGATCAAGGATGTTACTTTGAGGACTGAAGCGGTGCCTGATCATGGTATTTTCAAATGCATATGAAAGTTGGACATAGGATAAAGAAGACCAAAGAAGCTTCATGCATTTGCATTGTGGTGCTCAGGAAGAATATTGAAAGAACCATGGGCTGCTGAAAGGACAAACCGATCTGTCTTGGAAGGAGTATTGACCAAGTGCTCCTTAGAGGAAAGGATGGTGAGACTTCATCTTACATCCTTTGGACATGCTTTCAGGAGAGACCAGTCGCTGGAGAAGGACATCATGTCCGGTCAAGCAGAGGGGCAGTGACAAAGGTGAAGGCCCTCAAAGAGGTGGACTGGCACCGTGGCTGCAACACTGAGCTCAACATCTGTCACGTAACACTGACCCTTTTTCTCACCCACCAAATCTTCAGGATTGATTACACTACACGAGATTTGCCCCATCTTTGCCTGAGCTACATTAGAGGATACTCCGTTAACTGACAAGAAATTGTAGGAAGCAGAACAGTTATAGAGGTTAACTATGTAGCTCTTTTTTAATGGTGACAAACTTTTTATTTATTTAAATACTTTGTCATTTATTTATTTAGTTGGGATTTACTACATATAACATATCAGTTCATATTTCAAAAACATCATGTAGAATTGTACCATTGCTACCACGATTAGTTTCCAAAGGACATAGCTCTTACAGTCAAGGTTGCCTGACTTTGAATGTCAGTCCCAACCCCGCTAGCGGGCTGAATGTGGACAAGTTACCGAAATATCAACAGTACTAATCCAGCCATGAGTGAAATCATTTATGTCAAGTCCTCAGTAATGGTCATGCTTCTGTGCTCGTGATGCCAGGCTCAAGCCGCATCTGTCTCACCCCTGGGTTTTCCCCTTTGTGTAGGTGGGGAAAGAGCCCAGCAAGGCAAAGGGAAGGTCCATTTAGCACGTTCTCTGCACAAATGGTACTTTTTCTCTGAGTGATATTTCCTCTGGAAACCAGAACTCCCTTTAGAGTCAGGGCATGGTGATAGATGGAGACACAGCACAGGAAGACAACGATTGAAATGCAAGAGCATTTCGTAAGCTTAAATAGCTTACTTTTGAAAAACAATCACCTTTTTTTTTAAAATTTATTTTTAACGTTTTATTAGGGGCTTATACAACTGTTATCACAATCCATACACACATCAATTGTGTAAAGCGCATTTGTACATCATTCTCAAAACATTTTCTCTCCACTTAAA